>NC_133383.1:18220943-18391493 GCF_049309525.1 Garra rufa
TCTCGGCGGCGCTGAGCGTGCATTCTACAATACAAGAGATTACTTTAACAAAACCTTTTGAAAGTCGGAGGACACAAACAGGACTTTGAAAAGCGTGTCCCCAGTGGAAATTACGCCCCTGTGTGAGTGGAACTCGGCCGCTGAGAGGAACAAAGGTTGGTTGAGAGAAAGAAAAAACGGCCGGTTCCTAGTTCAGCGGAGCGCAGTATCAGTGACAGAGTGATTGACAGCTAATATCTCAAATCTTCATTAAAGATAATAATATAAAGATTAATTTTAAATGGTTATGTAATGTTGGAGAGAATGTCGAACCTGTCCCTGCATCAGCTCACAGCAGTCTGTGCAGTAGTTACAGTAGGTTAGCGAAAGTTTTGTAAAGAAATGAAACTAAGTCGCACCACAACAATTTCTTGCACTGGCACAGATGCTCCCAAATATAATTTGAGGTCGCGCAGATTCAATTTTGGGAGCATATGCGACCAAAACGGTCGCAATTGTGAGCCATGTATATTTCAGACGTACAGTTCTTTTTAGGCACAAGTTCATCGCTGCTGTCATTTTCTCCCTTCATACTCCTGCCGTATTTATTTTTCATTCTCTGCTCTGAGCCACCAGGTTCACCTGTTCGCCCAGTCTAGCAATAGCATTATAGCACCTACTTGGGAGGCGGGTATAAAGATAGTAAGCGCCCATCTGTTTGGTCAAATAAGGACAACCTTTGCATGCAACGCACAAATGTTTAGCACATAAATTAAATGTCATTTATCGCAACTCTCTGCGATACCAATATCGCGTACACTGTTATCGCGATAGCGATATTTTTTCGATATATCGTGCAGCCCTAGTCTAATAGATTACCCTCTAGATACAAGATGAAACTTTTACTAAAACAAAAATGATGATAATAATCATGCTAAGGCTGTGTAGTTTAATACATGCCGACTTGCGTATATGATCTGCTCTGTGCTACCACGTCTCTGGACCAGAGGCAAAGTCCGGAGTACACTGTGTGCGCTGCCGTGGTTCACGTGACACAGCACAAAACCAGACCTCATTTGCTCCAATGGAACTGAATAGTCTGAATAGTTTCCTATCGCCTACATTGTGTACTACATGCCATTCACCATACAGAAAACACTAACACTGTAAACAAGTGACTGATCTCAGCCGCAGCTTCAATGTCATTTTATAGTGTAGGGGGCGGGACTTTATGCATTCTAGTGAGCATTTGATTGGACAGAAGGTTTGATGAGAAGCTGAAGTGCAGCGTGATGTCATCAAAATTGGTGAAAGTGAGAGACTAAGTTTTAAATGCTCATATCTTGTAAACGCATATTTTGTCATTGTTATGGAGCACACTAGCTTATAGATAACCTTAAAGGGGTCATTGGATGCAAAACTAACTTTTACATTTTGTTTGCACATTAATGTGTGTTGGTAGTTTGTGTACATAACCGCCCTACAATGATAAAAAACCACCCAGTAGTATTTTTTAATCTTTAAAAGTAATATCTCCTTTTTAAAATTTAGGTAATTCTCAGCTTCTTGTCAGTGTGACGGCACACCGACAGATGCCGCTCCCACGGTAGTAGATTGACATGAGCGCCTTACCTTAGACCCGCCCTCACTGAGCTAAAACAGTCTGACTCCGACCGCCATTGTGTGCAGACAAGAATGTCTCTGATTGAGCAATTAAGGTATTCCGTTGTTGGATGTAATAATGAACACAGCAATCGTCATTTACTGAAAATGCAGAGGAAAACGTTACTTTTGTTTTTAAAAGGAAAGCGCCGATCCCGATCGACATATGCTCTATGTTTGTGATATGTTTGTGTTTGAACAATGAAATTTGATTCGATTCGATTATTAACGATTCTATTCTGTAAATTTTAGTATACATCTGTATATGAGCAAATAAAATAATTTTTTTGGAAATTCATGACCATTCAATAGATTTAATAACTTGATTCAGGACTTCAGTTCAATAGCTTAACTTCTTAGGACTCAAAATACATTAAGGCAAGTAAACCCAGAAAAATAATACTACTTCTACATATTTAATGCACCATGAGTGCTTTTATTGTAAACATTGCACACATTTCCTGAACATTTAGGAAATACAGCAAAGTGTGTACATACAGCAAAGAAAGTGTATAAATACAGCAAAGAAAGTGTGTAAATACAGCAAAGACACTGTATTTGTACACTTCTCACGTCTGACCCTGAAATACTAGCTGCTTTAGGTGCAGGTATTAATGGCATTACGTCTGCGGAGATGGTTCCTAAGGTTCGTTGTATTTCCAAAGTATTTTAACTCAGATTTACAATGTCTGCAAACTGCAATCTTTCCATTTACTTTGTGAAAACCGAAGTAATTCCAAACCTTTGATCTCATGTTGGCTGGTGCCTTGCAAATTTCTCCTTCTTCGTTGCCCTCCATTGTGCACTGCTGCGTTTATTCAGATGACAACAAACAGGCGCGAATTGAAGATTAGTGATGTAATCCACTGCGCCACTGCAGTGAGGGCGCACTTTACGTCGCAGACGCAACTAATTTAAGATTTATTTTTATTTTTTTAAATTATCCATCGTATATTCGTTATATAATCGCGATTCATTCGATTTTAAAATATTAAATCGATTATTGACTGAAACAAACGATTCACGATTCAAAAATCCATGTTTCAAGATCGATGCATATGCATCGGCAGGATTTGTAATCGATGCATCGAGAAAATGAATGAATCGTTACACCCCTAGTTCCTGATATAGCTTCACCCACAGCAGAAAGTGAGTATAAAAGTTTTTTTATGCATCTTTGTGATTGGCCTTTCTTAATGTGCTTGTTGGCAAGTTTTGCCGCTTAACGTGGCTAAATGCGGCTAAAGTAAACATTACGTCTCATAATCCCAGAGAGGGGCGGGGCTAGGTGAGTTCGGTGGCATTTAAAGGGGCCATGTCTTAAAATGAGTTGAGTTTTTGCAGAGCTGATTTTGTCAAGGTAAAAGGCTGTTTTTTTACACTACTATTGAGAATTTTAGAATTTGTGAATACTATTATAGACTTTTTATTAAGACCCTAAAGAATCATATTAACTCGTGGAAAATTGTCATCCGATGACCCCTTTAAAGCTAACATATTCATACTAAAAGCCAAAAAAAAACTTTATTTTGATTTCATGGGGACTTTAAAAGTAGCATTTTAATTTGTGTATTCAACCATTCTCTGTAATCAGTTTTCACTGAAATAGCACTAATTGTCGTGCCGGTGTGTTGCCGGAATCTGAGCCGGTGATAAGCTGCTACACCAAATCAATGGTGCCAAGAGCCGCTCTCTCCTGAGGGACAAGACAGCTGGATATATCCCGCCCTGTCTTCCTGTTTTAGTCAACACATAAAATAACACTTCAGTGGTCCTTTTATTTATTTATTTATTTATTTATTTTTTTTACTTTTAATTTGTTAAACTAGATTTTCAAATTCCATTTTGATTCCTTTGTCTGCACAATGTTGCTCTGTGTCCTTGTCTTCAACTGGGTGGTGTTTCACAGGGCTTTATTCTAGTACCTCTCCTATTTACTGTACACAGTGCCTGCATTAATTCTTCATGGGTGAGTAGCCTTGGTTGGGTGTTGAATTTCCTCACTGATAGTATCCCATAATGCTTTAATGTATAGGCTTTGGTTACTTATTACAGCACTTTTTTTTTTTTTTATCTGTTGAGAGTGATGAAACTCTTGTGTCAGAGGGCTGTGCTGTTTTCAGGGCATGCGTTATGTCTTTTGTCTTAATTATATGCTGTAATCTTCTGCGTAAAGCAGTATAAAGCTCTTTTCATGAAGAATCTTAATTGATCTTTCTGATGACTTCATTTCAGTGTGATAGATAAACCGATCCCTTGAGAATGTGCTATTGTTTACAGAGATCATTATAGCAGATTTCATTTCTACATTCTTCCTCTCCCTGTGCTTTCCAGGAACTTGTGGAGGTGCCACACATAAATGTGCTGGTACTGGAAAGAGATCATTTCCTTTCAAGCACAAATGAATGCACGCAACTTTTCCAGGCCCCCTCCCATATTCTTCACATTCATGCTGCTGGTATAAACTTAGTATGAAAAGTATGTTTAATTTAGTTTTCAAAATTAGTTTTCAAAGGAAAGAATGACGTTTAAAGACATTTGATCAAATACAGGGCATTATATATGCTGGATCAGGATTAAGGAAAAAAAAAGTCTTCAGTTATCACAAAGACAGTTGTTGGGTTAATAGTTAACTGAAATTATGGCACCACCAGTGCAGTGGTCCTAAGTCTGGAGTCTTTACTGTCAAATGTAATATATTTATGTTAAGATGCAAAATGAGACGGCAAGAAATGTCAATGTCGGAGCTATAAGGAAAGTTCAGTGGCAATTCATCTGGTGTGAATCAGCTATACCAATGTCTGCTAAGCAACGTTCACAACAGTTTCAGAAACAGCTGCTGCTTATTAATTAATATGTTGTGAGCAAAGCTTTTTTGCAGATATGCTACAGGGCAGCAGCTCCCATTACTAATCACTAAAACCTCTCAGTTATTTATTGGCATTAGCATTAGATTATAAATTATTTCTAAGGTCTTGAAGAACAGATTCCACTGTTAACCTTTACCGAAACCTTGTTCAATTACATTTGCCCATGCTTCAGTATCTCATAATGTGTTTGTGTAATATGTGAGAGATTGTGGGTCAATGTCTGGATTTGATCTTAGCAGGGTGGATACTAAAGATTAGCCTTTGTTCTAAATGACATACTTCTCCATACAGAGCCAAAGTCTTTTTTCTTTTTCTTTTTTTTTTTGAACAGACTTTTGGTTCAACCTTCAGACCAGCATAAACCCAAATGTCTATTTATGGTGGTTGGTAGGATCTTTGTGTTGGTTGTAAACTATAAGTCCCAGCCTTGTATTAACTGTACATAATATGCACACAACCGGCTGGTGTGATTTCTGTTGTATCTGAATAGAGTTTCCTGCATGGACGGTCAGCCAAGTCTGTCTTCATTCATTTATCTGTGCCTTTGTTGTTTGTTCATTCATTTGCTTTAGTTTGTTTGTTCATGAATTGAATAAATGAATGATGCAACTTTTTTTAATCGTAACTGCATCAGCAAATGGAGAATTAAATTAGTCTTGTTGTAATTCACAATGTTGTGATTTAATTAGTAAGAAATGAGCATTGCACAGATTTTAGTGCAGGAACAAACACAATTACTATGGCATGCTTATGTAAATAAGGATATCCCATAGTTTACACAAGGATATGTTTTTTGTAAAGTATTAGAAGGAAAGCAAGCAAAAAAATGGATAAGCCATATCTTTATGGAAAAATAGAGTAAAATACCTCTCATATGAGCTACCTAGCTGCCTATAACTCCTGAACAGAATGAGGTATCTTCGCCAAACTCGCAACACCTATGTAAGACCTCAATCTGAGGTCACACGAAAAAAATGTGGAGCTTGGCCACTTGGTGGCGCTACAAGAGGAAAAAAAACTTAAAAATGGCCATAACTATGCAACCATTAGTCCTATTAACATTAAAATCGCATTGGGCAATGAAGTTTGACCACCTATTAGACAAGGTTAATGGAAGCCGATTGGAATGAAACTTGGTGGACGTATTTGACTCACGGCCCCAAAGGTCTGTGAGAAATTTGAAAGAAATTGGCCACTGGGGGGCAATATCCTATTTTTCAATGGCGTAAACTATTATTGTACATTGTTTTTTTTGCACATACACACGATACTCGTATCATATGATAGCACTTCTCATTCCAGACAACTTTGCCTCTAGAACCACTGCTGTCAATCAAATTATTAGTCAAATAATTGAGAAGATGTAAAAAACCTACTTTTGCAAACTAGTCCTAGCTTTTTCACTCAATCTGAAAACAATCACTGCAGCACAATCCTCTTGACTCTCTAGGTCAATAATTATCAAAAATGTTTGCAATTTACCCATTGTGAAAAGGGGCCTGTCCAAATTTACCCCAAATCCTATAAATCCTAAAAGAAAACTCAAAACATCACAAATCCTGGTAAGCATTTGTGACAGGTGATTCTAAACAAGCATGCAACGTTTTAAGGAGATCGGACCACAGCTGGTGCTGTAACAGTGATAAACGTTAAAAACATAATACTTCTATGGTAAATTACCTGGATTTTTCAAAAATGTTTTTTCAAATCATTGATTTAGGTAGTTACAGGCTTGCTAAATAGCGTGTTTTTAAATATGTGCTCAAATGCCTTACAGCGCTTGAACACTGGTAATTGAAGTTTGCAGCTATATTTTCATTCTTTAATTTTTTTTTAAAAGATTCAAGGGCAGATTAAATAACGGATTATAACATTACAATTAAGCAGACCTGCTTCATCAGTATTGCCGTCAGTGCTATGATGCATAACAGTCGATAAAGGACAGCACTGAGTCAGTAAGATCACGCCCATGTTGGATTCAGATCCAGATTTCACATCCTGCTGACGTTGACACAACTGTTGTGAGCTGGGACTCAGTCTTTCCTGTCTTCCACACACTCTACACACAATCCAAACATAAATTGGGAACTTCTGTCTCAGTAAGCAAGACAGTTGGGCCGGAAATCCTGGCTTTAGCATGTGTATTAATGCATATAGAGAAATCTCTGAAGATTAAACCTTTGCCCTCAAGATCTCATAAGCAGATTTTTGGCAAGTGAGTCGAATTTGTGGATTCTAGCAATATTTCTGCTGGCTCTTGTTGTGAAATGTGCTTGCAGCTTGTGTGTGGCTTCTTAAAGACCTCTCTAGCATCTCTAGCATTTTTTGTGGCATACACACACTTTTTCCATTACCAGATTGATTTCATATCCCAGGATCTTAAAATTATTTTTGACACTTCGTCATCTCCTTGGCTACTGTCAAAACATTTGACTCGGATTTCCATTGTTCCCTGTGATCCTTCAAACCATTATGCAAGAAAATAACCAACCATGGGAGAGGAAAGAGTGTCTGCGGGACAATTTATTCTCTTTCCTGTTTGTCAGCGTGAGTGGATGTGATGTCGGCTCGGCTGTAGTGAACTAGACGCCTCTTCATCTGTCTTTTTTTTTCTTTTTCTTTTTTTTGTCTCATGTGAAAGTCCAGCTGTACTCCACCCTCATGAGCCAATAGCGTTGTCTAAAAGAGGACTGAAGAGAAAAAGATGGGTTCTGTTACGTGAAAGTTTCTTTTGACAGGAAAACCACATTTTATTTTGTATTGTATTGTGTCTAGTAAAAATGATGTGGGCCAGATCAGGAAGTTCTAGGGTTACAGATCTGCTGTCTGATGTAGTGTCCTTTAACTGGTTAGAAAGAGAAATGTGTTGGTTTGTGCTTTATCAGAGAGGCTCACATACACAAACAAGTTCCTTTTGCAGTAAATGTACTAAAATGGCTATTTGTTAAGTGAATTAAACACAAACATTGAAATATCTTATCTCTATTTCAGGTTATGACTTTGCTGCAGTGCTCGAATGGTTTGCTGAACGCGTGGACCGCATTATTCTTCTCTTTGACGCACACAAGTTGGACATCTCGGATGAATTCTCAGAGGTGATCCGAGCTCTGAAAAACCATGAGGACAAGATGCGGGTGGTGCTCAACAAAGCTGATCAGATTGGGACCCAGCAGCTCATGCGGGTGTATGGTGCCCTCATGTGGTCGCTCGGTAAAATCGTCAATACCCCAGAGGTCATCCGTGTCTACATTGGCTCTTTCTGGGCTCAGCCTCTCTTGGTTCCTGATAACAGGAAACTGTTTGAGGCAGAGGAACAAGACCTTTTCCGTGACATCCAGGGACTTCCACGAAATGCAGCTCTGCGCAAGCTGAATGACCTTATCAAACGGGCACGTCTAGCTAAAGTAAGAAATTAAACCTTTTATAGATATACATATGTTTAAAGTAATGTAGAGAATGTTGTCTGGACACATACTTAAAGGGATAGGTCATCCAAAAATGAAAATTCTGTCGTTAATTACTCATCCTCATGTCGTTCCAAATGTGTAAGACCTTCCTTCATCTTCGGAACACAAATTAAGATATTTTTGATGAAATACGAAAGCTTTCTGACCCTGCATAGACCATAACGCAGCCGACACGTTCAAGGCCCAGAAAGATAGTAAAGACGCTTAAAATAGTCCATGTAACATCAGTGGTTCAACCTTAATTTTATAAAGTTACGAGAATACTTTTTGTGTGCAAAGAAAACAAAAATAAAGACTTTATTCAACAATTTCTTCTCTTCCGTGTCATACTCTTTTACAAGAGTACCACGAATGCTGCTGACACCAGTGTTGTGGTCCTGTGTTGAACTTGTGTCGAAGACTGAGACAGAGAGAAGAAATTGTTGAAGAAAGTTGTTATTTTTAGGGTTTTTTAGTGCTCAAAAAGTATTCTCGTAGCTTCATAACATTAAGGCTGAACCACTGATGTCATATGGACTATTTTATCAATGAATTTTCATTTTTGGGTGAACTATCCCTTTAAAGTGTAAAGAACTTTGATTAGATTAGTAACCTGGTGTATGCTGCCCTCATGTGATAAAATTGTAATCACCCCAGACACAATCACAAGTTTATTGACTTTTTTTCCTTCCTTTGGATATTTAATTTTGTATAGATTTATTTAGATTTTTTTTATTACAATTTAAAATAATTGTAATATTTTTTGAAAATGTAATTTACTTCTGTGGTGACAGCTAATTTTTTTAGCAGTCATTACTTCAGTCTTCAGTGTCACATGATCCTTTAGAAATGATTCTGATATGCTGATTTGGTGCTCAAGAAACATTTCTGTATTATTCTGAATGTTATCACTGCATAATATCTTAATATTATTATCATTGCTGATAAATCCATATAACACTGATTTATTTAAAATATTATATGTTATGACAAAACAGTTTTCTCTAACTTCATGTCTAGGTTCATGCCTACATCATCAGTTCTTTGAAGAAAGAAATGCCAAATGTTTTTGGGAAAGAGAACAAGAAAAAGGAGCTCATTGCCAACCTGGGAGAAATCTATGCAAAGATTGAAAAAGAGCATCAGATCTCCCCTGGTGATTTCCCTAAACTCAGTAAAATGCAGGTATGGACATTGTCCCATCTCTCACAGAAAATATATATTTTTAAATAGGCCATTCTACAGAGTTTGTTCAAAGTCAGAGTTGGAAACGTCTTGCAAAACATTTTTTGTGTATGCAAATTGTATATCTAAGGTATATATTTCTAGTAATTGTGCAGTTAATTCTAAAAAGTTTTAGAATGTTTGTCATCTTCCCAGATTTGTCACAACCGAAACACAGTAATATATCATTTAATAAAAAGGGTTATATTGATCTATTAAGATTTTGCTTACATCTACATTGTACATATATTTTTTCTATTTTATTAAAAAGTTGTTAAATCAATAACAATTACAATTTTAGCAATATTTCATGTGTGATTTATGAAATTTGTTGTATTTTGAATCCAATTTTTCTTTGTAAAAGGCAAAACGTTGATCATACTGGTTTCAAACTTAAGGATTGATTCATTTGAATATACATTGAACCAAACATTATCATAACATCTTAGTTGATAATTCAGTATACTTTATTTTTGACAAAACATCCCATGTTTCGGCAGTGACTGCACATTTCCGGTAGTGACAGTAATGTCTTGGTAGCGACATACATCACATTAAAATACCAAATATTTGCATAACTGTACTAAGATTTTGTTTATTTTCCTCAAATATGAAAAACTTTTTTGTCACTATCAAAACAATGATGACATGTTTCGCTTGTGACTGTTTTGGTAATGACAATTTTATGGGATAACATCCAAAAAACAGACGTCACTACCAGACTTTACCGAAACAGTCATGACTGAAACTTTTGATGATGACAATGTGACCAGACTTCACCAAACGTTTCACTTGTGGCTGTTTTGGTAGTGACAATTTTAGACACTTTTGAACCTAGCTCAAAGATGCTAATCAGCACATGGTTAGCTAGCACAGTTCTGAACAGTTGTACACATATAAAAAACTAAATAGTTATGGAATAACTCCTAAAAAAGTGTTTAATTATAGAAATTGAATAGAATTGTTTGTGACATTCTTTGAAGTTACACACAGATTTTTCATACTTTTGAACACATTTACCTCAAAATGATGGGGCCTATCTACTCACCATGTAGCTATGAAAGAGAGTGACACATAAATATTTTCTGATCATAAATGTATGGGTGTAGTTAAAATCAGTCTTACCCAATGGACTAAAACATGCATTGTTACGGTAGTGACGTAAAAATGTGGGACACATTTTTACATAAAGTTTCATAATTTACAAAGAAAATATCAAATAAATATATATTTTTTAACTTTTTTGAACACAACTTTAAATGTAAATTAAGTTTTACTTTAAAAATGGATAGACAGTACTGTTTTGACATCTTTTTGTCCTTTAATTTTAGGAAGTCCTCGCTGGTCAAGACTTCACTAAGTTTCAGGCACTGAAGCCCAAGCTGCTGGAAACAGTGGAGGATATGCTAGCCAATGATATTGCCAAACTCATGACCCTCGTTCGGCAGGAGGAGGCTGCCATGCCCAGCCAGGTTGTCCAGGGTGGTGCCTTTGACGGCACCATGAATGGACCCTTCGGGCACGGCTATGGAGAGGGTGCTAGTGAAGGCATTGATGAGCTGGAGTGGGTAGTGGCGAGAGACAAGCCAACTTACGACGAGATCTTCTACACCCTGTCACCTGTCAACGGGAAGGTCTCTGGTGCCATGGCCAAGAAGGAGATGGTCAAGTCCAAGCTGCCCAACAATGTTCTAGGCAAGATCTGGAAGCTTGCTGACGTGGA
This sequence comes from Garra rufa, assembly GCF_049309525.1. Classification (NCBI taxonomy): domain Eukaryota; kingdom Metazoa; phylum Chordata; class Actinopteri; order Cypriniformes; family Cyprinidae; genus Garra; species Garra rufa. The sequence goes on from NC_133383.1 coordinate 18,231,848, forward strand.
TAAGGATGGGTACCTGGATGATGAGGAGTTCGCCCTAGCTAACCACCTCATCAAGGTTAAACTGGAAGGTCACGAGTTACCCGCTGATCTTCCTGATCACCTTGTGCCTCCTTCTAAACGTGGACAGTAAACAATTTGGGAAAATAAACATTATCATTGAGCCAATCTTTATAGAGGTTATGGATATGGGTGGATGGGGGGAGGGTCTGGAAATATAAAAATATATAAACAGAATTTATGATATAATTAAACAATATGCATTAGCTGCAGGAATAGAGCCAAATAGCTTTTAATTTATCTAGCACTACAGTTTGTAATTTTCACTATTATTATGTTCTTTGTTCTTCTTAGACCAGTAGTTAGCAACCTAATCCAAAAAAAAAAAAAAAAGAATAAACTAGACCGCATCCTGTTATCGTATTTTTCAAATGCTTGATGTAAACTAATTCTGTTCAAGCAAGTACGATAGTATGCTGGCAGGGAGATGAGTTCATTATGACCAAACTATAGGCTCTATTAGAAAGAGGTATTTAATTCTTCCGTATCTTACAATGATGCTGCTTCATACTTAAAAGTCATGCAAGGAGAAATTGTTCTGCTTGATTTTTAAACTACATTAGCTTTGCCGATGGGTCCATATTATCTGGATTCTTGGCACACCAGAATTGTAGTTCATGATTTGTCCAATTGTGGTTTTACCATTTGGACTTGCCTTCATTTTATCACTATAAACACAAAACAGTGCTGCATTCTTGTATTGTTTGTTCACTGATGTGTTGTCAACTGTGATGGTTCAAAAGTTTTTTATGAATTAAGTTTCTTGAACTATTCAAAAGACTCCAGTTGTATGAACTGTGTCAGTTGTAGCACCACTCGCATTGGTTTCTGTCTGTTATTGAGTGCCTCACCCTGCTACAATGTCAAAAGCTTTTCTGTAAGCTTCTCTATGAATACTGTTCATATGTATATTTTTTTGGTCTAGTTTGCAATTAAAAAAAAAAACTACCACAAACCTGCATTTTTGCTTTTAGTTTTCTATATGGGCCATTCTACAGAATTAGTTTAAAGTCAGAGTTGGAAATGTCATGGAAAAAATAAAATATATATTTTTCCACAAATTTTGTATACATGCAAATTTTGTAATATCCAAGGTAACTGTGGGTTGCCGTGGGTTGAAGCGAGCCCAATAAACTAATATTTAGCCCCTGGAATGCTATTTTTACCAGACGATCCCCACCACAAAACCTGTATTGCGACTGGGCTAGTTTTGAGAAGCAATTGGGCGGGTTTTGTTGTGAAAGCCTGGCAACCCATAACACCCCCTCACCCGAAAAATCCAAAGATGTTAGTGACAAAACTTCACCAAATGTTTCGATTGTGATTGTTTCGGAAGTAACAATTTTAGATACTTTTGAACCTAGCTCAAAGATGCTAATCAGCACATGGTTAGCTAGCACAGTTCTGAACAGTTGTACACAAAAACTAAATGTTATGGAATAACCCCCCAAAAAGTGTTTAATTATAGAAATATGTTCGGTAGTGACATTCTTTAATGTTACACAGATCTTTCATATCTCTGAACACATTTACCTCAAAATGATGGGGCCTAACTTCTCAACATGTAGATATGAGAGAGTGACAAATATTTCCTGATCATAAATGTGGGGGTGTAGTTTAAATCAGTCTGGACTAAATGGACTAAAGTAAACACTGTTTCGGTAGTGACATGAAATTTTTTTTTACATAAAGTTTCATAATTTACAAACAATATATATATATATATATTTTAACTCAAAAATCAAAAAGATATTTAATAAAATGCACAAATTATATCAATATCATTTTCATAAATTGAAAATTAGGGTTAGTTTTCGAGACAGCCACCTCCCAAAGGCAAGTACCAAATAAATGATAATATATATATATATATATATATATATATATATATATATATATATATATATATATATATATATATATATATAAAGCTTACTGATATTTTAAATATTATTGTGGGTTTCAATAGATAATAGAAGGATCTTAGTAAACATCTTATGATTTGACGTTATACGTAAATGCTTTTTAAATGTGTATTTTGGTTGTGGGACAGCAGTTTGCACCAATTCTGTAAAATGGCAGAGTATTTGAGTAAGACTTATTAATAGCTATTGATTACTTTTTGAAATAAATAACAATCCTTATAAAATGATTGTAAATGGAAGTAAATCATAAATCGATGTCACGTCTGTCCTAAGTATTGGTACACGATCGTATGTCTACATATTCTCATGTGGTCATACTTAATGTGTGTACATTAGTAACATCCCTGCTGAAAAAAAAAAACTGCTAAAACCAGCCTAAGCTGGTTGGCTGGTCTTAGCTGGTTTTAGCCGGTGGTCTCCCAGCCTGACCAGCTAAACACTAGCCTGACCAGCCTGGGAAAGTGACCAAAACCACTCTAAAACCAGCCTGCTGACCAGCTATGATCAGCTAAAACCAGCCTGGTTAACCAGGTTTTAGCTGTTTGTTTTTTTGAGCAGGGATACCTGATTTACGCCAATATTAAAAGCTTTAATGGAGCTGAGCCGGATCTGGGCTCATAAAGGACGAAAATAATGTATTTCGTTGAAAAGCATCAAAAATATTTACTCCAAAGGCACATTATAATGAGTTTAACCATTTGAAGGAGGCGCAGTTAAAATGAGATTCTCAAAAGACTGTTTAAAGATGAGTAAGTTACTAGTGCTAGAATAAACGGTGGTAAGGAGCTCGTGAAACTCTGTAGCATTTAGCGAGAAAAAAATAGAGGTTAATATTAGATTTTGCGTTAAAGAGTAAAGTCAGTACTTCTATACTATTCATTCATGCGACAACGTAAGGAGAGACTCCTCCGCTTTTGGAGCATGTGTACGCAAGAGGGCGTAAAAACTCCTCGAAGTTCTCCTGCTGATACCTCCGGAAATCACGTGTGCAGACTCCAGCCACAATCCACCTGCGCGAGCGAGCAAGTGGACTTCTGATGCTACGCGAGACTGGAGAAAGAAGAGTGAGCACGAAACATCACAACTCGGAGGGAAAAGTTGTTTTTATACCCACACCGGTTACTAAATTGTGGCTTAAAAGCGGAGGAATGGATTTGAGGACGTCTTGTCTTTGTTTAATCAATGTTATTCTCCTCGCAGGTAAGTTTGAATATTTTTTTCCGATAGGCTGCGGGCTACGTTTACTCGCACGCTACCTTCCCTCTAAAGTTTATATATATATATATTTGTAATACTTTATTTCGTTATCATTGACCTTTTAGATACGTGTTATATCAGAGTTAAAAAGTGTTAATGTTTAAGCTGTAGTTTCGACTGTAAACTAAATTGGCTAAAGTAGAGCTGGATAGCATAATCGAAGTTAAAGGTTTTTTGTTGAAGAAAAAAATAAACGGTCGCTAATTTCAAAATAGAAATTTTAAAATCTTACCGCGATATTTAGAAATATATTAAATATATTCCCATTCATATTAGACATTTATTGTAAATAGGTTTGTTTATTTTTAATTTATTTACAATAATTTATAAAATAATATCACTGCATTTACACATTAAACATAATTCTTCTATAACAGTACTTCATACTCTTCTCTTCTCACGAATAGAAGTGTTGTACGTGTTATACCCACACGTTTGGAAAGTTAAATGTATATTTTTATTTTAATCCGAAGCTTTTTTTTTAACTTAACGACGCCTTGTTAAAAAGAACACAGTCCGCGAAGCGCAGTTTAAACAGTGGTTTGTTTTCGTTTTGTCTTGTTTTATGCTGCTGTTGAACCAGATGTGTTGTGTCAGTATGTTTAAAGCTCATTTGCAATTATTAATTTTCTAGAATGCGTTTCTTGAATATTGTTGTAAATTGGCAGTACACAATAGGCTTAACCCTCTTAAAGCCATCAAGAGGGGCTTCTTTCAGGCTGCCATCTGCCAAAGCATCTCCACTTGTACCCCCCTTCTCAAGAAGACTCCTCTGGATGTCTGAAACTGAGGTTGCTTATTATCCAGTCTACATGTAAGACCTGATATTGACTCATCCCTTGGCTTAGAAGACAAACAGAAGCACCCTAGGTTTAGCAGTGGACTTGTTGACATTGATTTTCTGTGAGAGAGGCACATGCTGTCTAGTAGTTAGGCACTTTTGGTTGCTGACCCACTAGCTAGTGTTTCATATGAGGAAGGGAATGAGGATAACGCAAGCATTAACACAGAAACCACCCACTCCTTTTGTTTATTTCTCTTGGGTGACAACTGAAACTGTTCGTGCAGATTTGGTCAAAGGTTACCTGTGTTCTTTAGATAGAAATTCAGATTCAGGCCTGCACAAGGAAAAAATAAAAGCGAGAAAGAGTGGTATGGACAGGGCGATGACTTTCCGGACCACTGGTTACTGATAAACTAGAGTCTAACAATAACAAGCTTTGTGCACACACTGCTTTTGTTTTAATGCATACGGTATATGGAATGCGTGCAAGCTTGGTTGTGGTGTTTAATCTAAGCTGTGATACATAATGCATTTTTCCATTTTCGTGGAAAGCATTCAGGTATGGTTTAGAAGGCTTGTGTGTGACATTTATTCCTCCATGGTGTTAACCTGTCAGACTCATTATCATCACAACAGAATGTCGAGGTTGACATTTGTGTGCTCCATGTCCTTCTTGGCACACAGGGATGTTGTTTTTGGTGCCGGGATATTTTTCATTCAAAGTGTCATTCTGTCACAACACAGATTATTCATAAAGGTGGGTGTGAAGACATGGCATTTTCACAAGTGTAATATTACAGATGTCATTTGTTATGATATGTGATTTAATATCATTTTTAATAATGGTTCTAATAGTTCTCTGTATAGAGTGCAACAGTTGGGTTACTCAAGTAAAAATCCAATTCATTTTCTTCATTGGGGAATTGATTTTTTTTTTTATCAATAATTGAATCTATTAAAGAAAGACCTTCTGTGAGCTACAAGGTTGTTAACTGGTGTTCTATCATGTTTAACACCTGACTTCCTGATAAAAAAACTACATTACATTCCATTATTCTAAAGAAATCTCCAGCAATCAGAGAGTGAGGACAAGCAAATTGTGCCAAAAAAAGCCCACTTCCATGAAGCACTGCAAATTAGATAATAGATTCTCCCTACGCTCTCAAAGTACTTAGATATTTGTATAAATGGGCCATTATAACTGCTGTCCCAACCAACAAAACTTGTTTAAAAAGCATTTAAGTATTTAAATCTTAAATCTTTACTAAGATTCTTTTATTATTTACTGAAATCCACAATAATATTAAAAATATCAGCTTATATAAAATATAAGTTTAATGTATATAAAATCATCATTTAGTGGGTACTTGCATTTGGGAGGTGGCTGTCCCAAACCCTAACCCCTAAATTTCAACTTACAAAGATTATGTTGAAATAATTTTTTCATTTTATCCTATTGTTGTTTCTATCTTTCTGTTTTTTCTTTTTCTTTTTTAAATAAAGTTAAAAATATATATATTTATTTGACATTTTCTTTGTAAATTATGCAAATTTTGCTAAAAAAAAAAAAAATGTTTCCCGCATTTTCAAGTCACTACCGAAACCGTGTATGTTTTAGTCCATTGGCTGATGCTGATTTGAACTACACTCCTGTCTATATAATATATATTTATTTATTTAAGCAAAATCTTAATTGGTCAATATAATCCTTCTTATTAAATTTCGGTTTCGGTTGACAAATTTGGGGAGAGGACAAATATTCCAAAACTTTCTGAAAATACAATATGAGAATTTACTGCACAATTACTAGAAATGTATACCTTGGATATTATATTTGCATACTTAACATAAAGACGTTTCCAACTCTTTAAACCAATTCTGTAGAATGACCCAAATACACATCTTGCAAAAAAATATATTGTTTCTATATGTAGAACACCGTCTTTGAATCTGTAGTTTTGTATTTATCCATTGTTGGTTAATTTGGCTCATTGCTTTAACAAAGATTTTTAAATATTCCTATGGGAAAAAATACTTTCAGAACCATTTAGTCTATGTCTAAATGCTAGTGTACTCCTACATTTAGCCAAAATTAGGATTAAGAAAAAAATACATAATTAAAATGTGCAATCTCTCTCCTCTGTGAAAATGGACTGAAATATTGTTGATTCATCCTACACAGATTTTTGTCCAATTAAATGTTGTCTAGATTGAGAATGTCTCTCCCCTAATACCAAATCATGGTTTGTGGCTGTGACATAACTGAAAACTTGTAGCTTTAATAGGAAATATGTCAACGCAGAACATTGCTCTTGTTTGATATTCACCTTTCAAATACTGTGAAGTAATTGCATAATGTATTTCATTCAGAGTACAATCAATCAAAAAGACCTTGCAAGCTTTTTTTAAGGTTTAAGACAACGCTCTTTCCTCACTGTCCAGTCATGTAGTCTTCTCTGTTCTGTCCTATAGTCCCTAGTGTCCATTAAAGACATATTTCCAATAATACTTTCCACAGGCTCTGACAGCCTTGTCCCTTCACTTAGACATTAGCCAGATGCCGTCAGACATCCCAGACTGGTCAGCACTTTTATTTTGCTCCTGTGCTGGTGTATGTGCGCAATCTCGCTCATTCATGTCTGGCCCATGTTGTAGCATGCACTCAGCTCCTCAATATTATCTGTTTCTCCTTTCTAAAGTTTGACTCACACTTGTCTTCAAAAGCCATTAAGAACCCTAGGACCTTCCCATTGGCAAGCGACCGAGTGTAGTGTCTTGTTTTAACCCCGTTTAAGGTCAGTGTACTGCTCGGAAAACCTCTTCAACCTTGAGTAGACCTGTGCTGTAGTTACCTGATAAACCTAACTACTCTGGAGACCCTGCCTGGAGACCGTTGCTTGGAGACCTGTAGCACACGCGAGTCCTTGGAAAGTGATTGTAGAGAATCACTACTTCGAGTGGCTTACTGAGTGCTGTTTCCAAACATAGACATTGAGCTAATAGTGGTAGAACACATCGAAAAATGAAATATTGGGTTTATTCTGTTTTTGAGCTTGAGGGAAACTAAACCTTCTTTTTTAAAAGAACATGGATATGACATTTTTCAAGACAAGTAGTGCTCTGAGGTCTCAAAAAGTAGAGTACAATGGTTTATTAAAGAATTTTTTCACTCTAGAATTAAAATTTCCTGATAATTTACTCACCCCATATGTAATTCAAGATGTTTGTTTTCATACATAGTGGACTTCAATGGGAGCCAACGGGTTGAAGGTCCAAATTGCAGTTTCATTGCAGCTTCAAAGGGCTCTACATGATCTCAGCAAAGGAATAAGGGTCTTATCTAGCGAAACGATTGGAAATTTTCAAAAAAAAAAAGTTTATATACTTTTTCAACCACAAATGCTTATCTAGCATTAGCTTGGCTTAAAGGGTTTGTTCACCCAAAAATGAAAATTAGCCCATCATTTACTCACCCTCCATGCATCCTAGGTGTATGTGACTTCCTTCTTTCAGACGAATCCAATCAGAGTTATATTAAAAATGATCCTGGCATTTCCAAGCTTTAGAATTGCATGGGTGCGTGTTTATCTTTATCAGTCCAAAACAAGTCCAATAAAGTGCGTCCATCCATAATAAAAAGTGCCTCACATGGCTCCGCGGGTGAATAAAGGCCTCCTGTAGCGAATCAATGCATTTTTGTAAGAAAAATATCCATGTTTAAAACCTAAGGCTACGTCTACATTAATCCGGATACATTTAAAAACAGAGTTTAAAACGCTCTGCGTCTACACTAACGTTTCTAAGCGTTTTCCAAAAGTTTCTCATCCACACTGAAATGTAGGAAAACGTTAAATTTGCCTTACTGCGCATGCGTAAAGCCTCCAAAAACTCACTGAGATTATACAGACGGAACAGACATAATAAGTTTTAACGCAATTCTTCTGGCAGGATCATTTTATATGCGGAAATGTCATTCACTGACGCGTCCATCTCACGCTCACTCATATTTTATCTGAAGGAAGGCCAAAATGGAGAGAAAAATATGCAAAGGAAAACGTATTAGTGTGGACGGGGTCTAAGAATCACTTTAATCTAGCTTGCGCCAACTGGTCGTAATGCCAGGATAATTTTTAATATAACTCCGATTGGATTCGTCTGAAAGAAGGAAGTCATATACACCTAGGATGTGTGAAAGGTGAGTAAAAAATGGGCTAATTTTCGTTTTTTCACCCTTTAACGTGTTACATAGTCATGTTGGAAAGGTCACGCTTAACGTAGGCGGAAGTATCGACCTAGTGTTTTTTTTATCGGACGATTTTGAAGTTGGAGGAGAAAATGAGATGGAGTTTTTCACCATACCCTGCCTTTTTTAACCAAAGTACACAGACGAAGAACTAACTGTGCGTGACCTTTCCAGCGTGATTTTGTAATGTGCATCGCAGAGCTAGTTCAAGACGAACATTTGTGGTTAAAAAGTACAGTCGTGGCCAAAAGTTTTGAGAATTACATAAATATTGGAAATTGGAAAAGTTGCTGCTTAAGTTTTTATAATAGCAATTTGCATATACTCCAGAATGTTATGAAGAGTGATCAGATGAATTGCATAGTCCTTCTTTGCCATGAAAATTAACTTAATCCCGAAAAAAAGGTTCCACTGCATTGTTAACAAGGCTTCAGGGCGTCCAAGAAAGTCCAGCAAGCGCCAGGATCGTCTCCTAAAGAGGATTCAGCTGCGGGATCGGAGTGCCACCAGTGCAGAGCTTGCTCAGGAATGGCAGCAGGCAGGTGTGAGCGCATCTGCACGCACAGTGAGGCCAAGACTTTTGGAAGATGGCCTGGTGTCAAGAAGGGCAGCAAAGAAGCCACTACTCTTCAAAAAAAAAACATCAGACAGGGACAGATTGATCTTCTGCAAAAAGTATGGCAAATGGACTGCTGAGGACTGGGGCAAAGTCATATTCTCTGATGAAGCCTCTTTCCGATTGTTTGGGGCATCTGGAAAAAGGCTTGTCCGGAGAAGAAAAGGTGAGCGCTACCATCAGTCCTGTGTCATGCCAACAGTAAAGCATCCTGAGACCATTCATGTGTGGGGTTGCTTCTCATCTAAGGGAGTGGGCTCACTCACAATTTTGCCCAAAAACACAGCCATGAATAAAGAATGGTACCAAAACACCCTCCAACAGCAACTTCTTCCAACAATCCAACAACAGTTTGGTGAAGAACAATGCATTTTCCAGCACGATGGAGCACCGTGCCATAAGCCAAAAGTGATAACTAAGTGGCTCTGGGACCAAAACGTTGACATTTTGGGTCCATGGCCTGGAAACTCCCCAGATCTTAAAACCTGTGGTCAATCCTCTAGAGGCGGGTGGACAAACAAAAACCCACTAATTCTGACAAACTCCAAGAAGTGATTATGAAAGAATGGGTGGCTATCAGTTAGGATTTTGCCCAGAAGTTGTTTGAGAGCATGCCCAGTCGAATTGCAGAGGTCCTGAAAAAGAAGGTCCAACACTGCAAATACTGACTCTTTGCATAAATGTCATGAAATTGTCAATAAAGGCCTTTGAAACGTATGAAGTGCTTTTAATTATATTTCAGTACATCACAGAAACAACTGAAACAAAGATCTAAAAGCAGTTGAGCAGCAAACTTTGTGAAAACTAATATTTGTTTCGTTCTCAAAACTTTTGGCCACGACTGTATATACATTTTTAATTTTTTGTAGAAAATTACAGATCATTCACTAGATAATACCCTTTTTTTTTTTACCGGGATTGTGTAGAGCCCTTTGAAACTGCAATTTGGACCTTTAACCAGTTGGGCAACATTGATGTCCACTATATAAGAAAAATCCTGGAATGTTTTCCTCTTAAAACCTTAATTTTTTTTTTTTTTTACTGAAGAAAGACAGACATGAACATCTTGGATGACATTTTAATCTGAAAGTAACTAATCCTTTAAACAGTTTTTTACCAGCCAGTTAGATATCACACCATCTCATTTTTTTTTTAATTATCATATTTCAGTGGATTCGACAGACATGAGACAAACAAGCAAATGTACATGGGAAGTTCAGTTTTTTTTAACTGTACTGTTATATTATTTTGCTTGCTACTATAATTAATGATTCTAAATCAATTATTATTGTATTATACTATAATAATTATTTTTCTATTAATATAAGGCACTCTTTTTTATAATATTACACTCATATTACACTCTATTTTTATTTTTAATTAGCTGATTTTTAGATTGAACAGAAACTATTTTATGTGTTTAGTGAGAGTGGGCACGCACAGAGAGTAAAAGATGTTGAGCAGGTATGGCTTGAAGGCATGCTGTGAGGCAGTGAGATATTTATTTGAGATACCCCGAGATTTGTCTTTGTGTAATCTAAGGGGATACGAGTTGCTGAGTTATGGCCTCAGGCCACCCTCTCTTCTCTGCTTTGCAGCAGTGCTGTCTAATCCAACCAACAGAGACATTCAAAACGAAACACTGATATCAACTGCAGCCTCACCTGCGACTCAAAGCTTTGTGTTTCGTAGTGTGTTTCTCCTCCTCTCAACACAACATTCCCCCTAGTGCTGTCCTTCTGAATAACGGACTGAGCTTCAGAGTAAAATCCCACTGTTGCAGCACCTGTGTTCACGTGTGTGGATGCTATATGCCCTCTATCTATCATAAAGGACATGCTACCCATATGAATATTCAGGCCTTGGCTTCATAAATATTTTAGGATGCAAGACTCGTACCTGAGATGGCAGGCGACACCTACTCCTGTTACGTTACAACACTCTGATCCCGTGTGCCAGGCCCTTGCTCACTCCCTCTCTCTTGCCTGCTTTCATTGCCTTCTTTTTCAATTTGGATAGTAAGTGGGCCATTACGACGGACCGATCACGTTCCATTAGACCTGGTGATAATGATAAATAACCATGGTTGTAAGGTGTTTTTTTTGGTCACTCTAGTTTCAATTGGAGACTTGCTATGCATGCATGGGTCATCACTCACACGCAGGAACAGAGGGAGGGGGAGTAGAAAGAGATTCAAACAGAAAGGAGAGACGGGAGCAGAGGTTAAAGTCATGGATGAGTGTATGAGTGGGAGTTTAAAAGAGGATGGAGGGAAGAAAGAGTGATAATTGTAAGTATATCATGTGAGACGAAGAGACGCATGAAACAAGGAATCGAAAGGGATAATGGAAGAGAATGGAATCGTATTTCAGAGGGATTTGGCAGGGTTGAGGGTTAAGTATGTAAAGGCTAGCAGGAGGTTTTTTTTTTCAGGGATGTGTGAATCACTGTGAAGCTTAGATCATAGCCAAGCAGTCTTGGGCTGGGATTTACACTTCTCTCCTCCCACTGTTCTGATAAACCTTCCATAAACACAAGGTCATGAAACCACTCGTTCTGCATCTCTCCATCCATCACACATCAACTCCTCCTTGTTTTTTCAGCGGTGATAAGGAGGATCTGTAGTGCATCCATCATCGTGTCCCTCGTCTCACCCTTCAGTAATGCTTATATCCCATAACGAGTCCTAATGCAGACACATGACTAATAAACTCCCATCTGTGATTCAGACAGAAAGTCTTCTTCTCAATTAGACCTTTTGATACTATGATTGATGAAGTCTTGTGGTACTTTCCAATCCACTGATAAGCGCACTGTAGAGTGAACTTCAAAGGATATACACTACCAGTCAAAAGTTTGAATAGTACGTTTTTTTTAAGAAGTCTTTTCTTTTTTTCACCAAGCCTGCATATATTTGATCCTAAATGCATCAAAAGCAGTAATACTGTGAAATGTTTTTACCATTTGAATAACTGCTTTCTGTTTCAATTTATTTTCAAATGTAATTTATTCCTGTGATCAAAGCTAAATTTTTTTAGCATCATTACTCCAGTCTTCAGTCCGTCTCGATCATTCTAATATGATTTGCTGTTTAAGAAACATTTTTTCAATTATCAATATTTAAAACAGTTGATGAATTGAAAGATCCAAAGATCAGCATTAATCTGAAATAAAAAGCTTTTGTAACATTATACACTATACCATTCAAAAGCTTGGAGTCAGTATAAGGAATTCTAGAAATTAATACTTCTATTTAGCAAGATGCTTTAAATTGATCAAAAGTGATGATAAAGACATTCATAATGTTACAAAAGATTTCTATTTCAGATACATGTTGTACTTCTTGTTCTTTCTATTCATCAAAGAAAAACCTGAAAAATTCTGCTCAGCTGTTTTCAACATAATAATAATAATAAATGTTTTTGAGCAGCAAAACAGAATATTAGAATGATTTCTGAATGATGTGACTGGAGTAATGCTGCTAAAAATACAGCTTTGAAATCACAGGAATAAATAGCTTTTTAAAAAATATTAAAAAAGAAAATGGTTATTTTAAATAGTAAAAATATTTCTAAATATTACTGTTTTTGCTGTACTTTAGATCAAATAAATGCAGCCTTAGTGAGCAGAAGAGATTTTCTTAAACATTAAAAATCTTTCTGTTCAAAAACTTTTGACTGGTATTCTACATCTATCCTAAAGGGGTTGTTCACCCAAAAATAAAAAGTGTCTGTAGAAAACAAAATAAGATACTTAGAATAACATTATAAACTGTTCTCATCAAAACATCATTGGACCTAACTGACTGCATGGGCAAAAAAAGTTGTTTTTCTAAATATCTTCATTTGTGTGTTTTGAAACAACATATGGATGAGTAAATGAGGACAGAATCTTCATTTTTGGGTGTAAACAGCAGTGTTTATTTCTAATGGTGCGCCTATTGGTATAAAAATAGAACAATATTATGCATGAAGACATAGCTGACATATTGAAACTGAGAAATTAGTTTGATCCATCTGTAATGCGGTTGACAGACTAATGAGTATTCTAAAATTGCAGAGTTTAGCCGAATTAATGAGGAATTGGCTGACATGACTATTGATGTGATTCAGTCACTTTCTCTTCCTTTTCTTTCCATGTTTGTGTCAGTTAATTGCTTTTTTAGTTATACTTTTCTTCAGCAAGGATGCATTCATTTAATCTAAAGCAGGGGTTCCCAACCTTTTTTACTCCGGGGCCCCCCTCCTTCTCCGGCCAATTTTGCAAGGCCCCCCTATGCCTGACATGTCATCTTATACTGTACTTCCACAGTAAAGAAAAAATAATTTATTTTTAAACTTTTTTATTAACCAAAACAGTAGTAGTTTGTAGTTTGTTTTGCCTCAATTATTCTTCTACTGCATGTTATAAAAAAAAACTCAAAATTCAAATAAAATTTTAATTAAAACTTCAAATATACCTTATAATCTTTCAAGAAAACCTCTGCTCAATTCTAACTTTTAAAATTATTTTACTTCAGACATTCTTTACAACTTAAGAGTACTTTTTCTTAAATAAGTGAACCTGCTCTACAACAGGGAGATACCAAAAGACCACTAAACCTATCCCTTTGAACTTGACTGACTGAATAGCTACTGTTTGTATCCATTAAAAATATAATACACGAATTCAAACTACAGCAAATACATTCTAAATCTGTTGAAACACATCGATGTGAAAGTTCGACCAAGACGGGATCAGTGAACTCTGTCAGTGCGCGCCTGATGCTCATAAACACCGAGCCTTACTCCTCTTCTATGGGTGAGCATCTATTATAAAACACTCACATTAATTTGGACAACTAGGCAAATGTTTGTAATTTCACGCAAAAATACGTTAGGGATCAGAGCCCCGAGAGCGCGCATAGTTTGTGAATCAATAGCAGTGCGTGTCTCATGCACGACTCTGATTTACACGAGACATTAGGCACGCGCAAGTTCGTTATTATGACACTAATCGTTTTTCCCTTTTACCTTTACGACGGTTTGCTTCATGAGTGCAGCCGAGAGATGTAACAGTAGTTTGCGTACAGCATTTGGAAGTTTTGAGCCGCCATTCAGTCTGTATTTAACAGTGCGATGAGGCTTGCTGCGCCTAGTCTGAAGCAATCAATCACAGAACACGAGAGAGGTTGTGCTTTTATTATTATCATTTAGCGCATTAATAATGAAATTAAACAATTATAGGATAATATTTACATTAATTTTAAGATATCTCTCGGCCCCCCTGGAGGATCACTGAGGCCCCCTAGTGGGTCGCGACCCCCCGGTTGGGAACCGCTGATCTAAAGTAAATAAAGTATCTGTACTATTTTAAATAAATGCTGTTCCTTTGAACTTTATATTTAAACAATGCTGTAAAAAACTAAATGGGTCACCTGACGTAATTGAATCTAAGCCTAGCAATGCTAGAATTACTAGTAATGTGTATTAGTTATCTAATTCCATTGTGTCCAGTCATAAACAAACCGATGACGTCTGTCAGAATTACTCGGAATGCAGAGCCTGTCCTTCCAGTTTAGAGACTGCTAGACTGGGTCAACATGATCTTTTGTAGTCCTCTCGGTCTTCCGAGGACAGTGTTTGTGTGCAGGGCGCTTAGCTTTTGTATTTTATCTTAGATAATCAGCATGTTTCAGCATTTATTAACTTGGAAAAAGTAGACAGCATTATTTTAATCCAAAAACACAGTTTTTCTTTAATCTAAATTGATAGGAGAAAACATTCTCTGAAAGTATGCAGCTTCTACTGCAGGGTGTATAAGCTTATGTGTTTATGTTCTGTGTGGGAGAGAGTGGTCAGAGGCTCCAGAGTGAGATTATATTTGCCTTAGAGACTGTGTGTGTGTTTATGCCTGCTGGCTTGACATTGGTATGTCTGTGTGAAGGTGTATGCAGTCTTCGTGCAGTCACAGAGTTTTTGTGAGTGTATGAGAGAGCCTTCACAATGCAGGAATCATGTCTACCGGGATTTACTTTAGCAGGTCTTCTACTCAGAAACTTTGTGTGCCAGTGCTGTTGTCTCTTTCTGTTTCTCTCTCACACACATTAACTGGAAAAATGAAGTTTGTTATCAGTCTGCTTAAGAATCAGCTGGAGCGGAAAATCAAATATTGGCACTTTACTTGTACTGCTCAGATTAGCCCATTAAAACAACCTCATCCTTGGTCCAGCATTAGCCGAGCTCAAAGCCAGTTAAACATCGCCAAATTCAGAGATGGTTTTAAAGCTTCCAGACAGATGCAAGACGTCCGTTCCAGCTCTCTGCGATTAGATTATACTCTAGATTGGGGAAGTACATGACCTTTGTCACTCTGTTTTGTGTTATCAAAGAGATTTAGTTTCTCCAGAAATAAGGGAAGCAAGAAGTAAAGCAGCTGTGCAGGATCCAATTTTAACCATTTTATCTCATTGAGAAACATTACGCATTATCGACTGCCAGCGCACGAGAGAAAAAGCAAATTTGCACAGACTGGAAAAGTAAAAAAAATGAAATGTCCTTGTCTCATATCAACCCCCTTCTGTACACACACACACACTTCCTCTGGCATTAGCATTCAAGTCAACCCCACTCTAATGTTAAGGCAAATTGTAATCTGTTCCTACATATGTAAATGACCCTCGTGTGCAGGAAAAAGT
This sequence comes from Garra rufa, assembly GCF_049309525.1. Classification (NCBI taxonomy): domain Eukaryota; kingdom Metazoa; phylum Chordata; class Actinopteri; order Cypriniformes; family Cyprinidae; genus Garra; species Garra rufa. Next base: position 18,247,406 of record NC_133383.1, read on the forward strand.
GATTTGTTTTCCCTAGATAATCATTAGTATGCAAAATTTCTTTTTTTTATGTGCCATTTTCTCTGCATGAGGGAGGATTCATGTTGCAATCTTTACATTTAGCCTGTGGTGCTCCTATGCAACGTATTTTGTAATGTTATACAAATAACCTATTGGGCTCTGGCAGTTCTGATAAATCAACCATCTAGCACTCATCCTTGTCCAAACAAACAGTTTCCTTACAGCTTTCATGATAATTTCCTTCGTTCTGCTTCTGGAGCTATGATTAGACACAGCAATTGTGCATGAATGAATGTGTAATGAGTTTAAATGCTTTAAAGCGGGAAGAAGGAAGTCTACAGCATGTTTCTGTGCAAATATTTGAGTTTCTCATGTGATGTTAGTAAACAAAGGAAAATATGCATCAGCAAGGCTCACCTGCTTAGTATAACCTTGAACGTAGGTGTCAACTGCTTGTCTCTGTATGTGTACATCCTGACCTTGTCATTGCATTGGGTTTTGCATTTAGGTGTTACCATCCTCTGGGTTGTGAATGCGATGAAATGACCAGTTTCTTAAGCAGTCTCAAATATGGGCCTTGTTTACACATGGTACTAAAGGGATAGTTTACCCAACAATAAAAATTCTGTCATTAATTATTCACCCTCATGTCGTTGTAACCTCAAAAGTCCTTCGTTCATCTTTAGAAAACAAATTAAGACCAAACAAATTAATAGTCCATTTGACATTAGTGGTACAACCATGTTATAAAGCTACAAGGAATACTTTTGGTGCGCAAAAAAACACAAAATAACGACTTTATTCAACAATTTCTTCTCTTCCGTGTCAGTCTTTGAAGTGCATTCAGAATAGTACCACAAAGCATTTTTGTTTTCTTTGCGGTCAGTACGGTTAAACCACTAATGTCACATGGACTATTTTAACAATGTCTTTACTACCTTTCTGGGCCTTGTCAGTTGCGTTGCTGTCTATGCAGGGTCAGAAAGCTCAGAGATTTCATCAAAAATATCTTGATTTGTGTTCTGAAGATGAACTAAAGTCTTACAGGTTTGGAACGGCATAAGGGTGAGTAATTAATGACAGAGTTTTCTTTTTTTCTATTCCGTTAAGAGCTGTATATGCAAAAGTGTTTTGCTCAAAGCCAGTGGACATTTAAGAGAGCTTTAATGAAGGTGGCAGAAATATCGAGATCCAGAGAGAAAAAAAAATCATATGAACCAAAAAAAAAAAGTGTGTAATTGACTGCAGAATACATTGTTTCCCTGGAGACTGCCTCTGGATATAATAAGCTGTGTTTTCATGCTACTTGGCAAACAGTGACGTTTGAAGTGGAGTTATGAAGTTTAACCTAGTTTTTAAGTCCTTTACGCTCAAATTTTTCTCAGGTTAGCCTGTTTTAAATGAGCCCATTGCATATACAGTAAAGCATGTGTGACACCAGTGTATGGTTTCTGCTACTGTAAATGTTCCTCTGAAAAAAATGCTTTAATGGCAGCCAGCTGTTAAGTGTCTTAATGGATTCATGTTTAATTCATAGCCACATCACAAGGCCATCATTTCTCGGTGTCGTTCTCTCATCTCTTTCTATCCTGCATGTGTGCTAGTATCAGAAGGAATTTTTTTTTTTGCCATCTCAGTACTTTTAGAGCACCCTCTTCTTTTTTTCCCCCTCCTTTTTCATTCTGTATAAAGTGATGCATTTAGGCATCACTAGGTGATCTGTAATCCTCAGATTTACTGTTTTTCTCTGCTGTGCTCTCATCTGACACAAATACAAACACATATTTGAAATGTCTTTTGTTTATCCACACAGGCACGTTCCACCTCTTTAAAATCAGAACTTCGACATTTCGCTTCATTCTTTATAGTGTTTGCAATAATTTGACATTTACCCTAGCATGAGAGAAGAGCCTCCTGGCACATTGGAAAACTTATGTTTAACTTTTTGCAGGTTTTGTAGTAGGAGGTTAATGATTATTTTCCTCTTGTGCATTCTGAATAAACAAAGCTTCCCTCCCTCAGAATATTTTATTTTGTCGTCAGAGCGTATTCTAGCCTCATGCATCTGTCCCACTTTCTTTACTGGTGAGAATATAAATTCCTTCAGCGTCATAGAAACATCCTCATGTGCGCTTTTTGCCTGCAGAACCCACCCAAGCTTAAGACTCAAGCATTCCTGGTCTGCAAAAATGAAATGTCAGGTTTGATTTCTGTAAAATCGAATTCATTAGATACGTTTGTCACCGTATAGTGTTCTGACATGTAGTTTTTGCAAAGCCATGCTGTCGTTCTGCTTGACTTGTTCATTCAATATGTTTTGCAGGATGATTTAAATTAAGATTAATACTAGGTCTGTTTCTGTCACACACATCATACCTATTGTGTTTTTAAAAGGTTCCATGTTAATGGAGATTTGAGTATGAAAACTGTTTTTGACGTGTTTTAGGTTTTTATTTTAACTTTGGTCAAATAAGTTGTTGGCATATGACCACTTGAGTGTTTTGGCTCCAAACACAAGCTCTCTCTGATTCTTTGATTGAGGTTCCTTGCTAAGAGTGAAAGCCTGTTAGCTGAGATCAGACACTTTCATTGGGATTACTGGACTGAGCTTTCTGTCTGACCCTGACTGATCTTTAAGCTAAGAGACAGCTGTCTGTCTGTTTGACCACTTTTGACTTAACCTCTTTAGATGCAAGGCCGGGAAGCTTCTAGTGTGTTTGTATCGTTGTGTGTGCGTGCAAATGGACATGCATGTTGTGTGGGCTTATTGGCTGTCTAAGCGCATGGGCAGTTGAGGTTGAGAAGCAAGTTGCTTTTTTTAGTAACTTTTATTTGATGAATTAATGTTCTGAAATTGTCAAATCTCATGGAAATGTTTAATCGAGTTTTCTAGAGAGTGTAATCTGTTTTGAGAATGTAATATTTGACTATGAAAAGGTCATCTGTGTGTTTTCTGGTCTGGTGAATATGGCTTTGTTAGGCAAACATGTCTAGGTGTGAGCTGGATGCTGAGCCAGAATCTACCCAGAAGGCTTCTACCGCTACACTGTCCTCATATTGCCCTCCAAACATCAACAAAATCAAATGCAGTGTTTTTTATGTAACAACAAAATAGATTTTTTTCTTTTACTGTGTGTTAAAGGGATAGTTCTCTCAAAAATGAATTACTCACCCCATATTGTTCCAAACCCATAAGACCTTCGTTCGTCTTCAGAAAACAAATTAAGATTTTTGATGAAATCCGCTTTCTGACCTTCCATAGACCGAAAGAGTCTACCACATTTAAGGTCCAGAAAGTTACCAAAATAGTCCATGTAACATAAGTGGTTATAAGAGTTATTGGATGGCCATTTTCTACAAGTTGATATGATTCTTTAGAGTCTTAATGAGAAGTCTATAACATACTTTGGTTAAAATTTCTCAATGGTAGTGTAAAAAACACTCCTTTTTTTACCTTGTCAAAATCAGCCCTTTTTAGAGTGAGCTAGCTAACTAGCACATTATTAAGAAAGGCCAATTGCAAAGATGCATAAAAACCCTTATACTCAGTTCTGCTGTGGTTGAAGCCGCATTACGAAGGATTGGCACGAACATAGACGCATATGTAGATCGGGATCGGCGCTTTTCGTTTCAAAAACAAAAGTAACGTTAATCCTCTGCGTCTTCAGTGGCTCAGATGTCGGGAGTAAATGACAACTGCTATGTTCATTATTACATCCAACAACAGAACACCTCAATCGGAGACATTCTTGTCTTCCCCTGCACCTGAGTTGACAATGGCGATCAGAGTCGGACTGTTTCAGCTGGTCTCGGACTAATTAATGACAGAATTTTCATTTTTGGGTGAACTAACTCTTTAAAACAATATGGAACACAATGAGTATGTTACATCTGAAGGTTGTTTATGCACTTGGAAATTATGCTTACCCACAAAAGCTTAGAGACTACAAGATTCTCAGGTCCAAAACTAGTTCTTCTGCTAGATATTCTTAGATAAAGAAGTCATTTTATGTAGAGACTTCCTGGAATGGAGCTGCATTTAATTAATTGTACAACTAAAGGAGATTTAGTGGAGGATGGCAAACTGTTAACAAACAACTGGGAAATGGTAAAAGAAAAACAGGCACACATAAATCTCTGCATTTGCCAGTAGCAGAAGGTTTCCTTTGTAATGCTTACTCTTTGATTGCATAAGAGAAACCTTTTAATTCAAAGCAAAGGCAAAGTGGATTTTATGCACCGTGGTCCATTTGCAACTTGATTGGTCTATTGCCTGTTGGATGTTGAGAGAAACACGCACTGCATTATGAATGTGTGTATGGCGCCACACAATATGCTGTGCCCTACAGCAGGCTTGTGTGATGCATATTCAGTGCTTTGCTGCTATATCACATTCATACACTCATACACATCCAGTGGCACTGTTAGTGCAGTTTTACATTATTTATCTCTACGGTCCAGATGCTCCACTCATCTTGCTTTCCTGATAATAGTGCCATTTTTATAATTGAAACAATCCAAAGCGTGTCCATCTTCCTTTCTATCTTTTCTTATCACCAGGTGAAGTTTTTTCATCCAGTAAACATTTTTTTGGATTGATCGTAAAATATTTCCTTTGTGGAAATGGCGTCTGGCTTAATGTTTGACAGAGTCTCGTTCTCTCTTCCTCTTTTCATCTGTCTTTTCCTCAGTAATAGACCCTGACACACTTGCTGAGCCTGAGGGAGCAAAGCAAACGGAGGTGCGCTCAACACACCTGCTGGTTTGTTTTTCTTGCTGGTGTGTAATGCTTGAGATCGCTGTCATCATATTGAGACTATGTTCACTGCAGAGATGAGGTCCATACAGATTGGCCTGTGTGGAGTCGACACGGTGTGTGTTATCAGCAGGGCTGGGTGTGATCTAGTGACTAAAGTCCTATCTTTACTGTCCTGCTGTCTCTTTCATAAAAAACACCAGGAACAGCCGAAACCTGCATTTTGCACCCAGACAACAGATTTAAATGGAACGACAGCTCTATAAATATTTAAACTAATATACCATTCCCTAGAAGAGATGCTTTGTTTTCTTTTTTTAGATATTTGTTTTTGCACCAACTCAACAAAACTAGAATGCTATCATTGTAATCAAGAAAGATTCACTGATTTATAACTTCAGCGTTATAGTTTTGTGTCGCTTACACTAAACGGTATATAAAGTGCATCAGTCAGGTTGTAGATGTAAAAATCCCATTATTTCTCCACAATTTTTTTTTAACAATAGCTTATAAACTTTTACAGACAGACCTACTGTAAGATCTGAAGTTCTTAACCAATGGTATCCACCTTATTCACAGAAGTAGGCCTATGGGTGAGACTTCCAGTTCATTTGCCGCTATAGGGAAATAACAAGAAGAATAACAACGTGCAGTAAATGGTAAAACTGTTTGCACTACAAACCAGGATGTTCATAATTAAGATAATACATCAAAATAATATTGTAATACACACCAATTTGTAATATCAAGCAAAAAACGAACTAATTTGTACAGTTAAAAATATCTGGATGCTGATGAGACCAGAAGCCAGACCCATAAAATTTACAAATGGCCATGCCTGCTCTTACAGCAAGAAAAAGGAGAATATGCTTTTGTTAAAGGCCATCAGATGAGATTTTTACTTTGTGATTCACTTTGTAGCTAGTTCATGATTCATGGCTTATAACGTTTTAACAAGGACTTTATATATATAAAATACTTGAAAAATTGCTGAAAATTGGGCAGACACTGGCCAATGAATTCTAGAACATATTTGAGAAATCGAGAGCTAGATCTGGATCTGTGGAGATCTGTCTGATTCAGTTCCGTGCTGGAAATGGCATTGTGCCCATACAGACAATGTCACTTATCCATTGTCAAGTGCTATTGATTTACCCAGGCACACAGTTTATCAAATTCACAGTTTGCCAAGCTCCCAGTGGACCCATTATTGGAAATACAATATTCTGTAGATGAAAATAAAACTGTTGCAGCCTGAGGCAAAATGTACAGATGCTGTGTCTGGAAAAACACCCACAGTTTAAGTCCTAAACTAAACTCTTTGTGCATGGAATAATTGCTTCCACATTTTTACACCATCAGTAAAGCAAATTTATTCCCACCATGTCTTGTTAAAGGTTTTGAGTGTGTGAACTAGTTACCTGTGTCCTGAGGACTACTGGCCGGTTCTGCAGGAGAAACTAAATATAGTACTGCCTACTGCGTCTAAGACACACTTATCATCTGCCTCTAGTCTGCCCCATCCTGAAGACCTCACCACATTCAGTCTAAACTAGGAATGAATTGATATACACTTGTGTTAAGTTTTTGAACAGTAAGATTTTTAATGTTTTTTTTAAAGATTAGTACTTTAATTAGCATGGATGCTTTAAATGGATAAAAAATGATGATAAAGACATTTCTAATGTTGGAAAAAATTCTGTTTCAGATAAACGCTGTTCTTGTGAACTTTCTATTTATCAAAGAAACCTGAAAAAAATGTACTCCGCTGATTTCAACAATAATAATGTTGTTTGAGCAGCAAATCAGAATAATAGAATGATTTCTGAAGGATCATGTAACTGGAGTAATGATTAAAAATTAAAAAGTTTTGAAATCACAGGAATTTTTTTTTTGTTGTACTTCGATTTAAATAAATGCAGGCTTGGTTAGCAGAAGAGACTTCTTATATATATGAATATAATAGAACAGTTATTTTAAGGTCACAATATTACCGTTTTTATTATAAAATGTAATTCACATGATGGCAAATTTTGGCAGAATTTTCATTATTCTAGTCTTTAGTGTCACATGGTTCTTCTGAAAGCATTCTATTATGCCGATGTGCTGCTTAAGAAATGTCATATATTATAAACTTGTTGAAAACAGTTTTGCTGCTTAATATTTTTGTGGAAGCTTTCTTTAAAGAATAGAAAGTGTTAAACTTTTAAACAGTTGTGTATAGGACGGTTAGAATCGGTTAGAATTCTCAATTAAGATGGAGTGCTAAATTAAATCTAGTCGCTTAGAAACATCTATGCATCCACCTAAACGGTTAAGAACTACTACAACATATTTTCAGTCAGATTTCACATTAAGTAGCGTAATGTTTTTCCTGCTGATCACGTAGCAGCCGGCTGACCCGCATGGTGACCTGAGAGGTTTGAGCAATACCTCTCCCTTACATCAGGGAGGATTTTAGTAAATTATTAAACACTACTTTCATATTGTAGGTCTGTGAGTGTGTCTGCTGGCTTATCTGCATTTTGTTAATATTACAGTCCAGTGGTCTGTATTTTAGGCTGTGAGCAAGCGGTGTATATATGCATATTATTGAAGCTGCTAATTAGATATTCAGTAATTGCAGTGTCTGTCTGTTTTCAGTGTACAGTTCATTAGACAGTTATAATTTGGCCTATTATTTTATTAAATTAATTAAACTGCGAATGCAGATAGATGTCAATTTAAAAGATTAGTTTCGGAGTAGTTGCTTTGGTTGAGATTGCCTTTCTAGGAAATAAAACTTTCTGGGATTCCCAGGAATGGTGACAAGGTAACTACACAAGGGATTTGTGAACTTAGGTTGTCAGAATAAATTGGTATGGCGTGTTGCTCTGAAACTGCACTTTCTTTTTCTGTCTTCTACTCAATTCTTGCTGTGGTCACAGTTTGACCGGTGTTCTATACATTAAGCTGTAGAGAAGTCAGCCGCAATGACGGTTTCAGGCCAGCCCTCTCTTTCATAAGCAGCCATTGCTAATAACTCTGAGAAGAGGCCTCGTTACTGCCAAACGAGTTGGGGGCTTTAATCCTTAATTGAGCACTGCGGTTCAGGAGAGAATGTTCTAGAATGATATTCACGCTCTGTCAGTCTGAGCCCTCCGCTCTCTCGGCCCCTCCAAAATCATTAAAGACATGCGTGAGAACTTCAAGCCGTTGTGTGTACGTGCGAGTATGGGATTATGTGAGCCGCTTTTACATTCGATTGCTGTTGTAGCTCTCAATTAAACAGTTAATTTAACGTGTGCTCAAGGTTTTATATGTGTAGTGTCAGCCTCTCTCTGTTCTGCTTTGTGAACATCAGCTCTGAGTTATTGATCAAAGACTGTTAGTAGACCGGTTTTGTCAGATTAGAAGTATACAAAAATGAGATCCGCTTTCAACTTCTCTCCTCTTAGAGAAGTGAGAAATGTTTTTAGAGATTTGTCAATTTACATCTTCATTCGGTATTTTTCCCACCTGTCTCATTTGTACCACAAGCTTTATACCAGTTACTTAAATAACATTGTTCGCAATAATACCACCCACATTTTTTTCCTGAAACTTCAGTTTTTACGTTTTGTATTACAGTTTTTCAATTTATTCACGCTTGTATATAATAAAAGTGCAGCAGAAAACGATCTAGAGACGGAGCAGTGTTTATTTTTAAGCTGCTTTGTGATTTGTTTTGTTGTTGTAATAGTTTTGATGTGTAATGCAGATGGAAGAGGTCAGTGAACCGGTGGATTTAGTTCTGATTGGGTGTGTTGTTTGATCACTCAAGATGTGTATTAGAAACAAAGAGTTTATTTGACACGGATTGAAAGAGAGAGACAGACTGCGTGGAAATATACATGTGTCTAGATTAGTGTAGGTCTCAGTAGACAGAAGAGATTTATGAAATCAGCAGTCTGTCCCTTCACCCAGGGTCTGTCTCCTGAACTGGCCTCTCAGCAAGCACTGACCAGGCACATGATCCTCTTGTGTTTACGTGAATTATAAAGGATTTGTTCTTGCTAGTACACGTGCTTGGTCTACGGTTGTGTTTGAGACCATGATCATATCTTGAAGGCATAGTTCACCCAAAAATGAAAATTACCCAATGATTTAGTCACTTTTAAGCCATTCTAGATGTATATGACTTTCTTCTTTCAGACTAATACAATCGGAGTTAAATTAAAAAATATCCTGGCTCTTCCAAGCTTTATAATGTCAGTGAATGGGGGTTGAGGTTTTGAAGCAAAATCTATCCATCTATCCTCCACATGGTTCCGGAGGGTTAATAAAGGCCTTCTGAAGTAAAGCTATGCGTTTATGTAAAATATTGATTTTTAAAACTTCTCTTACTATTGGGAGATGAGAGGGTCTGTATTACTTACTATTGGACAAAGCATAACAGTCAACTTGGTCAATCACATTACAGCCTTGATGTCATTAAATTTCAATTCAGAGCTGTGCAGCACTGAGTCGGCATCTACGAATACCATAGGAATGAATGGAAAGTGCCATAAGCTGAATCCCACCTGTCGCGAGAAGTCAGTTACTACTCTTATAAAACAGCATTTTTTTTTCGGTGTAAACTAAAAAATAGTTTGGTCCAAAAGTATTGTTTAGTGTAAAACATGTTTAAAATTAGCTGATAGGTGGTCAGTTCATTAAATGAAAAACCGTTTCCTCTAAAAAGCTGTTTATTCAGCATGGTCAAGCTTTTTCTCCATTGACATCCATTCAAAGAAAACTGCCTCTGGTCTTCTTTCCCAAACCGGAAGCATTAGCTTTTGCTGTTACACTTTTTTTGGCTTAAGTTTGCAGGCTTGCCTTCTGTTGGCTTTGGGTGTAGCGTAAGCTTTGGTAGAATATGCTGGTCTTGTGAGAGCCAAGTTTTGTTTGCAGCAAAGGAAAACTCTCCTTTTGGCTTATGTCAAAATTTGACTACATTTTCCTTTACGGATCCTCATTTTGTACTTCTAATTCATGAATGTTTTGCACACTCTTCTGTGCTTCCACATTTGTCACTTCTTACTGGAGCTTACGCTATGCCTACATACGTCATCAGCTGAAATGTCAATCTCTTCTGAACGCATGTACAACAGTTAGCGGAAGCTAGAGATGATATATTCTAAAGTTTTAAGTATGGATAATTTTATTTAACAAATGATTGCTTCGCTTCAGAAGGCATTTATTATTTCCCGGAGCCATATGGAGTACTTTTATGATGGACGGATGTTCTTTTTTGGGCTTCAAAATCTGGAACCCTCCATTCACTGCCATTGTATAGCTTGGAAGAGCCAGGACATTTTTTTTAATATAACTCAGATTGTATTTGTCTGAAATCAGAAAGTCATGTACAGCTAGGACTGCTTAAAGGTGAGTAAATGATGGGTTTATTTTAAATTTTTTTTTCTGTCATTATTTACTCCCCTTTGTGTCATTCCAGACATGTATAACTTGCTTGCTTTTTCTAAACTTCAAAAAATTATTTTGTCTGTTCTATATAATGGAACTGTTTGTTCCAGTTAATGTTGAGTTACTTGGAATGTGTAGTGACTAAGCTCACCAGAATTAGCGCCCGCATAACAGCTCAGCAGAACTGGAATGCCTGTCATTCACTAATTTCTAAACTTACCCCACCCTGTGCATGTTTGGTAATGAAATATTCTTGAGAAATTTACAGGATATCTGTTTATCGTATGCCAGATTTAGCATTGTTCAAGCTTTGCATATTATGTGCACATCTTTTTCGTTTGTAATGTGTGAAACTCTTTTTCAAAAGTGGTGAAAAGAAGTTTTCTTTCTCTTCTTTAACTAATTCTGGCACACAGGATCATGCTGTTTGAATCCTAATACAGCAGAAAGCCAACCCATGTATTTCCAGTGTAAAGTGTAGGAGTCTGTGTCTTAGCCATATACAAAGGGGATTCCAACTATGGGAAAGTGTTGCATTTGTGGTGGGGGAGGGAGGTGTGTGAGTGACCTAAGGGTAGGCAGGGAAAAATGTAAATGGTTCTGCATTCATTACTGCGTCTGTCTCAGGGTTAGAGAGCAGAGCAGAGTAGAGAGAAGAGGAAAGGTCACCAGCTCTTTGTCTGAAGGGCAGAGAAAGGAGCGGAGGAGGGAGATGATGATAAGCAGATGCTAGGAGAAATTAGAGTAATGGCCCATTGGCTGAGGCACCTTATAAGATGCTAAATAAACTGCCTCTCGTTCCTTGAGGACGTGAGAGACAGAGAATCAGCGGGGCCTGATTCAAAAAGTAAAAAAACTCATTGGTGATGATCATGATGATGGTATGCTTCTCAACGCTAACCACTGACCCCATTCCTGTTTGGTTCATTTCCTGTTCAGGTTATTTAGTAACAGGACTGGTACTGAATGTCGTTTAAGAGCATATGCTTTCATCCTGAAATGACTTAGAAATGAGATAAAGAATAAGTAAATAATTATAAGGAACCCGGAAATATTAGCAGTACCACTAAAGTACCAATGCTAGAGCAAGTGTGTTTTTTTTCTCTCTCTCCCCATGCTTATGGATTAATTGAGGTCTTGAAATAATTGGTAAATTATTACAAAATGAAAAAGCTCATACTTTTTTCCTTGCATTTGCACCACTTGCTCATAATTTATTTTGTTTTGCTTTAAAAGTCAAAGCTTGTTAGAAAAGAAGGGTATTCATTCTAACATTTAATTCAGAGAGAGAGAGTGATGCCATGGAGAGGCGTGTATTATTATTATTATTATTATTATTATTATTATTATTATTATTATTATTTATTTTTAACAAGCTGGCATCTGCAGTGTTTTTAAATGAGAACTATCAGCATTTTTTAATCCGTCCGCCCATCCTGGAAAATGTGCCACATATGCCATGATTCTGTATAAAGCTGTCACACTCTGCTTTGTCATTTTTATTCTACTGTCAGAACCCCAAAATAACTCCTACTCCACTGCTGCTTTTGAAATGAGAGTTTATGCGAGTGTGAGAGAGAGAGCGTTCAGTTTGCAATTTAACAGTGTACTCCAGCCATCCTCGTATGACAACCTAATTACAATTCAAGCTCTGCTGTACTGCATGCAAAACAGCTTCACATGCTGATATGCAGAACAATCTTGTTAGCTTTTGAAACTCATTAACTGTTTGTCCGTACACCAGAGGAATCGACTTAGCTGTGGGAAGATCCTTCCAAATCTCCCCCCTGTTGCATGTCATATATACGGGAGTGACCTTTACCTTCCCGTGTGTGGCTGAGATAATGCTGAATTGACTTTGGCAAATGGAAATGTGACATACACATGATTTTATCGCTGTTTTATAATTGATAAATGTCCTTCACCTGCCATCAATCCTATTGACACAAGCACACTCACACTTTTTTCTTACCTTCTTAAACATTAAGACATGCCAGCTCGCATTTATAGTGCGATATTGGAAAAAATATTTTGAAATTTAAAAAATGTTTGACTTTGAAATTTAAGGCCTGGAAAAACCCTTGAAAATAGCAATATTCCTGAAGAGGGACTTGAAAAGTACTTCAATTAAAGACAATGTGTCTATGAAATAAGTGTTTAATTTGGTCAAAATGCACATCTTTTTTACGCAAAATTAAAAAAAAACATCTCTTTTTTGGAAAACAATCGAGCTAAGCAAGTAGTAGTACTGACAGTGTTGTGTAAACATAGCTGAAGATGTGAAAAGAGGAACAGATGAACTAAATCAATTGAGTCATTTACACCGAAACCGCTCCGATTAATTCAAACTCGTGACTTCGATCATTCATTTCAAGAGATTCACTAGCAAATACCAGATCAAATTAAAAGAGCCATTCATTTTCAAATTTCAACATCGCATGTAACGATTTTAAAAAGCATGTAGTGATGGGTGAAACCTAACTTTTCGAAACTCTGAATCAGTTAAACCATAATGATTCATGCTCCAATCCGTTTGCGTATTGCAAATCATTTGTTTCAGATCAGGACTTCAAAGCTTGTATCGCAAATCATTCAATTTAGATTGGAACTTTGTGTATCGCAAATCATTAGATTCAGATCCTGACTTCAGAACACTTATCACAAATCTTTTGGTTTAGATCGGACTGTTTTCATGAATTAAGATTGAATTATGATTCAAATCAAACGATTCGCAATATGCATTTTGAAGTCCCGATCTAAATCAAATGATTTGCGATATGCAAGGTTCCGATCTAAGTCAAATCATTATTCAGATCAGGACTTTAGAGCATGGATCGTAAGTCATTTAATTTAAATCAGAACTTTGGAACAGGCTTGCAAATCTTTTGCTGTAGATCAGAACTTCGGAGTGTGGATCGTGAATTGCAAAAGAAAATCGTTTCATATCAGGATTTCAGAGCGATTTTGCAATGGGAAAGGTTCAGATGATGACGGAGCTTCAGTAGAACAACACTGAACTGCAGTCAGATGAGATGTTGTCAGGCCATATGTTAGTAAAAACGAATTTACCTGTCCTGTCAGCCATTATACTGGTGAAGCGCGCTGTAGGCTGTATCATTTCATATTAAAGCGCGAATAAAACTATGAGTATGTGTGTCAGATCCACGTCACAGTAGCGGCAGCTCTTAAAGTAATAGCAGCCAAATAAGCTAATAACCCAGCTGCTGTGATGTTTATTAATCAAAAAACAAAAGAAAAAAAGAGAAAATCAATAACATTTGTAGCTTTAAGGATTCATCTAGGTTTAATTTAGTATTTAGTGTTTGATTATTTAATTTCTATACATTTCCCACTTGCTGAAAGGCACAGGTAAATAATTGGTTTATGTGAAGATTGTTTTAGGTTTACTTAAATTAGAAGTCTAATAAATGTTAAAATTGATAGCTCTCAATTATTCTGTAATGTTGAATGGCTATAGTCAGTGGTTAAATAGGAAAAAATAACAATTTCCTGCAAACATCAGTAATATTGGTAAAAACTTTTAAAAAGCACTAGTTTTTGTGCTTTATTTTTTTAAGGCTGAGCTTGTAGGAGAATCTGAAAAACAGTAAACAGCTGTGAGTGTGCATGTCCTCATTTGACTAAGTTTTTCTTTACTTATATAGGTCAAACTTCTAGAAAGCAAGCTAAACTTGTGACAATGCAACGTCAGGGCGGCATTGCTGTAAACATTTCTGCTTAAACCTTCTATTTATTTTTTCCTGTTTGTGTTCTAGTTTAGTTTGTGCCTGCTTATTAAGGCTGTAGACCCAGGTCTGTTTTTTTTTTACTTTATAACATAATGTGTTTTTCTGATCTGCAACTGACTGTAATTGTGGTCTGCAATTTAAAGCTAACTGTAAACCCCATAGCTGTTAGTCTTTTGTTTACTTCATTCACTCTCTCTCTCTCTGTCCACACCAAGCCATTACTCTCCTCTCACTCAGCCTCCCCCACGTATTTTTTGTTTGTATCGCTCACTCTTTATCTGCATTACCTTCCCCCTTTTCGTTCATCCCCTCTCTGGCATTCTCAGAAGAATGTGTTGCCAGGAGACAGGATTCTCTACCTATTGTGAGCGCACAAAGGGGGTCTACAATCAGCAGGGCTGGGGCTCACGGGACTGACGTGAGAGGGAGAGTTTGGAGGGGAATGAGAGAGCGGGAGATAAAAAAAATGGGAGCCTGAGAGGACAGAGAGTGTTATGGTGGTCTTGCGGCCTCATTCTAGTAGTTCAAATTGCTTTCTTTTAAACCTCGTAGGATTTGTTGTGTCATGCTCAGCTGGTGGAGGTCAAGAACAGGAAGGCGGAGGTGATATTCTTAGAAGTTAAGGCCCACTTATTTCAGACCCACATGGTCAGCGTCCATTACACTTGAGATACAGCTCTATTGTTGTGCAGTATTTCAGCATGGCACTGTTGAAGTTTCAACAACTTGTGTTTATGTGGAGTAGTATTACAAATGTTTTTGTCCAGGCAGCAGATCCTAAGTCTGTTAATATCTCCTCTTGTTCCATTAAACTTCAGATATTTTAATGCAGGCGTGTACTATGCATTTTCCATTTCAACAGTGATTACGCAAGCACCACAGTGCAGCACGTCTTGAATTTGGAAATGGGAGCTGTTTTTCCTGCTTCGAATTTGACAGAGATGCTTACATGTCAGTGTAATTCCTTTTTTTTTTTGACATTTTTGCATTTACTGCGATAGGACAGTGTAGAGAAGATAGGAAGTGAAGTAGTAGAGAAAAGGTTTTCGCGCCGGGATTCAAACTCTGAAGTGGCGCTTTGTCACTGCACTGCCCACATCAGTGTAATTCTAATATGAAATAAATTGTATAATATTTTATTTGGTGGTTTATTGATGGGCTGCTCCATGTTCTTGTTTTGTGGCATGTGTTTGATTTACTTACTAATTGATTTACTTTGATGTGAGGATATTGATGTTAGCAATAGGGCTGTCATCTAACGATTATTTTGGTAACCAAGTAATCATTCGATTATTCTGATGATTAATCAGGTAATTATAATACATTTTTTTTGTGGTAATGAAAATAGACCTTAGTGAACAATAGCCTTTAAAATTACTTGAAATACATCTATGATAGCAATGAGGCAATAATAATTAGTTCAAATTAAGTGTAAAAAGCAAGTAATCATTGTTTTATTGAACAAAACTGTTAAAATACTTAATGTATTCTAAACAATAGAGCTAATGTACATTACACATTATAACGAATGCCTGCATAGGACGCTAATTACCTGACGATTGTTTTTACACTTTACTGTGCAATCTAATACTTTTCTATTGACTAAACAACATTTAATTCAAATGTTCACTTATTCTTTAAAATTTGTCCATTTCTTTATGACAATGCTACAGCCACTGTAATTTCTTGAAAATGTAGACATCAAAATGTGTAAACTCAGTGAGGGTTTGAACTTTTAATCGCAATCGCGATGAACAGTTAGTATATTAAGAAATATATTGATGTATTCTCCTGTGTTTGTGAAGGTTTATAAATGATTTACCTTTCAAATCTGATTAAATGGTGCACATTGCGATCCCAGATGAACGTTATAATTAGGGATGCACCGATGCCACTTTTTCCAGTACTCGCCCGATGCCGATACTTTTATTTTTGGTACTTGCCGATTCCGAGTACTGATACCGATATTTTTTAAATTTACTGGTAAATTAGTAAAAGATTGGGTACAGAAACTAAAATATGTATAATGGTAGTTTGTTAACTTCATTTTATCAAATAGACACAGTCAAACCAAAATTTATTCAGACACCTTGAAAAATTCTCACATTGTCAGTTTATTCGCTATAGTTTAGAAAATAGTAATAAAATATGACAAGAGTTAAAATGTGTCAGAACAAATTCATCTTGATAATGTCGGATAACTTTAATAGAAAGGTACGTAGTGCATTACAATCAACCAAAAATGATTTAGACAACTATTAATATGACAATATTTACACAACTATCAATACTTTGTCAGGTGCACCCTTAGCCTCAATGACAGCCTGTAGTCTCCTGGGCATGCTGTTAACTGGGTATATGCAAAACTGAATTTATAATTGTTGGTCCCAAATGATCAATTTTACTGGTAGTCCACTGTATTAAACTTTTTTGGGTATATTATGTCACAGTTTACTTTATTTTGCTATGCTCACTTATATAAATGAACTAGTGTCCCGCACCCACTAGTAAAAAATATATATAATAAAAATTACATGTGGTGTCTGAATAATTTTTGGTTTGACTGTATATCCTTCAGTTATTTCTACAGTAGGGCTGTCGCGGTTAAGGAATTTCCCTTGCGGTAATTTTGAGTGGCTCAGTAGCGCGGTATGCGGTATTACCGCCATATAATTGTGTGTAGGCTTTTACAATGTAAGGTCATATTCAGAAATCAATAAACCGAAACCAAATCGCGTTGATATATGAAGTGAAGTAAACACTTACATAGAAACCTAGCCAGAAAGAAATGCAAATTTTGAAGAAAAATGTCAGACATACTTAGAGGCTTTGCATCTGAAATCTTCGTGTATATATAACAGTTAGCGCGCACCCTCGAGTCTGACTGGACAAGAGACTTTCTGTCAGTATTTCACTTGCGTGTTCTAGGCGAGCTGTCAGTCAGTGCAGTTTCATTGTTACGCCACAAGATGGAGGCAAGAGACCATCTTTGAGTAAGTCTTTAATCCGTTCATTCAACTACACGTTCAAAAACGCTTATTTATTCAAAGAGAGACGTAATGAAACACGATGTTAAAATCATTTTAACTTTAATCGCCACTTTTAAAGGCTCAGCTGACCAGCAGAGCATCGATGTTAAGACAGAGATTTCACTTTCCTTGGACATGACAAGCTAGTTTCACATACATACCTGACTCGATCTGAAAGACAGATGCAGGTAATCGCACAAGCTCAGTCGATCTCTCTCTCATTCGCTGTCTGTTTAGGCATGTTAAGTGCATATCTACTGAGCCTCATAATAGACACATTATGTTATCATTACTAACTTATTACTAATTTAATATTCAGCACACAGGCATTAAGTGAGAAGGGTAAATCCTTAGGAAAAAAGAAAACAGGCAAATATCGCGGTTGCTGCGGTTGTTGCATTCCTCTGCGGTTATCAAAAAACAACCTTTAAACCTCCCCTGAGCGCGAACACAAATATGCTGATTAGTGTTGTCAAAAATATCGATATTTCGATAAATATCGATTCTGAAATATCCGAACGATACCAATACTAATTTTCCGAAGTATCGATACTAGCCGAGCTGTCACTTTCACTTCTACACAAATGCGAGTTTACAAACACCACACGTGACCGCAGTGCCTGTCTCGTGTCATTCAAGTGAAGCGAATAGAAAGGAGAGCGCGGCACCCCGCGACCTGCTTTGTTTGATAAAGAGCACAGCAGGAGTGCTATCTGGAAATATTTCGGATATGAAACAAATGAACATGGAAAGCCGAAGTACACAAGCAAGCCAATATGTAAGAGTTGCTACAGAGCAGTGCTAACAAAAGGCGCTAACGGTGTGTTCACACGGGGCGTCAGCGTCAACGCTTCCCATTGACTTTGAATGGGTGACGTCAAGCGATGCCGAAAAGAATTGTGGATCCGTCGGCGGCGCTTCACTGGCGTTGCTCGCGGCAGAAGTTGAGAATTTTTCAACTTCTGCCGCGAGCAACGCCAGTGAAGCGCCGCCGACAGAAGCGTCAGCCAATCATGATCGCTCTATGCAAATACAGTAGGCAGGCGACAGCCAATCACGTTCATCCTGTACAAGAGCAGCAAACTGTCTAATTTCATTGGCTGACGCTGCTATGACCATGGCGTCAGTGCCAAACTTCAGCCACGCCTTCCGTCAAGCGTTGACGCTGACGCCAACGTGTGAACACACCATAACACCACTAATTTCGCAAAGCACCTGAAAGACAGACACTCGGATCTATATAAAGAAGAAATGTGCTCATTTTAACATTACTGAATCATTAAATAAGATTGCCTATTATTGTTGCTGATATGAGTGTTGTCCCGTTTTTTTTTTTTACCGTAGTTCGTTAATATAAACAGATTGAGGAATCTTAGACGAGTAAATACTTTAACTGCGGTCAAATGTAAATTAACTGCGCTTATTTAACTTTATAAAAAAAAAAAAAAAATCGTTACTTAAATTCTGTAATTTGTCTTAATGTCTATCCAGTGAGACACTGAGCATTGTTTTCGTGTGTGATGCACGCATGTTTGCTTGCATGGATCGTTGATTATGAATCCGGCATTAAAATCTGTTCGTCAAATAATGTTAATCTATTAACCAGCATTTATGAACGATTAGCAATGCATTTGTTACAGAATATTTGAATCTTTGATAACGGTAGGTAATAAAAATACAACGGATCATGTTAGCACAGTCCAATAAAAAATATTAACAGATAACTTTGGATTTTAATTGGTTAATGTATTAGTAAATTATAGATTAAATTAATTTTTAACTAAGATTAATAAATGTTTTGAAAGTATTTTTCATTGTTTATTCATGTTAACTAACAAATATCTTTTACCATTAACTTAAGTTCTAAGATTAGTTACACTGTAAAAAATTTACCGTGAAATTTACAGTAACTTACTGGCAACAATTAGCCAGTAAGTTACTGTGAATACTTTTTACAGTAAGGGTACTGTACTTCCATTTACAGTATTTTATGTATACACTGTGAAATCAAAAACAATTAAATACTGTGATTTTAGTTGTTTTTACAGTAACTTACTGGCTAATTGTTGCCAGTAAGTTACTGTGAATATGTTTTACAGTAAGTGTACTGTAGTTCCATTTACAGTATTTTGTGTATTCACTGTAAAATAAAAAACAATTAAACACTGTGATTTTAGTTGTATTTACAGTATTGATTGTTTTACTGTAGAAGAAAAAAATAAATATTTCTGTAAGCGGTCAGGAGATAACAGGTAATCACTGTAAATTCAGATTCTCACTGTACAATTCAAAAACTGTATCACTGATTTAATATTAGCCATCATTAAAAGAATCACCCATATTCTATATTGCAATCAACTGCAGACAATAAGAAAATTGTTAATAGTTATTTATTTAAAAACATTTGGTGAACAGGAATGACAAAACAGGTACAACATAAAGGGATAATGGACATTGGACAATATGCCATTATACCATCCAAAGTTAACACACATTCTATGTTTGTAATGCAGCCACAACGCCCAGCGGAGTGTGTTAACTTTGGATAGTCTAATGGCGTGAAGTCTATTATCCCGCTTATTCTACTGTTGCTAAATTTAAGTTACGACTGAAGAAAATTTTACAAAACGAGGTATTTCATTACAAGTTTTGTACACTGTAAAAAATATTTGCTGTAAATTTTACAATAAAATACTGGCAGCAGGGTTGCCAGCTGGTTACTGTAATATTTACAGCAGCATTGCTGTAATTTTAATTTACAGCATCATCCTGTATTTCCTGATTACAACAAATAACTGTATTTTTTTTTACAGTATACTACTTTAATTTGTGTATTCTTTATTTGCAGTATTTATTTTCCAGATTGCTGAATATTAATGAACAATTTAATAACCGCATAAGCTTTAAACAATGTTTAACTGCATAAAGTGTTGTATAGTATGTAAACTCAGTGCACCTATTATTTTTAATGAAAACAAAAATAATAATAATTTGACATCTTAATCTTGAAAAATAGGTCCAATTTTATTTAACATACAACTCTCAAATTTGCATGAAATATGTGTATGTGTATTTAGTATTAAGTAATTTTGTATTATTCTGAATTCCAAAATAAATTGGGCATGAAAATATTTATTTGAAACATATATTACCCTGCAAAACTTTAAGTTTAACCAATATTTAGCCAAAGTTTAACCAACATCAAGTTAACCAACATGGTCATAATTAAATGGATCTAAATACCACAAAGACAGTGATGAGTTTTCACAACTTCAAGAACAGTCCAACATGGCCAAACAACAAGGCCCCAAGTAAGTCCAACAAAACTTCTGATCAAAAAAAGGAGAACAGTTCAGCTCCAGATGCTGTTCCATCCCAAGATGCAAAAAGTGGCTAAAATTATAGAAAAGAACAAAAAGGACAATACATTAGATATTTTACAAAACAATGATGCAGTCAGATACAGACAGAGGGATGACAGATACAGTCAAAGGCAGAGAGAGTGATGTGTGTTACAGTTAGATCGGTATGATTTTTAATGTTCTTTAAAAAAAGTTGTGTATGTTCATCAAGACTGCATTTATTTAAACAAAACAGTAAACTTGTGAAAGATTATTACAATTTAAAATAAGTTTTATATTTTACTATACTTTCCAATATAATTTATTTCTAAGATGCAAAGCTGAATATTCAGCATCATTACACCAGTGTTACATGATCTTTTAGAGATCATTCTCATTTATTATCAATATCCTGATTTATTGTCAATGTTATTGTCAATATTGTCAGTGTATGTTTTGGAGCCTGTGATACTTTTTCGGGATTATTTGATGAATAAGTTTAAAAGAACAGCAGTTATTTAAAATATAAATTTTATCTAAACATATAAGTCTTCACAATCACTTTATCCATGAAAGGATCCTAAAAAAAGTATCACAGGTTATTAAAAATATTAAGCAGCACAACTGCTTCTAACATTGATAATAATTTAGCATATACAATAATTTCATGGATCATGTGACACTGGAGTAATTAGAAGACTAGAGTATTAATGCTGAAATTTCAGAAATAAATTACATTTTAAAGTATATTAAAATAGATAACACATTATTTTAAATTGTAATAATATTTCACATTATATTTTTTCTGTATTTTTGATTGATTAAATGCAGCCTTGATGAGCAGAAGATACTTATTTCAAAACATAAAACCTACTGATCACAAACTTTTGAACGCTAGTGTAGATAAAGGATAAAAGAACATAATAAAAGGAAAAAGATCTTAATGTATGTGTACTTACATGTCAGTAATTCCACTGAAAATCCTTCGCATTGCAAAGAAGACTGGTAACTTGGGCTCACTTTAACTGGTTTCTTCTGTGCCCTGTCGTTTTAGATGGGTCTTTGCCTTTCAACTTCTTTGCTTCTCTCTCAGGATAAATATCTACAAAACAGTCAGGAAGCAGACAAACATGTAATTCACATTAGTTTTAGCTTTTCTACATCTGAATTATTTTCCCGAAAACAAACGTCTCTCTTCTTGGGTTGAGAAACATATTCTATCATATCTACATGTAAAATGCAGGTACTCAGATTGTTAGAATGCAACTATTAACGTTACCTTTGAATGAACTCCAAAGCTCCGTCTGTCTCCTCCTGGTATCGTTAGTTCAGAATATGTAATATGCTGCGAACAGGCCAGACAGGACAATGGGCTGATTAACGCATTCTTCAAATAAAAGTTAGCAAAAAGCATTAACGTTTACGTGACACACACATCCTCCGTGAGCGGCTGACCGCGAGTTGCGAGCCTTCAGTACGTGTTTTATTTCGGCGCCCGTGTTAACAGATGCCTGCCAGACCGCGCAAATTTGTTTTACATCATAATATAATCACGAGAAGGTGTGCTGATCAGCACGACGTCGCCGTGAATCATAACTTTTGTCAATGAAGTTTGTAATTCTTAACGTAGGAACCCAGAGATGTTACGCCTATAGCCGATATAAGGCCAGGGAATGTGTGAAATCCTCCCGCGACCGCGGTGCCGAATCCCCGCACAAGTCTCTCCCGCGCTCCGCGGACGGAGGATTCGTTAATCTGCGGTTACCGCGAATGTTTATGGATCCTTAATATACCACTACAGTTATGAAATGTGAAAAATAAGTCACTTACCACAGCTGTGAATGGTTCTTCTTGCTGTTCCCGAATGTCGACCGTTGAAGATAATCCCGCCTCTTTAGGTTTGAAACCACCGCATCACCCCAGAATGCATTGCGGTTTAAAGCAATATATGCTGCATTATAAGAAATAAAACCTGCTTCTGTAAAATATTGCTGTAATTTTTAAAGCAATTCGTTACAGTGAAGGCTTATAAAATATTTTATTGCCCTGTTAACACCCATTTACACCCAAACACCCATTTACAGTCACAAAACAAACAAACAAAAAATATTCTTGGAATCTTATGTGAATTCTTAAATATATATATATATATATTGTATGGAATAGAAAGTTCCTGCAGCAGGTGCATCAGAGTACAAGTTACATGACACATTTTAATTTATTAATATTACACTTTTACTTAAAGCTCACCATCGAGTATTTATATCATATTCTGGTAATGAATTCTGAACAACAATAATCTGGGGCAGTCCATGTAAAAGGGGTACAAAGAAAGATATGATAAAAAAAGGAAAATACAGTAGTTAACTTTACTATTTACAGTACTATAGTGGCTAAATTGTGATTTTTTTACAGTAATGATTTGACTACTGTGATTTCAACTGTAATGCTTGGACTACTGTGATTTTTACGGTCTTACTGTAAACTTTACAATATTCCACTGTAAAAATCTTATACAGTAATGTTACTGTGAAATCTACAGTAAATAACTGTAGATTTCACAGCCATTTTTTACAGTGTAGTTTAGTTAATTGTGTGGTCTAAAAAGAAAAAGTTTACGACCTACACAACCAGTTGTATTTGAACAGCAAATAAAGTTTGAAGCTCAAACTCAAATGAAGCTAAGAAGCTGAACAGGGCTGTAGCAGTGTACATATGCATATACATCATTGTCATGTTCTAGACTATATTTATCTTTAAATTAAAAAAGAAATTAATTAATATTGTGGCAGTTTTTTTTCTCTGTGGTATCGAAAATGGTATCGAATATCGATATTTTTCAAGGTATCGTATCGAAGTTAGAAATTCCAGTATCGTGACAACACTAATGCTGATCGGGTCAGTCGCACATGGTGCTCCTAAATATTATCGCACGCAGTAATTTTTAGTCGCAAATGTGAGTGTAATGGTCGCACTGTAGAGCCCTGTTATAGTGAATGCACCTATACATTGTGTGATATCGGTGTTTGGTGTCGGGGGATTTAAACGAGTACGAGTACAGGAGCTCAGTATCGGCCCGATACCAGTATCGATATCGGTGCATCCCTACTTATAATAAACCCAAACTCACAGCAATGTACAAAGATGGAGTTTGAGATGCTCCACACATGTAAATGCTAACAGTTTGTGTGGAGCAGCATTTATTGTGAACTTTGTAAATACTTAACCTACACGAATGTTAATAAAGCGCATATATTAAACCTGCATTGCATATATTTATTTAATTGAATCGTAGTGTCTGAATTCACAATAGCATTATGCTTTGATTTTTAAATGGGTTTAATACATCATGGCCTTGGAAAACGGTCTAATAGTGAGTTTCATCGATTCTCGTCCATGGAATGCGCCACTTTCTGTTAGTCTTTTACCCAGCTGAGATAATCTAGTAGCACACTGATATGAGCCCTGTTCAATTACATTTTCCCCACTAGTAATTTAATTTAAATGAAACATTTGTGAAATGTCACTGATGCTCTAATGCACTATAAAAAGACCATTACCTGGTCATTGTCGGTGTCTTGTTTAGTATGTTTGATTTTTAGGCCTATATCACAAGTGCATCTGTACATCTGTTGGCTCTGTTGAACACATTGTTATGCATTGCTTATGCAATGAAAATCACATTTTTGTGAACAGCCATCATGCTTAGTTTATATTCAGTTCAGCTCTCTTGTTCTGTATTCATGCTTGGCCAGTATTGATTACTGATGTCCATCAGATACGCAAACTGTTATGTACGATTTAATTTGCATGATTGTAGTTGAGAGATAAAGGGTGGGGCTGCTTTGATTTGTAGCACAGCCGGTTTAGACTTGTTTGTAATTTTTCATAAGACAAATGTTCTTTAGTTGTATCATAGTAAAAATAAAAAAAAAATGGTTTGAGTTGTGATTAGCATGGTAGTGGAGCACAGCACTACAGGTTTTAGATTCAGATTTATGGCTCCAGATGGAGAGAAAAGGCCTAGGTGATTGAATGAAGTCATGTCCTCAGCGCAGCCCTGATCTCTGCTAGAGAGCTGGCTATATTAATTAAAATGAAATGAAATGCAGCCTTCAGCCAGGGTCACCAAAGGATCCATTCGGTTAAAGAATTACTTTGATCGTGGCTAAACGAGCATATATTACTGTTAATGGGGGATTTTTGAATGGCCCATGCCAGCAATATTAATTTGTTGACTGCAGTGCTGCTTTTCATTTGAATCAGTATTCCTTGTGTGATGCACATTTGTAATATTTCTCTTCTCCACAAATCAAAGCAGTGGTGATACCCAAGGGAAATTCACAGTGTCATAGGTGTGACATCTAAACGATCTCACTTATATAATGTGGTTTAACACACCCTGCAGCTTCATTCAACTGTTTGTTGTGTAAATGTAATTTAAAAGCTGATCTACAACCAGTCCCTTGATTGTGACGTAAGAGCAAAACCTCATGGGGCGGATTTCTGATTTGTAGCCAGAGGCGATCTCTAGAATGTTGTGATCTCTACAGGAATGGAACTCCACCTGTTTCTAATTGTTTTCGAAAAACTGGACTTTCTAGATCTGAAGTTTCAGCTGTGCATAACTATGAAAAGCTAAGGGGCGGGGTCAACTCACTGAAACTTGTTTAGAAACATCCCACATGTACTCGGTACTTGGTTAACTTTTGATCTTTTAAAGAAGTACATTTCAGAATGAAAATTTCCTGATAATTTACTCACCCCCATGTCACCCAAGATGTTCATGTGTTTCTTTCTTCAGTCGAAAAGAAATTAAGGTTTTTGAGGAAAACATTTTCTCCATATAGTGGACTTCATTGGTGACCAACTGGCTAAAGGTCCAAATTGCAGTTTCAGTGCAGCTTCAAAAGACTACACAATCCCAGCCGAAGAATCTTATTAGTGAAATCTAGTGAAACAATCAGTCATTTTCTATTTAAAAAAAAAAAATTATATACTTTTTAACCACAAATGCTCGTCTTGCACTAGCTCAACCACACACTACGTAACGTGACTTAGGCAGAAGTACCCACCCAGTGTTTACAAAGTGAACATGCAAAGAAAGTCAAAAAAAAGGTGAAACGGTATATTGACGAAAACAATATTGAAGTTGGAGGTGAAATGAGATGAAGTTTTCCCCCTACCCTACATTTTTTTAACCGAAGTACACAGATTAAGAACTAACCACGGATTACCTTGCCAACATGATTATGCAGAGCTAGTGCTTTTGTGGTTAAAGAGTATATAGATTTTTAAGAAAATGACCAATCGTTTTGCTAAAGAAAGACATGAACATCTTGGGTGACATGGGGCTAAGTAATTTATCTTAAATTTTCATTCTGGAAGTGAACTTCTCCTTTAAATCCGGTGCTGAAAGTAGACAGGTAGACTTTATGCAAATGCGTATCACTTGCATGGTTGTTCCTGACCAGCAAAGAAATGTCTTTTACTATGCATCGTCAATCAAGAGGAGCTTAACTGTGTTTTGGCCTGTCTGGATTCTGTTGGAAAATCATAGCATTCTTGCAGGCACATGCTATTTTGAGGTTTATCTAAAGTCTATGCTTATTTTTGAGCTCTGCTGTACAGAGCCCCCACTGCTGTGTGCTCTGTTAGTAGTCATTTACTAAATGATGTTCATTCCAAGAATAGATGTATCTCGGATGTATTTATCTCTAGCTCTAATGAGGTCATGCACCATGCGTTCTTCTCAGACCACAGAATTCAGTCAGTCTCAAGGATGCTGCATAGTGATATCAGATCCAAATCATGCAATGAAGTAGGGCTGGGCGATTAATCGAAAAATAATCGAAATCGACATTCAGAACCTATAATCGATCAAATTTTTCCAGGTCAATTATTTCAATTACTTTCCCTTTAAAAAAACACTACTGCGTGTAGAGTCAGGTGACCCCGCTCCGTTACGTTACGTTACGTTATTCCTCCGACATGTCGATGGAGAGCTTAAACAGTATTTATACAGTAAAAAGTATTTACAGGATATACAAGAGTAATTTTATTTAGAAGAGATACTGCTTATTTTCTACTTTTAATATTTATTATTATTTTATAAACAATTTATTTTGTTTCCAAAAGTGCAAGTTATTTATTTTCACTAATTTAAGAAAAATGTGACTTTAAGTTTTAAGCAATGTGTGCTGTAATTTCAGTTGTTCAACACTGATGTTCAATAAATAATCATATATAGTAGATAGTGTGTGCACCCTTCATTCAAAAATCTCTCACTTGTAATATGTGACCCTGGACCACAAAACCAGTCTTAAGTCGCTGGGGTATATTTGTAGCAATAGCCAAAAATACATTGCATGGGTCAAAATTTTTGATTTTTCTTTTATGCCAAAAATCATTAAGAAATTAAGTAAAGTTCATGTTCCATGAAGATTTTTTGTAAAATTCCTAGTGTAAACATATCAAAATGTAATTTTTGATTAGTAATATGCATTGTTAAGAACTTAATTTGGACAACTTTAAAGGTGATTTTCTCAGTCTTTTTTATTTTTTTGCACCCTCAGATTTTTGATTTCAAATAGATGTATCTCAGTCAAATATTGTCCTATCCTAACAAACCATACATTAATAGAAAGCTTATTTATTGAGCTTTCATATGATGTATAAATCTCAGTTTTGTCAAATTTAACCTTATGACTGGTTTTGTGGTCCAGGGTCACATATGTGAGCATATTTACTGTACAAAACTTGTCAGTGAACTATGAGGGCAAAAAAAAAATAATTTAAATATAATTTTATTAATGAATAAAATAATCGTTCATTAATCGTAATCGGGTTAAAATGTTCAATTAATCGAGATTTTGATTTTAGGCCAAATTGCCCAGCCCTACAATGAAGTGAAAACGACATCCATCTACACATTTACAAAAGAATCTGATTGCACAAATGATTAGTTTTGGAAATACGCAGCTTGTTCATTACTGTTTGAAAAAAAAATCATCTTTTCTGCTCTTCTCAGGCACAGCCTGTGGACTACAGATCACCTCCAACAGCCCCACGTCCATTGAGAAAGCCAGTGGAGAGACTGTGAAGCTGGACTGTCAGTTTACTCTCGATTCTGAGGATTCTGGGCCTCTGGACATTGAGTGGAGCCTGCAGCCCTCTGACAACCAGAAAGAAGAGAAAGTGGTGAGTAGACAATGTGTTTGTGTATCAAGTTATGAGATAAGGTTAGCGTATGTGTGAGAGAGACTGTCTCTTTTTGTGCTTGGGGAAAATGTATTTGATGTCTGCATTATTCAAAAGCCTCTGGGAGGTTTAGTTTGACTTTGTCCCTTGTGCGCCATTGCCTCGCTTCCTGTCAGAAGTTTTTTCAGCAAAATCAAACTCACAGAGCTAGTTTGACTGCCTCTGTTGTGCAATGCAGAATGGTAACATTCCAACTGCGCAGTCATCAACAGCTACACTTGTACACAGAGTTCTAGCTTGTGTTTTCGAACAGCATCAGAATCTATCCAATCAGAAGCTAAGTGATTTTTTTTTCTCTTTTTTTTCTTAAGGACTTTACTTTTTATTTTATACTTAAAGGATTAGTTCACTTCCAAAATAAAAAATTCCTGATGATTTACTCACCCCCATGTCATCCAAGATGTTCATGTCTTACTTTCTTTAGTTGAAACCTTAAGAAATTAAGGTTTTTGAGGGAAACATTTCAGGAGTTTTCTCCATATAGTGGACTTCAATGGTGGCCAATGGGTTTGAAGGTCCAAATTGCACTTTCAATGCAATTTCAAAGGGCTCTACACAATCACAGCTGAGAAATAAAGGTCTTATACTGCAAAATTATCAGTCATTTAAAAAAACAAAAAAACATAAATAAAATGCATATACTATTTAACCACAAATGCTCATCTTGCACTAGCTCGACCTCAGGGATTACGTAATCATGTTGGAAAGGTCAAAAGTCACGTAGGCGCAAGTACTGACCCAGTGTTTACAAAGCTAACATGCAAAGAAAGTCAAATGCCTTACAAAAAAAGGTAAAACAACAATATCGGTTGATTTTGAAGTTAGAGAAGAAAATGAGGAGTTTATCCTCATTCCCTTCCTTTTTGACCCAAAGTACAGCGACGAAGAACCACGTCCAACATGATTACGCAATGTGTGAAGATGCATTTTCTTTCTTTTTTTTTTAAGAAAATAGCAGATAGTTTCTGCTAGATAAAAAAAAAAAACAACAAAAAAAAAAAATTTATTTCTCAGCTGGGATTTTGTAGAGTCCCTTTGAAGTCACATTGAAACTACAATTTGGACCTTCAAACCATTGGCCACCATTGAACTCCACTATTTGGAGAAAAATCCTGGGATGTTTTCCTCAAAAACCTTAATTTCTTTTCAACTAAAGAAAGAACTTCTCCTTTAAATATAACAACAGGAATATTCCTTATTTTATTTTAATTTTTTTTCCCCTAGTCATATTAATATATAAACACGATTTTTGGCCACTAAATGAGTTTTATCAGAAAACCAATCATTTGGATTCCCAAATGAATAAATAACAATACTTGTGAGCATCCCACTTAAGATCCATTTAGAAGTCAGGTATTGAAGGCTTTTGCGTGTGATCGTTTTTGAAGGTTGACCTTTGATTATACATTTTACTTTGATCTGGAGTGAGCAGGTGCTGGTTTGTGAGCTCTGCATCTGTCAGAGGGAAACGCAGCACACCACATTGAGTGTTTTATAAACGTGTCCTGTTGCTTTAGTGCTCTGTAAAGTTGTTCCCTGAATGGATATGTGTGTAGCTTTACATAGTGTCTTGTTATAGTTTTGCTCACATGGATGTGCATTTGAATTTTATTGGTTTTGGCAGAAGTTAGTTGATTGATTCTTATGTATTGATGTCTCGTGTTTGTTAAGTGCTTACACTTCTCTATGAATTGTCGGCACTGCTTTTTCCCCTGCGTCAACACAAATGCTATCTCTTTAATATAGACCATAATTAAACCATCTCTCACTTCCTTACAAAAGGCTGATTTTGCCCTAACGCTGGACTTGCAGGTAGAGTAAGCAGCCAGATATATATGTGCTTGTCTGCTGCAACCCCTTCATGCAGAGATTACCTCATACTCTTTCTCTCCAGAGATTATGCATTTAGCTGGGGACAGAATTGGGTCAGGAGCCCTCAATGGTCGATCTCCCTTTGGTTTCCTTGCACCTTTCTTTCTATCTCCCTCTCTTACACATGCTCTCTCTCCACTCCATCTTTTTTCTTCTCAAAGCTCCTTCATTTCTTCTGTCGTTCTTACACCTAATTTTTCATTCTATTTTTATCGCTCTCCCTTTCTCCTCACATTTCTGTTCCCCTCAATTGCTCAGTTTGCTTTTTGCTGGGTTGTCCTCATGGGTATAGACCTGCACTCTTCCCCCTCTGTTCTGCCAGGCTTTGCCCCAGGACTTGAAATTTGTCTTTGACCCACTTCATCGTTTTTAATGGTTTATAAGAAGTTGAAGGTTGGACACAGGCTACCTCAATGTTTTTGTTCTTTTTTGGGAGAAATTTCTAACGTTTATTATGCCCCAGTTCTTTGCAATGCTTTTTCATGGCAACTATTATTACAGTGTCTGCATAGTTACTACATTTCCAGTTCTGATCTTTTATAAGTACACTGCCATTCAAAAGTTTAGGATCAGTACAAGTTTTACTGCGTTTTTATTTTTTATTTTTAATAAAGATTTCTTATGCTCATCAAGGCTGCATTTATTTGATCAAAAATCCAGAAAAAAAAACATTAATATTGTGAAATATTATTTCAATGTAAAATAACTTTCTTCTATGTGAATATATTTTAATATATTAATATGAATTTATTCTTGTGATGCAAAGCTGAATTTTCAGAATCATTAGTCTAGTCTTTAGGGTCACATGATCCTTCAGAAATCATTCTAATATGCTGATTTATTATTGATGTTGAAAACAGTTGTGTTGTTTAATATTTTGTTGGAACCTGTGATATGTTTTAACAATATGAACATTCAACATTACATTCTTTCTTTTTTTTTTTTTAAAGAAATTAATACTTTTATTCACCAAGGATGTGTTAAATTGATAGTGATAGCAGAGACTTTTATTGTTAGAAAAGTTTTCTATTTTGAAGAAATGCTGTTCTTTTTTTAAAAAATATTTTATTCATCAGAGAATCCTGAAAAAATATTAAGCAGCACAACTGATTCCAACATTTATGATAAAAGTAATAAGCATATTAGAATGATTTATAAAGGATTATGTGACACTGAAGACTGCAGTAATGCCTTTGCATCACAGAAATAAACTACATTTTTAAAATGTATTCAATTTTCAAACCATTATTTTAAACTGTAATAATACCGTAATAATATTTCACAATATTACTGTTTCTTTCTTTTATCAAATTCAGCCTTGATGAGCATAAGAGAATTCTTAAAAAAAAAACATAAAATCTTACTGATCCCAAACTTACAAATACAGCAAGGATGCATTGACCTAAAGTGACAGTAAAGCCATTAATACATTCACAAAATGTATTTGTTTTTCAAATTTTTGAATTCATCAAATAATCCTGAAATAACATTAATAATAACAAAAATTATTTTATGGTCAACCATTTAGCGCATTCATAGAAAACCGTTATGTTAAGTTATAATAATATTTCACAGTGTTTACAGGATTTTGGGCTTTTGCTTCACTGGTTGGCCTTGAAAAGCTACTAAATGAGTCAAAAAATGAAAGAGGAGTTATAAACAAAGACCAGCTCACTTCTTAGTGTTTGGTCTACTTTAGACACATCCCTTGTTTTTCATCTCTCACTTTTGATCCAAGATAAAAGAAAAAGGGCTCGACTCTGTACACAAACACACAAGGCTACCTTTTGAAGGAAAATACATTTTCTCCTGTATTCAACAACAGTTCTTATTTTGTAAGTGCAAGAACTGAAACAATGAATCAACCTTGAATGCAGAACCCAATTTCCAAAGATTGTATTCATTGTGAAGGTCTTTGGAACACAGTGAAGCATGAATGATTCTCTTGTTTGTGGGACGCTGTTGACTAGTTGATGAATTCCATACAAAACTGCATTGCCCGTTAGTGTTAGCATTATATTGAAGAATGGATGGGAACTGGGGGTGACACTCACTGTACACGCACTGTGGCTCCGTAATCTCTTATGCAGCACCTGCAATTGCACAATAGCCCT
The DNA here is from genome assembly GCF_049309525.1 of Garra rufa. Taxonomy (NCBI): domain Eukaryota; kingdom Metazoa; phylum Chordata; class Actinopteri; order Cypriniformes; family Cyprinidae; genus Garra; species Garra rufa. The sequence goes on from NC_133383.1 coordinate 18,278,951, forward strand.
GCTGTGATTGAGTCTGAGAGTGACAATGAGAAACGTGAAACAAAAGGATTATTTAGAAAATAGAAGTAAACATGCAGCAATTTTTATCAATGCATTTTTACATATATAAAGGGAGATGAGATTGTTTTGCATTAGTTGCTGTTTTTGCATTGATTTAAATTTGTGTTTTGATTTGTGTGTGAGTCAGAGAGAAGGTGTCTAGTTGATTTAGAATAGTTTAAATCAACATGAATTGCCATTTGATAATAATTGTAATGACATACACTGGCGTTCACAAGTTTGAGATCAGTAAGATTTTTCATGTATTTAAAGAAGTTTCCTATGCTCATCAAAGCTACGTTTTCGCATTTATTTATGTGATCAAAGCTGGATTTTCAGCATAATTACTCCAGTCTTCAGTGTCACATGATCCTTCAGAAATCATACTAATATGCTGATTAATTATCAGTCCTGGAAATAGTTGTGGTGCTTAATGCTTTTTTTTAGAACCTGTGATACTTTTTTAGGATTCTTGATTAATAAAAAGTTAAGCAGATAAATAAAAGATAAGCATTTATTCAAAATAGAAATATTTTCTAACAGTATACACTACTGTTCAAAAGTTTGGAGTCAGTGCATTTTTCCTTTTTCTTTCTTTTTTTTTTTTTTTTTAAAGAAATTGATACTTTTATTCAGCAAGGATGTGTTAAATTTATTTTAAAAAAGTGATAGTAAATACCTGTATTGTTGGAAAATATTTATATTCTTTTTAACTTTTTATTCATCAAAGAATCCAGAAAAAAAAAATTGTCAGCACAACTGTTGCCAAATATTAGAATGATTTCTGAATGATCATGTGATACTTAAGCCTGGAGTGATGGCTGAGGGAAATTCAGCTTTGCATCACAGTAATAAATTATATTTTAACGTATACTAAAATGGAAACCATATTTTAATAAATGTAGCCTTCATGAGCATAAGAGACTTAAGATCCCAAACTGTTGATTAGCAGTGTATATGTAATGTTTTTGAAAGAAGTCTCTAATTATACTAATTGCTGATATTCTGAAATATTTTGTTACAACTTTAAATAAAATGTTTCCTATTTAACTATATTTTCAATTATTTTATTCCTACGATGGCCAACACTGTTGGAAGAAAATCTGTTGACCCTAAAACACAATGCAATTGTGTTTTATTTATTTATTTTTAACAGTGAAACTGAATTTTCAGCATTATTTCTCCAGTCTTTAGTGTCAAATGATCTTTCAGAAATTACTCTAATATGCTGATTTAAAACATTTCTTATTAACAATGTTAAGAACAGTTATGCTGCTTCATGTTTTTTTTTTTCTTGATGAATAGAAATTCAAAAGAACAGTGTTTTATTTGTAATGGAAATATTTTGTTAGATGATAAATGACTTTTGATACATTTAATGCAGCCTTGTTGGAAAAAAATATTCAAATTTTTTAAAAAGTCATGGACTTTAGTGTATTTCTGACTAAGTGATATACAATATAAAAGGTTTCTTCTTAACTTGTGAATCAAAATAACTTCACAGTACTATACGATTAGCAATGTAAAGGCTGTTGTAGTTGGCACACACTAGTTCCCAGCAGCAGGTACTGTGGTTCAGAGCAGCATCTGTGGTTGTGCAGTGAGGCTAGACACTGATATAGACAGGCAGGCCTACAGAAACTGCCTGGGCTGTAAAGCAGACTGATCTCTAACACAGGTGACTCAGTGCTGCTTTGCATTTCAAACAAGCCTGATGTGGCCCTGGAGGAAGTGCACACCTACAGGCATACACAAGTGAAAACAAGAAGCACAAGTAAACATATGCACACTTTGATTTTAACAAGTCACCCTGTGTCCTTGAAGACTTGACTTGGCGGTGAAACTACATACTGAACCCCTCCATAGTGAGGACTATTCGTTAAGTCATGATGAAAGGAAAATGGCAACAGATATTTTCTTCTGTGTTGTAACGTACATCTGAGTGTAGCAGATTATTAAAAAAGGAAAAATGTAAGGGGGGCGACTCGGATTTCAGTTTTGTATCTTTTGTTCTCTGCCTTGAGCAGACTTTGTTTTGACCTTTTGAATTGAAGGCCTGTATGTTACTTCAGGCAGTTGTCCTTATCCCTTTTTTATTATGTTTTAGTTATTAAGACAGATATGTAGACATTGTTGGCTGTTTCCTTGAAATCCTATTGGGCAGACTCCAGGTGGCATGGATTAGGCCTGCGTACTAAGTGGTAATTTGGACAAGATGCTCAAGATTCTGCAGATGTTTGGATGTGAGAGTAAGAATGAGGGAGAGGTCTTGGTTCCCCCCCTTCATTTTCTTCTCTTTTTTTCTCCCAGTGTCCTGAAAATTGTCTGATATATTCATTAGGATTCTAAGTGTCTCCGAGCTACTGCTCCATTGCCCTGAGGTGCGTTCTATGGACTGCTGCGCATGAAGCAAGACGCCACGGGAGGCCGTCGCCTCTCCGTCGTCATGGAAATGAAGTGGTGGGGATGGGGTCTGTTGAATGGATCCCATATTTTCCCTCCATGGGTGACATTTGTGACGTCTTTATCTGTGTTTGTACTAAGCGCGCGTGTCTTTTGGCAAGAAACAGACCTGTACTGTCCCTTAGAGAAGACCTATTATGCCTCCTTTCACAAGATGGGATATAAGTCTCAGGTGTCCCAAGAATGTGACTAGTCGACAGCCAATGCCGATATTACAACTTAATACAACTTCCTGATTCTATAATTCTACTACAATATTTTTCACAAATAAAAAAATATTTAAAAATATAAAAACAAAATGAAAGTAAACGGGGCGCTGTCAAAATTCAAGTCTCAAACACATCGGTCAAACAGAAAAACTTATCAACCGATGCAGATATTTGAAAAATACCAAATATCGGCTGATAAATCGGCCTTGGCAATATATCGGTCGACCACTAAATGTGACTGCCAAGTTTCTGCTCAAAATACCCCACAGATAATTTATTATATAATTTTGAAAATGCTTATTTTGAGTGTAAGCAGAAACGTGCTGTTTTCGTACATGTCTCTTTAAATGCAAATGAGCTGCTTCTCCCCTCCTCCTTTTCCAGAATAGGGCTGCTAAAGATAAAACATCTGTTTGGTTTTGATTATCATGTTTATCGCGTTGAAATCATGCGTTTTAAAGCCATATCAGTTTAAACTTCTGATATACAATTTTCTAAACGCACACACAAAGCGGCTGTCACACGGCATGTGAGTACTAAACTAAGTACTAAACTTTTCTTTCATGTCTTATTGCGAAACGGTCAAATACACACAAGTTTATGTTAAAAACACGCATGAGCTACAAAAACAATCAGTTATGTCTGTGAAGGTAAACAGCTGGGAAAGAAATTGCATGTTCATATTACATCTGTGTAGCCGCAGTGTGATATACAGTAAATAAATCATAAATCCACTGCTATAAATTCATTGCTCCTTTTTTCACAAGCTTGCAGAGAACGGCTTACCAAAAAATTAACTGGGTTGTTCTTTTTCACGTTTTCTGGGTTGGTAGATGCACCGGGGACCTCATTGTAGCACGATTAACACAGGAAAAAGTCAGATTTTCATGATATGTCACCTTTAAGATGTGGCATTTTGGGAAAGAAGTATGTATTGATGATTTGCTCTTTTAAAATATGCCTTCTGGTGACTGAAGGTAACGAGTACTTTGTTCAGGTTGTAGCATTGGAAGGGCAAATAATTCACTTGTGCTGAAGGACGTTTTTAAGATAAGAGGGAGCACTGTTTGTCTTTGTCCAACTGACTTTCACAAGCTGAAAAATGAGGTTTTGGTCTAAATGTGATCATTTAGTTTGACCTTTCACTGCTACTTTTCCCACCCACCGTTGTTAAATTGAAATGTTGAGTAACATTTCAGCAATATGTGAGTTTCATTTACTAAAACATAATTCTCTTGTTGTTTTTTGTCATCTCTCATTCCTTCCCACAGTTGATTGTGTACTCGGGTGACAGGGCCTTTGAACACTACTATGATCCTCTTAAAGGAAGAGTCCACTTCAACTCCCCTGATCCTAAAAACGGCGATGCCTCCATGAACATCATGGGTCTGAAAGCCACAGACACAGGCACCTATCAATGCAAGGTGAAGAAGGTTCCTGGTATCGGCAGCAGGAAGTTCCTCCTAACCGTCATGGGTGAGTGGAAAAATATAAGCTTGTAAATGTCACATCTCTAACTCTGTTTTTACAAAGGTGCTTGCCTTATTTGGTAGTGTTTTAGAGAAACACTCTCCATTCTTTTTTTTTTCTTCTTTTTTTTCTTTTTTTTTTCTGGAAGGTGAGCTATAAAACTTGAGGGAAAGTCCTGAGTGACGATGTATTGATCTGCACCATAAACGCACAATATAGTTTGATTTCACAGGCCCTCTGACATGCCTTTCAAGGTCTGCATTGATCGCTGTCAACAGCAAGTGTGACTTCAGTGCTGCTTCATGTGTGAAATATGACCTGTTCCTTGTTGTGTTGACTAGTGACAACACGGAAGCGCCCTAGGCAAACATTCACACCAAACAAGGCCATCAGAAACAACTCCCAAAACATTACGACGACAGTGGCGTCACTTCCCGAAACTCAGTAACCAAACAACCAAAATGTGTATTTGCATTGCAGATCCATGATGGTAGCTGTAAGCTAAAAAAAAGAAACAGGGAAAAGTTTTTATAGAGGTGAAATCCTTGTATTTAATGGACTATAAACCTAGTATAATCTGTATGGTGTGCTGATATTTTTCAGTGTAGCCACTAGCCAGAAAGATTATTTATTATGTAGTGAAAGTGAAGTGGTTGATTGGCATCAGTTCATAATCCAGTGATTGGTTAGGCAAAAGATTTTATTGGACTTAAAGTCCACTAATTTATTAAAGCGAAGGACTGTTTGGCAAGAGCTGACCTGGTGATTGGAGGTGGACCACAGTAAGACAGATGGAAGGACACAGATTGGTTGTGCTCTCAGCAGTTGATGAATGCAGCTGTTCTCTCTTCGCCTGTTCCCTTCATTGTCCACCCTCATCCTATCGCTGATGACCGCGGGGACTCTGTACCTGCATTCAGAGCAGATGCTGTCTGGCTGCGTGCGTGTGTTCCTTACTAAACGCGTCTCCATCAGAGATAGCAGTCCAAGGGCATTCTCTTGAAGGAGCTGTATATGTGCTACATTGCCACCTCAGAGAGAACACAGCTCTGCTCTAAGGATCCAGAAATGGAGAAACACAGCATTTTCAGTAGGCACAGGCAATTGTTTTTAGCTCTTTATTTTCAAATTCGGAAACTTAATATAGGTTTAGGCATGTAGTTAAAAGGATTTGCAGACATCTGCTCTATCATTTTAGTGTTTAGTGTTTTATATATTTATATTTATATTTATATACATATATACATACATGGGCGACATTAGGGGGGGGGCAAGGGGGGGCAGTTGCCCCCCCTGTGGTTAGTCATGGAATCCTCGACAGCCCCGCTGCAACTGCTTTAGCCAAGCTTAGGCTCGGTTGTACTTGGGAACTAGACGGTGCTATATAACCCTCAAACGAAAGCAAAGCAATTGAAGATCTGGCAAACTATCCAACGTGTTTTTGCAGCGTTGAGCAATGTAGCCAATCACAGACATATCTGTTGTTTCCGAACAGTCTTGTCAGAATTCACTCACTGCTGAAAGCGCCTGATCGGTTTTTATTAAGTGCCGTTTTGTGCGCTCGTGAATCATCTTGATTATGACGCGATGTAAATAAAATATTAATTGTGTAGTTTAGAGAGCTTTATTAATTATAACGGAATTTTGTTAGATCTCTATGAAATTTTAGTGATAATAAGTGGAGCGTGCTTTGCACTTTCCAGGCTATAATCCATTTAGAATTTGTATGAAACTTTCGTTTTTCGGCACATGCAAGATGATATGTTTTGGGAGTGACATTTGCATATTTACGCTGGGTTTATTCTCGAAATAACGGTGAAGCAATAGACGGGATAAAAATATATTTTCCCCTTCTCCCAAAACAACTTACTGTTTCAGCTATAAAATAGTTCAGTTTTGTATGTAATGGCAAAATGTTTATATTTAGTTTCGTTTTTTATTTAGCTAATTTAGAAAAACGCTTGGAGCATTTTTTATTCGTTAAATATATATATATTTACCGAACAGCGCCCAGCGGAAGACTGATCATAGTCTGTTTGATCAGTTTGCCTTCTCAAATCATCACAATTGCCTAAAATGAAATCTATAGATATAAAACAGTTCAAGTATAAAACAATGGTAGTTTAAACATTACAGATAAATGTGCGCTATATGCGCATAGTTTGTGCAGAAAGTGGAAGCTAAAGCTTGCAGGACATCGAGGCACCAGCGCGATCACTTGCATTTTTTTCATTGGAAGCAATTTAAAATTATCCGTCATTTTTGCTCACAAAGTACGAGTAATACATCGAAAAAAACGTTAGCATTTTTATAAAACAAGGAAAACAAAAATTATGTGCTTTCTGCCGTCTGGTTCTTGAACAGGAGTGCTTAACAAAATGAAGCGAAATGCATGCCTCACAGACATAATAAATACATTTATAGAAAGCTTTAAATTATTACTTAACGAAATAAAACAAATCAAAAGCACAAACTCTTTCATGTAATCCGTAAAGATGAATTTCTCTCTAAAGGCGCGTCCAAAAAGGAGATTACGAGTCAGGATCTTTGCGACACTGACTCAGAATACACAAATTAATTAATAAATAATTCATTTATGTCCTTACTCTTTCCTCGACACATTCATTGTTATTTATTTTTGCCGGTGCTTGGGGCGAGTTTTAGCCTATTGTGTGCGCTTGAACGCGGATTCAGCTGCGCTAAAGCACACTAAACGGTGTCTGAGTCGGTCTCAAAAGTGAAAGCGAAAGTGAAGTTTCGTGTTGTTTCCACCAGCGCGGCATTTTTTTTCTTCACCATAATTGATGGATGTCTAAATTATGAAAATAAGGAGAAGCCTAAAACAGGCCCGATGCCGGCCCGGGTCTGAACTATGACGTGAAAATTGGCCCGAAGCCGTAGCCCTGGGGTGTAAAAAAAAAGTCAGGGCCCATCGGCCCGGGCTGAAGTGCAGCGCTTTAATTGACTGCTTTGATGTGCTGCAATACCCTAGGGCACTGTTTTAATGCTTACATCTGATTTTTTTTTTCTTGCCCCCCCTGACTCAAGAGTCAAATATCGCCCATGTATACATACATACAGTTGCAATCAAAATTATTCAACCCCCAGAGACTGCAGTACTTTACAAATAAAAGCTTGTCTGAAGTTTCAGGACTTTATAAAAAATGCATCTACAACAGTTTTAATACTGGCGTATTAAAAGTGACAATGTCAATATATAATGTAATGTGTTTGAGTTCTAGGATTTTTTAATAACACAGCCATGTCAGAATTATTCAACCCCTGTTCAACATTGCCATTTTAAGTCATTTATTTTTGTGGTAGGGAACACAATTATCCTAAAACACAACACAAAGGCTTTATAAACTATTAAAGAAACTGAATCAGCTTGAGATATTACACATCTATACATTTATCCCATGCATGTGCTGAAGTTGAGTAGCAAATATGGTAAAGTCAACAGAGCTTTCACAAAAGCTATAGAGAAGAAATAGTTTTATTGTGTTAGAAAGTCTAGGGCTACGTGAAGATTTCTAAGACATTAAAAGCCTTATTCCTTAGTTTAAAGTGTGTTGTACCAGAAAACCTTTGAGGGTGTTGAACCAAAAATGCACAATTTCATAAAATGTTCTATCAGAGCAACTGAGAAAAACCTGCAATGTACAGCCAAAGACTTGCGAGATGACCAGACGAAAGGAGGAAAATATTTAATTCCAGAGTAGAAGATGAACATAAGACAGGCATGGCCTTCATGTTGGGGCATCTTGGCGAATACCATTCTTGATCAAGAAGAACAAAAAGGTCAGCTTGAATATGCTAAAATTAATTTGGATAGACCTGTGGAGTTCTGGAAGAATGTTTTATGGAGTGATGTGGCCAAACTAGAACTTTTTGAACGTATAGATCAGCGGTATGTCTGGTGCAAAAAAGGGAAAACTAATGAGGAGAAGAACACTATCTCCATGGTCAAGCATGGAGGTGAGCTGATCCAATTATGGGGTTGTTTTACTGTAGCATGAAGTGGAAAACATGACCGTATGAAGGAAACCATGGATTCTTTGAAGTATCAGGCCATTTTGCCAAGAATTGTGATGCCTTTGGTGCAAAGACTAAAGATGATGATCAGTGGACTTTCCTGCAGGACAATCATCCCAAAGTAAACATCCAAATCTACTTATGCTTGGTTCAGGGATCAGTTATGGAATGTACTTGAGTGGCCTGTTCAGTCTCCAGATTTAATTTTCATTGAAAATATTTGGTCGAATTTGAAGAAAGCAGTGGCAAAGTGAAAACCAAAGATTATCCGTGATCTAAAAGCTCTTTCAGCCGAAGAATGGTCCAATATATATATATTGGTGTATGTATGTGTGTGTGTGTATATATATATATATATATATATATATATATACACATACATACATACACTATTATGGTATGTGTACAGCAACACTTTTTGAACTTTTGAAATATTTGCATTTAAAATGCATTGAATACATTATAAAATGTAATTTATTCCTTTTAAGCTGAATTTTTAGCATCATGACTCCAGTCACATGAACCTTCAGAAATCATTCTAATATTCTGATTTGCTGCTCAAAAACATTTAATAATATTATTATGCTGATAAATAGAAATTTCAGAACAACATTTATCTGAAATATAAATCTTTTGTAACATTATAAATGTCTTTATCATCACTTTTGATCAATTTAAAGTATCCTCGCTAAATAAAAGTAATAATGGTATAGTGTATAATGTTACAAAGCTTTTTGTTTCAGATAAATGCTGATCTTTGGATCTTTCTCATCAAATAATACTGAAAAATGTACTCAACTGTTTTAAATATTAATATTAATAATAATAATAATAATAAAAATAGTTTCTTGAACAGCAAATCAGCATATTAGAATGATTTCTGAAGGATCATGTGATGCTGAAGACGAGTAATGCTGAAAATGTAGCTTTGATCACAGGAATAAATTACATTTTAAAATATATTCAAATAGAAAATAGTTATTTTAAATAGTAAAAATATTTCAAATATTTTACTGTTTTTGCTATATTTTGGATCAAATAAATGCAGGCTTGGTGAGCAGAAGAGGCTTCTTAAAAAACATTAAAAATCTTACTGTTCAAAAACTTTTGACTGGTAGGGTACTTTTTAATAATTTAGTGCTATTTCTATTTAATTTTTATATTTAATTCAGTTTTAGTCATTTTAGTACTTAGTTTCAGCAAATATTAGATGAAAACGTACATTTAAAAAATTGAAATGTTGCATTGGCATCTAATTCATTCAAAATACATTCTAACAGGTATAAAAACAGATTTTAATAGTTTAACAATAGCAACACTGCTGCTCACTTCACAAAGATTGGTGTTCATTTAACAGCATCTCTTTCTTGGGATTCTTTTACCATTTCCTGAATTTAGTGCATATAATTAAGTGGATGTTTTTCAGTTTATACACAGAAGCTCTGTACAACATGGTTTTGTTGATGCCATCAATACTTGCGAATGACATACTACTTCAAGATTGTTAACTTGGGGTGAACCATCTAGCATTCAAGGTGAAAAAAGTACATTCATCTTTTCACAGAGAGCAGAAAATAAAACAGCTTGACCTTTTTCTTTTCACGCCTTTATGCGTCTGAAGTTGCATCGGGCAGTTTGACTTTTTCGTTCTTGTTTTTCTTCTCGCCTTTATGACCAGTCAAGTGTGATCACCTCAGAATACCGACATGCTTGCCTTGGTTGCACCGCTAAGCTGTAAAAAAAAAAACCTTCACCTTATAAAAAGTAATGCCTGATAATATTAACACACTTTTCTTTCTGAAAGAAACAAATACAAATTGTGTGTGTGTGTGTGTGTGTGTGTGTGTGTGTACCTGGTATTCATCACGTTGTGGGGACCAAATGTCCCCACAAGGATAGGAATACCAGTAAATTTTGACCTTGTGGGGACATTTCTCAGGTCCCCATGAGGAAACAGGCTTATAAATCATGCACAATGAGTTTTTTTGATGAAGTAAAAGTTTGCACAATCTCCTGTGAGGGCTAGGTTTAGGTGTAGGGTAGGGTTAGGGCGATAGAAAATACGGTTTGTACAGTATAAAAACCATTACGCCTATGGAATGTACCCATAAAACATGTAAACCAGTGTGTGTGTGTGTGTGTGTGTGTGTGTGTGTGTGTGTGTGTGTGTGTGTGTTGGTTTAAGCACGTGCATTAGTCAGTCAACACCTTGATTTCTCCCGCCCACCTGTCCATCAGCACACATTTAATTTCTCCGTCAGAGGAAGCTGCTGTGCTCTGACCCGTCATCCTATTAAATTGCTGTTCAGTCCTGCCTGCTGTTAATCCTCAGGTCTCTAAGCCTCTGTCCCAGCAGCCCCAGAGATGTGTTTTTACAGCTTCTATTATCCCACGATGATGTCGATGGAGACTCAAATGCCAGCACCCTGCCCAAGGTTGGGAGGAACCACAGAGAGCAACTGTTGACTTTCCTGTCTGTCTTGCCCTCTGTCTCTTTATTTGTGTGGACCCTGTCTCCCTTCCATTCTGCCTCACGTGGGGCTCTGTATCTGTCTCCTCCTGGTTTTAATTTGGAGTTTTGTTTGCCTTTGAATTCTCATGTCATCTCCTGCCAAGCGAGGAGGGGGTCTGTTTGTGCAGGCTTTGGTTTCTACACAAAGCTCCCTATGTTCTCCACCCTCCCCCCATCCAATCTCTCACTATCTTTCTACATCTCTATCCCTCCCTCCCTTCCTTATGTACATAGATTTCACCCACTTTCCCTGCTGCTTTTAATGCATATCTCTTTAGAAAACACATGCTGTCTGTCTTACAATACCCAGCCACTTTCCCACCCTCTTCTTCTGCTTTTGTTCGCTCTTTTATCTCAAGGAATGTTGACACCCACTGCGCTCTGATTTTAATTAAGTTGATTGACAGCACCTGTAATAGCAGCAGCTGTATCTATTACCGTGATCATGGCTTCCTATGCTATGATTAGTTATGATGCAGCGAGAATGAATATGGGTGGAGTGTGAAAGAAGGGCCTCAGGGACTCGTCCTTTATGTCTGAGAGGCACCATATGTGGGATGGGAAATGATATTTCAGCTTTTAGCTGGTCAAAGTGGAATGATGATATTTTCCCCCTTGAGATAATTGCCTAAACTTGTGGTCTCATGCATAAAACATTGCTATACTAATAGCTCATTTATGTTGAGTAGTTCTGTATGCATAAGACAGTATACACTTTGTACAGATGTTTATAAATCTTTAGCATGATATCTTGTAACCATAAATGATTTTTATGTCTTTGGCTGTTCATTATCTTTTATGCATTATTTTTTGTTGTTAACTTATATATTTGTAGTTCTTCTTCTTCTTCTTCTTCTTCTTCTTCTTCTTCTTCTTCTTCTTCTTCTTATTATTATTATTATTATTATTATTATTATTATTATTATTATTATTATTATTATTTATACAAAAAATATTATTCATGGACAATTAATTAATAAAAAAAATATATATATTTTTTCAAAGAAGTCTGCATTTATTTGATCCAACGTACAGCAAAAACAGTACAATTTTGAAATATTTTTACAATTCAAAATAACTGTTTTCTATTTGAATATATTTTAAAATGTAATTTATTCCTGTGATTTCAAAGCTGAATTTTTAGCATCATTACTTCAGTCACATGATCCTTCAGAAATCATTCTATTGATTTGCTGCTCAAAAAACATTTATTATTAGTACTATTATTATTATTATTATGTTGAAAACGGGTTTCTTTTATGAATAGAAAGTTCAGAAGAATGGCATCTATCTGAAATAGAAATATTTTTTAATGTTATAAATGTTTTAATCATCACTTTTGATAAATTTAAAGCATCCTTGCTGAAGACAAGTATTCATTTATAGAATTTCTTCCCCCCCCCCCCCCCAAAAAAAAAAAGTTATACTGACTCCAAGTTTTTGAATGGTAATATAGTGTATAATGTTACAAAAGCTTTTTTTTTTTTTCAGATCAAAGAACTTTTTTTTTACATCAAAGAACCCTGATAAAAAAAGTACTCAACTGTTTTAAATATTGATAATAGTAATAATAAATGTTTCTTGAACAGCAGATTAGCATATCAGAATGATTTCTGAAGGATCATGTGAAAAAGACTGGAGTATTGATGCTGAAATTTGAGCTTTAATGACAGGAATAATTGACTTTTTAAAATATATTCAGATAGAAAGCAGTTATTTTAAATGGTAAAAATATTTCACAATATTACAGATTTTGCTCTATTTATGATCAAATAAATACAGGCTTGGTGAGCAAAAGTGACTTGTTAAAAAACACAATCTTACTGTTAAAAAAACTTTTGACGGGTAGTGTATATTGCTGCCTGACAAGTCAGCAAACTGTCATGTGTAATGGCTCCAGTGTAGCATTTAATTCAATTTGCATTTATTTGTATAGAACTTTTCATGATACAAACCGTTGCAAAGCAGCTTCACAGAAAATAAGTTTCTAAATTACATTTAGGAGTAGCTTATATCAAGGAACAACATGTAATTTGAAAATAGCAGAGCGCCTAAGACAGATCCTTGTGGCACTCCATACTTTACTGCCATTAATTGAGATGTAAACTATCTTAATGCCTGCCCTTGAGCACCTGTATAGTTTTGTAATCAATCTATGAATATGTCATAATTGATAGTGTTGAACGCAGCACTAAGATCAAGTAAAACTGTTCATGAGATGTATGAGATATCATTTATGTATGAAACTGAGAAGCACTTTTGAAGTAGTTTTGTTTTTGTTTTTCTGTCTCACCTTCCTGTTTCCTTTCCCACAGTGCGCCCTACTAAACCCAAATGTTATGCGGAGGGTCAGACTCATGCTGGGAAAGATATGATGTTGAGGTGTAGCTCTGCGGAGGGCACACAGCCACTGCAGTACATTTGGGAAAGAACCACCGGCAATAAACTACTGCCGCCCCTGGCAGTTCTGGGTAAGTTCCTTTGACTTATGTACCTTGAAATATATATTTTTTTACAATTTTGATAAACTGTCATAACTGTCAGATGCCTCAGTTAAAATGAATAATCTGTCTGCTGCTGTGAACAGATCCAGTCGGGGGCACCCTGAGTCTGAGGAACGCGACTGACGCAGCTTCAGGAACATACAAATGCATTGCTAAAAACCGTGTTGGACAAGAAGTGTGTATGGTGGACGTCAGTATCACACAACGTAAGTCTTCATACGCCTGCCCTATTGCTTAAAACATCTGCATCCAAGGTGGTTCATCTTGGTCTTTCCCTCAAAAGGGCTTATGGCTAATATCTTAGACTCTAAACTTGTGTATCTCAAAGTTTCTCTCTCTGGCCCTTTGCAGCCCCCAACAATGGCGGCATCATCGCAGCTGCAGTAATCTGCACTCTGCTGTTTCTCCTTCTCCTCGCCCTCCTCCTCTTCTGCTGCTGCCGTGCCCGCAACAAGAAGAAGTACGAGAAGGAGATTGCCTATGAGATCAGGTACTACACCCACACTTGACCGTAAATCTATATAGTTACTTTTAGACATATCTATGTGAACCTTTTCTGACAAGACCCCAATTAATCATATAAATAAGGGAGTTCTTCGGAAAAACACCTGTTAGTGGAATTCACCCAGAAATACACTGAATTATAAGAACACCTGCTTCTCCCAACTGACATACTGTCTGTAGCCAATGGTCTTCAACCTAATAATGAAAGGAACAAGAATAAAAGAGATTGAGATTTTGACCCAGATGCCATTTGGTACATGTCACTGTCCCTATGTCCCTGTGTGATTCATTCAGCTCTTTGCTCACTGACGACCAAACAAAACCTGATAGCCAGCGAATCTGACCAGTGATGCCGTCACTCTTCCCCTCTTACCTCTTTTCCCTTCAAATGAAAGGCTGCGTAATCAGTTCTGTGCGTTTGTTTGTTCAGTCGATTCTTGCTCTGTCAGTGCCTCCCCCGTCTGTCCCTCTCTCGCTCCCCCGACCAATTGAAATGGCATTCCTCTCTGTAAAGGGTCAGGCCCTGTATTAGGCCCCCCTTGGACCCCAGAGCTGGACACTCTGTCTGGGAGCCATGTGCTGCCTCACATAGGCCATGACAAAAGAGGATTATCCAAATAAGCCAGCTTCTCTTAGAGGAGACCCCGCTGTCTCGCTCTCGTTTGCTGTGTTCTGTGTTATAATGGATTATTACTGCTGAATGCTTGTTAATTTGGAGGATGGGGGAAGAGCAGGGCCCAATGGGCTACACTGGAAATCCATAGTCTTTTTCAGCCGATCTGAGTGGCAAAGCCCCAAAACAAACCAAACAAATTTTGACTCAGCTGCAATTCAGTGCCCCATTCTGGCCTGCTTCAAAGTTTGGTTGTGGTGCGGAGAAAAATGTTTTATTTGAGTTGACCTTTATACAGTTTGAAGTTTAAACCTCATGAACTGTTTTTAAACTCAACAAGAAATGATTTTATTTTAGAGAGATTTAGCTTTTTTTGTTTGGTAATTGCCTAGTTATGTGACTATATTTATTTACTTAATGGCATAGTCTTTTTTTTAAATATTTTTTTTTTTTAAATTAACACTTATTTAGCAAGGATGCATTAATTGATCAAAAGTGTTATTTAAAAAAAAGAAATGCTGTTCTTTTTAACGGTTTATCAAAAAAAAAAAAATCCTGAAAAAATACATATTAAAGTAATTAAATGGAGAACTGCTATTTCACAATATTACTGTTTTACTGTATTTTTTATTAAATAAATGCAACCTTGGTGAACATGAGACTTTTCAAGAGTCTTAAAGGGATGATTTATCCAAATATAAAAATTGTCAATAATTGCTTGTAAAACCTTCGTTTATCTTCAGAACACAAATTAAGACATTTTTTATAAAATCATAGAGCTTTCTTACGACAGTATTTTAGTGCCACGTTAAAAAAAAATCTACGATTTCGAGAATAAATTCGAAATATTACAAGAATAAAGTAGGGCTGGGCGATAAATCGAAAGCGATTATGAGGCGCGTTTAGTGAATGAAGCCGGTACTTTGATTAGTAGTAAATCTCCATCACGTGCGTTCAGCTGCGTTCAGCTGGAGTGTTCAGAGGCGTAAATCACTGACAAGCTACGCCAAATCGCGCTAAAAATCGCATTCGATTCGATTCGATTTTTAGCGCGATTTGGCGTAGCTTGTCAGTGATTTACGCCTCTGAACACTCCAGCTGAACGCAGCTGAACGCACGTGATGGAGATTTACTACTAATCAAAGTACCGGCTTCCTTCACTAAACGCGCCTCATAATCGCTTTCGATTTATCGCCCAGCCCTAGAATAAAGTCAGAATATTACGAGAATAAAATCAAAGTATTATGACAAAGTCAAAGTAAAGTTGAAGTGTTTCGAGAGTAAAGGCAAAATTATGTAAATTAATTCGTAGCAAAGTTGTAATATTTTGAGAGTATATTCTTAGCTATTGCACATGCAAATGGCTCTCAAATTATTGTAATTGCTATGATTCAATTCTCGTAGTTTCAACTTTATTCTCAAAACACTTCGACTTTATTCTTAATTTCAAATTTATTTTCGTAATTTTAGATTTTATTTTTTAACGTGGCACTAAAACGCTGTCATACTTTCTAACCCTGCTTAGACAGCAACGCAGCTGTTCAAGGCCCACAAGGAAAACAAAAATAACAATTTCCTCTCTTTTGTGTAAGTCTCCAAAGCACATTCACAAGAGTACCACAACACATGCATAGAAGACTGACACAGAGGAGAAGAAATTGTTGAATAAAGTCGTTATTTTTGTTTTCCATCATTCATGGACTATTTTAACAATGTTCTTACTACCTTTCTGGTCCTTGAACATGTCAGTTGCGTTGCTGTCTATGCAGGGTCAGAAAGCTCTCGGATTTCATCAAAAATATCTTTCTTTATGTTCTGGAGATGAACAAAAGCCTTAAGGGTTTGGAACAACGTAAGGGTGAGTAATTAATGACAGAATTTTCATTTTTGGGTGAACTATCCCTTTAAAAACTCCAAACTTCTAACAGTGTATTGACAAAACTGCCTACATTTAGTCTGCCAAATCAGTCATATGGTGCAACCAAAAAAGTTATGTAATCTAACCAACATACTGTAAACAGTAATTATTAAAATGGAGTGTATTATATCACATGTAGATATGTTGTAATTTGACCTTTTTACAACAAGGGACAGTTAGTTGTAAAATGTTGAATATCTTTGAAACTTGTTTTCTATTTATGCGGAAGGAATCCTCACAGGTTTTGATTGAACCCTATTTTCCCCTCCCTCCCACAGAGAGGACGTCCCCGCTCCAAAGAGCCGTGTTTCTACCGCACGCAGTTTCACCAGTGTGGGCAGCCAGCGCTCCTCTCTGGGCTCCATGTCTCCCTCCAACCTGCACGAGTACACCAAGTCCCAGTATGACAAGATACCCTCTGAAGAGTATGAGAGGCCCCCTAGTCAAGCCCCTATCCCCCCACCCAGCAGAATGGCCGGCCCCAACCTCAGCCGCATGGGGGCCATCCCTGTCATGGTCCCTGCCCAGAACAGGGATGGGTCCATTGTGTAAAGATGAACTGGGATCATTCTCCGCACATTTTGACTGTCACTAATTCTATTCATCGTTCTAGCAGAATTCGTGAAGGAGCACAGGAGTCGAACTCAGCTGTACCATCTCTGATAATACAATTTGACCTCAACAGCAGAACTTCAACAAACGTTAACAAAAAACTTTATTCAGTGACTGATTCGCCTGCTCCTGTTTTGTAAATAATGCAATGCATGATGTTTTTTTTTTTTCTTTTTTTTTTTCTTTTTAAAAATAGAAGGCCCTATCTAATGAATTGTTTTCCTATTAAGTGTTCTCCAGAGATTAAATGAAACCCATTGAACTCAATGAAACGTATGTAGTACAACCTATAGCTATTGGCTTTAGATGAAAACTCCCAAGCTATTTTTTATTCTTTTTACTTACATTTTCAGGCCATTTTAAACCATCTATCTATGACAACTATCTCTTTATGCTACAAAAGCCTGGTAAAGATTTACCTTGAAGGTCTACGGAAAATATGTGGGTTGGCTTTGGCTTCTGGATTATATTGTTTTTAAAAAACATAACAGCGTTTGTTTGGATTGAAAATAATTTACGTGATGTGTGTGTGTATATATGAACATGAAATCGATTTATCTGCAAATGAGCTAATACTGTGACTCTTAACCTGCTTTGATTTGTACGGACCATTTGGCAGTTGTAAGCCCCCATTGGTACAAGTCAGAGTGATTAGTGTTCAAGTCTCTGATTGGTTGTTTGCTTAACTTAGATTGGTTTGTGACACCCAAACCTCCACTCCACTGGTAGTCGTCAAAATAAGATTAAACGGTTTATTTCAAAAGATGCTCAAGCTGGGTGGTAAAATACGGTTCACTGAGCAATCAGACTTTGGCAAGTTTGAAGGCTAACGGCACCAGTCACCACCACTCCTCTGCCCCAACCAGGCCAAAAAAGCTGATCACAGATGTCTCTGATTAAAGATCTGCATAATACACAGACATAGGAGATACTAATCCTAAACCTGCATTTGGCCTGGCTCAACTCATCCTGCTTTATAGCTGATTGTCAAAACATTAGTTGACAACACATTCATTTAAACCAACTAAAAACGTCAATAAAACGGAAGATTCTCCATAGATTTTTATAGGGAACCCTGGGTATTAAGACTAGTTTGGCTTAATATAACTTAAATGATGTCAATTACTGAAATATGTAGTAGAAAACCCATGAAATATTTACGATATTTAAAAAACCCACATCGTTTTATATGAATTTTGGACTATGGAGGGCACCATTGTTTCAATGATGTAAAATCGTTGTACTAAAAAATACTGATACGATGACCACAGCTACTGAAAGAGCTTACTGGTGATGATGTATATAAAAGTTAACTTAAACTTAAACCAAATGTCGTATCATTAATTCTTCCCCACAAGGAGTCTAAACGTCCCTGGATATCGAGTGAAATCCCCACTTAGAAACTCCTTCAGGATGGCATCTAGCGTTTCTTGTCTCTGCCATTTGTAAGCTCTTTCAGTAGCTGTGGTCTACTAGAAGCCTTAAAGGCATCAGGGCTAAAGTAGTGAGAACAAAGACGCACATCTTTAGGATGTTTTATTCATTCTCTTCTTATCGCTAGGAAAGCAATGAAGATCGCTTGCATCGCTTCTCTTGTTGCTCTACAGCTATAAGCCGCACAATGTGGCATCGTATCAGTATTTTATTTTTAAAGTTGTGTTCTCCGAGTTGTGTTGGGGTAAAAATAGCAACAGGTAGTGCCAGTAGCTCACAGAGTGCAACCATTTGACATCATCAAAATAATGGCGCCCCTCCATAGTCTAAAATATTTATAAAACGATGTGGCTTTTCAATTACATACTTTATTAAGAAATAGTGTATTGATTAGGTTTAAGGTTAAGTCACCATATTCACCACAGTGAGTGTCACCATTTTTGAGGAAACGGTCTTATTGTTTGTGCTAGTGTATGTTTTATCCTGCAGGGTCACCCTAATGTTCACTCTGTGCCTTTTTTAACTTTGGGTGTAATGGTGTCAATGGTAGGTCCATGTCAGGAGTGTAAGGTAAATAACACATGAACAATTACAAACGATGAGTCCACGATTGAGGATGAGCTGTAATGCAATTTTTTCTCATAAATGCTGGTTTTGGTCTCTTGGAAGGGTGTTGTGTATGCTGACAATTATATGCTGTCTTTGTGTGTCTGTTGTACACAAATAGCCGCCTTTTCACGATCTGCTCGTCTTTTGACCAGGGTTCTTGTTGAATGTGTAAATATATTTACTGTAATGTTGGGTGCGATTGATTGCGTTTGTCTTTATGGCTGTCATATGTTGGCACTCGGGCTGCGAATTTGATGAAGGACGAGAGGAGGATCAGGCTAGTCATCCACCAACTGGATAAGGTATTATTAACATTTATTATACGTATGTTGTCATTACCCAAAAGCACACGCACGTGTGATTTCCCTGGCTTTTATTTATTAAGCCTGTAAGGTGCTGTTATAGGATCAGTTCAGCTTGTTTGAACATGGAGACTAATGCCAGTGTAAACATGGAAATCTGATCTTTGATCAGCAGACCTTTACTGCTAGCTGTGCGAATCGACTTCCTTGAACCGAATCATCTGTTTTCTGTTTGGATGGGGCCCATTTGGTATTTCATAACAGTAGAGGTTAGGCCGGTTCTCTGTTCTCTGTACTCTCTAAAGAAATAGATACTCTCCTTGCTACTAAGAGACAACCAATGATTATTAACTGTAGATTACCCTGTGTACTAATATGAACTTTTTTCTTCCTATTTGTTTGGTTTGCACATCATGTAAAAACTTTATTTTTGTGTGCTTTTTTGTGATGTATTTTTGAATAAAAATGAAATCATTCTACACACTTGCCCTGAGATATTCACTCATTCCCTTCTCCGCATCCTGCTCTCCGCAAGCTACTGGCGGTACTGTCGCATTTCAGAGTGATTAATTTTAATCTCCTGTTGATTTCCACCTCTAACTCCAGGTGAGGCCATTCTCTCGCCGCCTAATGACCACAATTAATCAATGACTCGCAAAAGCACCGGCGGCTTCGCTGACCAAGAGCAACAGAACCCGAAGCGATGGTGGTTTGTGTGCATGTGAAAAAAACTCGTGGTGCCCTTGAGGCTGCTTCATAAAACATGCTGCCTGAGTCAGTCAGCCGAGTCATTGCAAATAACTAATTTGTACCGCAAGCTCAGCCATTGTGCTGGTTTAAGACAGGTAAATCAAAGTGTAGAAATAAGTGACAAATTGCTTTGCTTAGCTTTGATTAGACTAGGGTCAAATAATTGGCATTTAAATGACTCGTATGCAGGTTTAAACAAATCAACAAGTGAGTAATAGATTTGTTATGGTTGCAAAAAGTTCTTTGCATTGTACAACAGTGCAACTTTTTAAAGGGTACCTATTATGCCCCTTGTTACAAGATGTAATATTGGTCTTGGGAATGTGTTTGTGAAGTTTCAGCTCAAAATACCCTACAGATCATTTGTATACCACATTGTAGTGCCACGTAAAAAAAACAAAAAAAAAACATAAGATTACTAGATTAAAGTCATAATATTTCGACTTCATTCTTGAAATATATCAAGAATGAAGTCAGAATTACGAGAATACAGTCGAAATTACAAGAATTAAGTTGAAATCGTGAGAATAGTCTGTTTCTAGAATAAAGTTAAAAAAATATGAGAATCAAGTCGAAATTTTGAATCCGTGTTTCGAGAATAAAGTTGAAATGTTTCTAGAATAAATTAAAAAAATATGAGAATCAAGGCGAAATTATGAGAATCAAGTCGAAATTGAGAATCAAGTCGAAATTTTGAATCAAAGTGTTTCGAGAATAAAGTTGAAATGTTTCTAGAATAAAGTTAAAAAATATGAGAATCAAGGCGAAATTATGAGAATCAAGTCGAAATTTTGAATCAGTGTTTCGAGAATAAAGTTGAAATGTTTCTAGAATAAAGTTAAAAAAAATGAGAATCAAGGCAAAATTATGAGAATCAAGTTGAAATTTTGATAATCAAGTTGAAATTGAGAAGTCGAAATTTTGAATGAAAGTGTTTCGAGAATAAAGTTTAAATGTTTCTAGAATAAAGTTGAAACTTCGATAATAAAGTTGAAATATTTTGAGAATAAAGTCGAAACATTTCAACTTTACTCTCTAAACATTTTGACTTTACTCTCGAAACATTTAGACTTTTTTCTCAAAATATTTAAACTTTATTCTTCTAATTTCGACTTGCGTTTTTTAGTGCCACTTTTTAAAAAAAATCCAAAAAATTACGGGATTAAAGTTGTAACATTTTGAAAATAAAGTTGAAATATTTTGAGAATAATATAAAATATTTCAAGAATATTATAGAAATATTTCGACTTTATTCTTTAAATGTTATGACTTTAATCTCGTAGTTTTATTTTTTTTTTTTACGTCACTAAAACGCCATCATACATTTATTATAACATCTAGAAAATGTTTTTTTTGGGGGGCGTGTCTAAAAAAAGCTATTTTGGTGTGCATCACTTTAAATGTAAATGAGCTGTATATTCCCTCCTCATCTTCAGAAGAGGGTGTAGCATATATATCTCTGTTTGCATACCTACAATAATATAAATAGTCAGTAAAAATTCACATCGGTTAGAGAATCAAAACCGCATGCCTAATGAGACTGATTTGGTTTAATAGGGATTAAAAAATAAGGAGTGGGTGGATTTTTATATATTTGTAGGGTGGTTGTGTTTACACACTGCCAACACACATTTATGTCTAATCACCATAGAAAAGTGGATTTTGCATAATAGGTGCCTTTTAAAGGGTTAGTTTACCCCAAAATGAATTTTGGCACACACTAGTACATTTCGGAATTACAAAGAAATGAAGTAAATAGTATTTTCTTGTAAAACAAATTATAATATTTACAATACAAAAATATTTCACAGTGCATCAGGTTGTGATATGTTATATATTTTTATAATTTTATAATTCTCTCAGGTGGCGGTTAATAACATAAATAACATGAATGGTAGTCAATAACATTTAGTTGCAATGATGCCGATGTCTATAGCAATAACTGAAAGATCATAACGCCTTACAGTCCTAATTATTGATAGATGAGCATTTGTAATCAATCACAGACTTCAGCAAGCCATAACTTATTTATTACAGAGCAAGTGATTAACTGTTGGATGTCAGTATATTTTTCATTAAGGCAATTCTGGGTGGAATAATTGCAGTGTGCATATGTAGTCATTTCAGAGACGGCATGCTCAAGCCATCAAAAGCACATTAGACTGTAATGTAATTGTGTTAATGTAAGGGAAATTCATTTCCTCTGAGCTGCGTTTAACTCCCAGCGTCAGTGATGTGTGCTGTTGGGTATTTTCAATGCCCATCTCTGCTTTTGTGTGTGGGTTTTGCCTCTGCACACGGCATTAATTCAACACAATAGAAAACATCACTCTTATAGACCTCCCGTCCTTGGGCTGAAAACTGCAGCCAGTGAGATGAGGACATAGAAATGTCCCACCTCACACATTCTTATTTTTCCTGCTCAAGGTATTAATTGTTTGTATATCACAAGAGGTGCAGGTTGGAAGGAGGATGTTGATTCCTGATTGGTTGGATGGTGCATGTTTCCATGGTAACGTTATCTGGTTGTACACAGAGAGTGTAAGCATGGAAGGGGAGAATTTATCATGCAAGTGTAAGGCTCTGAGCTCTAACAACAGAAGCCCTTCAAAGCAGTGGTGGTCTTGCTCAAGATTTACTTCACCCATATCATTATTTGTTTTCCACAGTCTGTGCCTGGTCTTTTAACCAAGCAGGATTCTCAGTAAAGAATAAGAAATATCAATTACACAGGTCAGAATTATATAATTTATTGTTGATTTGATATAAATTGGTCTGGGTTCTTCTGTGTAACTACCACTATGAGGCTGTGCAGCACAGTCTGGAATGCATCATGTTTGGGAACCAGATAACAGATACATGCCTTCCAAGGGGTTGTGTTTGCTTATTCTTCCACCTTTATTCTTTAAATATTATGACTTTAATCTCGTAATTTTAGTTTTTTTTTTTTTTTTTTGGCACTAAAACGCCGTCATACATTTATTATAACATCTAGAAAATGTTTTGTTTTTTTTGGGCGTGTCTAAAAAATGAAGGCTGTGCAGCACAGTCTGGAATGCATCATGTTTGGGAACCAGATAACAGATACATGCCTTCCAGGGGGCTGTGTTTGCTTATTCTTCCACCTTTATTCTTTAAATATTATGACTTTAATCTCGTAATTTTAGTTTTTTTTTTTTTTTTTTTGGCACTAAAACGCCGTCATACATTTATTATAACATCTAGAAAATGTTTTTTTTTTTTTGGGCGTGTCTAAAAAATGAAGGCTGTGCAGCACAGTCTGGAATGCATCATGTTTGGGAACCAGATAACAGATACATGCCTTCCAGGGGGCTGTGTTTGCTTATTCTCCACCTTCACACAAAGGAATGTGGAGCCAGTTGGGCAACCTGTCCATATGGTTTTAATCAGATGTGTTAACTCGCTGAACACTGCATTCACAGCATGTATTTATGCAGTCAACCTGAGTAATTCTTAAAAACATTAACTAATAATAGCAGATAGATATTTCAATAATGTTCCGAGCCATTTCTAGAGCTCCTTAGTTTGAACCTCAGGCTGTACCAGAGGGATAGACCACTATTTAAACTATTCAGACTTACAGGCTCTCATGGGTAACTGTGTAATATTCCCACCTGCTTTGTGTTCTTGAACTTTGATATTATTAAATGTAGATAGTTAACAATTAAAATGAGCTATTTTTTCAGCTAAAAAACGTTTTTTCTTTCTGTTGTCTGACAGATTTTGATTTAATTTAATTTAATAAGGCCTTTTAGTATTTCTAAAAACATCTCCCTATTAAGTGTTCACAACACGTCATTAATAGCCATAATAGTGGCACTGAATGTAAACAAAACTCTTATATTTTGCTGATTATTGCTGCTAAAAATAATAAGTTATTGTCATGTTCTGGGCTGTACTAATCGGTCGGACCAGGAAAGCATTTGGAGTACTATAGACTGCCAAAAGTTATATCAAATCGAGGAGAATAGTGCAAAAAACTGTCTGAGGAACAAAATGCGTTTGTGGTTGGCCAAACTGAACCAGGATTTCCAGGGCAAGAATCTTGACAACATTCGTGACCGTCGAGGTAGGTGAAATATTAGGCTAATATATTAATTTATACTGCTCGTATATATCTTTACCACCTATTAACTTTAGTTTGTCAAAATATTGCGCACTTTCCTGCTTGCTAAGTCCTTCTCTATATGATTTAGCAGCTTCCACACATTTTTCGGTGGTTTAGACAGCATAAATTAGCAGAACAACTATTCAGTAGTACATTAACTGTGCAATGCATGCTGTTATTTACATCCGAGTATCCGGGTAACTGACCAAATCATGATGTAAGCGCAAACCCTGTATGGGTTGTGATACATATGTCTTTTTGCTGTGAAATATTTATTGCTTTTTATAAAGTAAAGATAAGAATAACTTATAATATTTCAAAATTAACATTTGCTGGACTGAAGAAACTTTGGTTTCATCAGAAAAATCATGTTAAAATAAATATGATGCATCAGATTTTTGAGGAACGTTTACATCTCTCTCATCATTGTATTGCAATGCGTTATATGTTTTGACCACTTTTTTTTTTTTTTTTTTAATCCAACTTCCCTGGATTCTGGTGTTTTTAAATGCAGAAACTGAAATGAATGACCCAGACTGTTATTGTTAATGTCTCAACCTTTTTCTCTGAACGCAGAAGTCTCCTCCAGCTCTGACTCATACTGGAACCATTTAATCTAATTCTTACATTTCCGGACTTTGGTGCTTCCAGTCAAATCAACGTATTTTCCGAGCTGATCATATAAAGTAAAACCTATGAAGATGGGTTTTAAAAGCACATGGCGCCTTATGCTGCGTTCCAGGCAGGTTTCTTAACTGCCGTTCCAGTGCACTTTCACTGGTAGACCAATGAAAGTGCACTGGAACGGCAGTCAAACCGGTGACTTCCCACTCGTGAACTCGTACTAGATCGATGGACTCCCAGTTACGAGTTCTGACGTAACATAGCCCGCGAAACAACGTCAGCCCTAATGGGTGCGGTGTTTATGCAAGTAGTACACGGTGGAAAAATAGAGCTTAGGACAATATAACGTTGCAATCAAATTAATAATAATATAAAAATAATAATAATTCATAAATGTGCCCAGGCAGTTTGGCTTGACTTGCCTGGAACGCTACAAAGTCGTGAGTCGTGGTTTGAAGTGGTGATTTACCAGTTAAAAAACCTGCCTGGAATGCAGCATTAGTTTCATCACTTTACAGTGTCAAAATTTCTCTCTTTTTGTATTAACTCATATTGTTATAGTTTAATGAGTGAGTAGATGACATGAATCAACCCATAGTTAGCTGCTGCATCGAAAACAGATAATCGCAAATATCTACCTTTTTCTGAACGCTTAAATCTCACCTGACTGGAATGGTGCTTTACATTTCTGGTCTCTGGTGTTTCTAGTAAAATTAATATATTTTCAGAGCTGATAATATAATGTTAAACCTGTGCACATTTTTTATATTTAATTATATTAAAAAGTTACAATTCAGTCTATCTTTTAACCCCGTTTTAACGTGGATTTCTATGGAGACCGGAACACCGAAGCACACAAATAGAAGTTATAATCCAAAACGGCGCCGCTCATCGTTACACAAGAACAAGGTGGATAGATAAGCTCTAGAGTGGTGCGACGTTTAGGGGATTTTGCCAAGCAAATTATAAGAACAAACATTATTTTAACGCATTATTTTATTATTTCACACTCAGTATTTAACGTAGGCGCTGAAAGCCATGCTAGTTTTCTCTTGTCAGCGTTTCACTTCGAATGCGGAGCCAACGCTGCTGGACACAGCCAGATTTGCTAGTGCGCAAAACAAGTATTTAAATGTATTTATGTTGCTGTGACAGCCAACAGCAGTACCATTTAACCTTGCGCACATTTTATATATTTAGTTATACTGAAAAAGTTTCATTTATTTAATCTAATTCTTGCTACACCGATTTAACATGGATTCCTATGAAGACCGGAAGTTAGAATCCATCATGGCAGCGCAGCCACTCCGTGAACCAGTGATGCAAGGGTTGATCCAAAATGAACTGGTGCCTGCAGTCACCCGCGGTTACGAGTCATCCAAAAATATTTTTAATGATATTTGGGTCGCGGTCGGTCGGGTCGTTT
The DNA here is from genome assembly GCF_049309525.1 of Garra rufa. Lineage (NCBI taxonomy): Eukaryota > Metazoa > Chordata > Actinopteri > Cypriniformes > Cyprinidae > Garra > Garra rufa. Next base: position 18,305,104 of record NC_133383.1, read on the forward strand.
GAAATAAAGATGCCAATTAAACCTTTGTAATTTATATAGTACTAGACACAATTTTCTATGAAGTACATAGACCTACACTTTATTGGCTGAATAATATTTATCTTTTGAATGTTGAGCGTTATTAACTGTTGAATAAATGCTGACGCGGGACAAAATGTCAGATTTCCCAACAGTTGAACTGAGCAATGCCAATGTACCATTTTAATTGGCTACTTTTTAACGCATATAGCTCAGTAATGTCAGTTTTATGTATTTTCTGAGAGGGGGTGGGATTTTTGTTGGGAAAATCGTGGGAGAGACGCACACTTCGATTAGACTGGATAAACACAAGCAGCATCTTAATTGTTAAGAAAATGATATTCCTAATAAATGTCTCGAATATTTTGATTATGTCCAATGCTTCTCTTTCTTTTTGGAATTATTAGACACATTTCACTATGTCTTTTCAAATGCCTAGGTCTGTTTAATTTCCTTAATTATAAAATTTCTAGCACTATTTTTAAATGTTTATTCAAGCAATAATATACAAATTATCTCATGTATATGATTGTTTAAAACCTGGGGCCTCATTTATAAAACTTTCTTACGCACTGATTTGATCTTAGAGTGTTCGTACGATCAAATCCACGTCAAAGTACAGATTTATAAAAACCGTCTTTGACGTGGAAAAGTACTTATCTCCACGTCAGATTCCAGCTTGGCGTACGACCGTTTCCTTGTGGTAATGCCGGGTATTGCAGATAGATCAGCCTCACTATAATTTGATTTCTTGCGCTTCTTTTTACTTGCCATTGTCACAGAGTTTTTGCTTTAGGAATGAGCTCATTTTATATGTTAATTAATTAAGCAGGGGCGTTTCGACGGCGGAACATTCAGCTGCACACAATTCCATGATCATTTGTGATTTATAACCGAATGACTGGCGTATGCATGGATTTCGTGGTACGTTCGTTTCTCTGAATCGCTCTTACGATCAAATCAGAAAAGTTCTTAGATAAAATCAAGGATGGTTTCTACGCAAGTCTTTATAAATGAGGCCCCAGGGATTAAAAACGAATTCCAAGTAAAAACGGTATTTTTTCTTTACATTTCCAGAGAGCGAAATGAACACCATTAAACATTACTTAATAAAATCAAAGCACTATAATTTCCTTATTCATTTTATGAAACTATTAATATATATAGGCTATAAAATAATATTATTTTGTCATATTCGTGATTCCTGAATTTATATATGAAAACTTAGTTTTGAAGTGCATTCGTTATGTTTGTATAAGAAAATTCGTTAAGCCTATTAAGTTGATTTAATATTCTTGATAATTTTTAGAAGAAGTTAAAAGTTAAGAAAAAGGGAATTAGGGCGTGTTCACACTTGGCGTCTTTTTTTCAAACTGCTAGCATCTGTTTTACACTATAATCCTATGGAGTAAACCGTGTTTTCAAAAAAGTCCTGAGTGCTTTTTTTAAACGCTACCGCCGGCGTCTTTTTCTGCAGCTCAGAGCGTCTTTTCAAGTTGAAAAAAGTTTAACTTTCCTGAAGAAAACACCCTACGTCAAGCGCTTTTTTGACAGCTGACCAATGACAAGCGAGTAGCTAGACCTGTCGTTTCCATAACAACAAGAAAAAATGCGAAAGGTGCCTTTATATAGACCTTTTTCCTGAGTAAACGATGAGCGCCGCCATTACGAATTCTAACGTCAGATTGAATGCTTTTCTGTTCCGGTTTCCATAGGGACCCACTCAAATAGCGTCCATCTGTTTTTAATGTAGCTAACGTCCGCTGCTTCGTGTCATCTACACACTCATTAAAGTGAGGCACTGACAAATGACGGTCATTGCGACATTGCCAAGTGATGGCGCTATGGAGCCATGTGCTTTTTAAAAACATTTTAATAGGTTTAACATTAGTTTATTAGCTCGGAATATACCCTAATTTGACTAGAAACAATGCAGACCGGAAATGCAAAGCATTCTTTCAGTTAAGAGTCGGACTTACTTCCGTGTTCAGGAAAAACGTCTATAGACTTTTATTTTATTGTTTTGAACCGGATTCGCCTCCCCATTAACTTCAAAAACCGTCGTGCAGCGTTGTTAGCTTCTTGAGCCGCACATCGACATGTACAGTAGCGCCGTTGCGCTTCGAGTGTCCCTTTTTCGAGTCCCGGCTCGCAGACCTTTCCCGATCCCGTCCTCCTTCTCTCTCTCTCCCACTTCGCTCCCTGTCTAAATACTGTCCTATCAAATAAAAGGCAAAAATGTCAAAAAAGAAAAGAGCCAGCTTCCTCTTTTATCGACATTTCTGCTCCATGCATCGGCTATGTTATATTATATTATATTATTTCAAGAAAGGTAAAGCATTTTGACTCGTTTATGTGTGTCGTGTTCTATGAGAGCTGTGTGTGGAGGGAGGGGAGTGTTTTTCTGAATGTCTAAATGTGTTTCATTTATTTGTCCACATTGTTTTGAACTCCTGTACAGCTGTGTGTTGCGATCAGGGCCGTTCAAAGCATTGTTGCGATGTGTTCATTGTCAAACTCCAAAATTAGATCATTTTTATTTTTTAAAAAAACGTCATTACTTCATTTGAAAAAGTTAACACATGTATTTTACTGACAAAATATTTTAGTTTGTTGTGTATATTTTTTTCATTCGATCAGATAACATTTTAAGATGTCATATTGTCCTGTTACAACGTGCCCCTCAGATGTTACAATGTACCCAACCTATGGGGCATGTTGTCACGTTTCACTTCCTTTCTTTTGAGGTAAATAACGAAAAATGTATACACTGTAAATATGAAACAAAGCGATATATTTGTACTAGACAAGTGTGAAAATAATGTGGATTAAAATTGTACTCTGAACCCCAAGTGGATTTACATAAAGGAAAGACAAAATAAATCACAACAAGAACAGTCTTGTAATCAAGAACATTTCTTTTGACAAAATTACCTAATTAATGCCGAATGATGTTTGACAGTGAATGCATCTTCACCGCATAGCCGCATATAATCGCTGGTGTCAGTCGCAAATATTAAACATGCAGGTCAGGAAGCGGGTCGGGTACAATATTTACTTTTTTTTTTTTGCGGTCCGAGTTGCGGGCGGGTTAGTTGAAAACGTCGGTCGGGTTGTTTATACATTGACCCGCGCATCACTGCCGTGAACGCTCAGACACGACCGAAATTGGAGATAACAGATAGCAGTCAAGACAAAATACAGTAATTAGCTTAATGTCGAGTTAAATATGTTTGCTGCATTCCTTTCTTAATCCTTGAAATATCAAAATTACCTGACCATAGCAGAGAATTATACTATTTCTCACAATATTGTTTTAATAAGTAATTCATGGGTATTTGCCTGTATACTCAATTTGACTTCCCATTTAGCAAGTCTTCTGAAACAACGTTTCTATAACTTAATTTTTAGTGGGAAAACAGCAGAACAAACATGACTAGTTTTAACTAAATCCCATACTGATCAATGGCTAACTTTGTCACTGTAGTCTTTTCTCAACTGTATAAATATTCAAGCTTAAAACCATACAAGTTAATTAATAAAGTGCCTGCCTGATGAGTACATATTTTTGAAAGTCTGACAGAGCTTTTTATAGAAACACTGCCTTGAATGACAACACAGATACCAGTTTTCAAAAGTTTACAGAGTTCACACGGTATTGCATAACAGGATGCAGACTCAAAATTGGACCTAAACCATGTATTATTTTCAACCTGATCTCATGACAGAAACGTACCTGTGGAAACTATGTACCAGCATGTACGTTTAATGACACATTCGATGTGAAATGTTTTTCATGGGGTTCATATCCAAAGATTTTGCATCCTAAGTCCAATTCCATGCCAGCTGAGCTACTGAGCAAACTTATGTCCAGTGTTCTGACAGTTTGTGCTACCCTGTCATGTACTTTTACCCCAACCTTAAACCTACCCTTACAGTATTAAAAATACAGTGTTGGTAGCATGATCTGATGGGTAGGTGTCACTACGCGACACACACCCGCTGTCTGCACCTCCTCGTTTGACCACGGCGTATTCTTCCGAGTTGCCATAATATGTAATGGATTGGATATGTCACGCAATCTCTGGCCAAACTTTTTAAAAATGGCGGGGTTATTCTGGATACTATTGCTGGCGCGTGCAATGATGACGCAGTGAATAGTGACGATTCTCTCTGACCAATCAGCAGTCTGCTGTGTTTTCACGTCACATTTTAGTATCGCCTCAGCTCGCTTGGAACCTCGCCGGAGGTGGTATGAAAAAAAGTACCTGGAAGCCGGTACAGGTACAACTTTTACACAGTGGAAAACCAAACAGAGCTGAGGCGAGCTGAGGCGAGCTGGTACTGTGTAGTGGAAAAGCGCCATAATATAGTTATTATACAGATCAGTGGTTTGGTGAGTTTTGGAACCATGGGTTCATAGCATTGGATGCAATGAATTTTGCCATGTGTCTGAAGGTCCGTTAGATTTCATTACAAGCTATCATCACATAGATGTGTAGCGCTAAGGCTTCAACAAGCAGGTAATGTGTTTCGTTGTGGCTGTTAGAGGGTTGATGCGATGTGTTCGTTTTCCTCTCTTGTGGCCATATTGGGGTCATCTCCATTACCGCCATCGTGTCGGCTGTGTATCTGGTATATACGTGTGGTATGAGATCTCCCAGAGGAGAGCAGAGGTCAGGACCACTGAATTAGCTGTGTAGAGCCATTTCTCACCTCCTGCCTTTTTGTCTCTTCATCTCTCTTATGTCTCTATCGTTCTCCATTTCCCCTCTGGAGATATTTCACACCGGAGGGTAAATCCTGTTAGGCAATTAGAGAGTCTCTCTGTGTCTGTATCTCTAACAGAGATGGAGTCTTCCCCCAGGGCCCACACATCATGCCCTGCGTAAGTGGGCCTCCAGGGCTCAGAGTATGTGTGATGTAAGATAACTGCGGTCTGATCGGGCCCGGGCCTCTGCAGAGCGTTTGGATGTGGGGATAATGACCCTGACAGACAAGCCAGAGGTCATGCGGCAGACACTTCAAGAGAAGAGCTGATAATTGGTAGAGCGGTTTGGTTGATGTGATTTAGCTTAGATGGTGCAAGGGTCTTTAGAACTTGATGTTATCAAATACCACAGATTGTGTGCTGAAAATATCTGAATCGTTGATGTTGGGGCTGGGCGATTTTCCAGTAGAAATTTGTCAATCAGTAGATTGCTCACGTGATGTTGCTGTGATACATGGTCACAAAAATGTATTGTTTTCACACTTTTTAGGCATTGCAGTTTAAGCCGCTGAAATGCTATTAGCAGTGAAACAACTCATTTCACTATATGTGCTCTGTCTGAGAGACTGTTTCTGGGTGCTGTCAGAGAGGCACACGCATGTGAAGATGGTGCTCATAGAGTGTGGGAGTATTGAGTTATTTTTGCTACTTTAGAGGCCTTGAACAGTTAAATACACGCTTGTATGTGTCAAAATGTTGCAAACATAGTAGGTAGGCAAACGGCTGGGAAAGAAAACACACGTGTAACAGTATATTGGATCCGGGAAGTTCTTAAAGTGACAGCAGTCTGATATTCCTGCTGTCTGTGATTCATGTTAATTCATGTTGTGCACTGGTGACAAGAATGATACAGTTCTATCGTATCAAAAAATGTTATATCATAAATACCCTATTTAAAGCAAAAATAACTACATTGTGGTATATATTGCTACCATGAAATGAAACATTCAACCACTCCTAATTGATGTGATGCTTGAATTTTTTGACATGATTTAATATTTAATATAATATTAACCTTTAGTTTTTTTAGTTCTTCATTGACTGTCAGGTGTCTTAAAATAGCAGATGATTTGACTTGATATTTGATAAAGGTTAGATTAGGATTACTTATAGGCCCAGTTTCACAGACAAGGTTTAGACTAAGCCAGAATTAGGCCATATAAGTCATTTTCATAAATGTGCTTAGAAAAAAATACCTGGTGTGCATCTTGAGACAAAACAAAGGCACTGATATATATTTTAGATTAGTCAGTGCAAGTTTCTTTTATCTGAAACAGCTCAGACTTACATTTTAGTCTAGGATTAGGCTTAAGCCTTGTCTGTGAAACCGGAGAATATACTGTTATAGTAATATTTTGAATTGGCTTTTAGCTAATTATTATGTTTCAGTTAGTTGCCAATGCAACATTTTCTTTCTTTCTTTTTTTTAAGTTAAATTTTTTCATCTACTGTTTACATTTTATTTCAGCTTTGTTTCAATTAGAGAAAAATAAAGTTTTAGTTACCAGTAACAATACTGGTAAATTATGTAATGTAAATCCAAAATCTTGATATGATATTTATTTATGGACTCACCACTGAATAAAAATAAAAAAGGTAATTGCACCTCTTTATCTCACAGTTTTCTCAGAATTGTGTGATACAAACTTGCAATTGCGAGTTATAAAGTCAAACTCACAGTTCTGATGTTTTTCTCAGAATAGCGTGTTGTAAACACATTTGCAAGAAATAAAGTCAGAACTTTCTTTCTTGCAAATGCGAGTTCATATCTCTGTTTTTACTTTTTTCGCAAATGCGAGTTTGTTTCTCACAGTTCTGACTTTTTTTCTTGCAATTGCGAGTTTATATTTCACAATTCTGACTTTCACGCAATTCGGACATTTTTCTCAGAATTGTAAGTTTGTATCAAACAATTCTAAAAAAATAATTGCGAGTTATAAAGTCAAAATTATGTGATAAACTTGCAATTGTGAGTTATAAATTAAAAAGTTATAAATTCTCACAATATCATGATATAAACTCACAATTGTGAGAAATAAAGTCAGAATTGCGCAATAACTTGTATCTTGCAATTTGACTTCTCACAAACAAAGGTTATATCTCTCATTTCTGAATTTGGTCTTGCAATTCAGACTTTTTTTCTCAGAATTGTGAGATTTAAACTCACAATTGTAAGTTTTAAAGTCCAATTTCGAGGGGAAAAAAGATTGATTATGTGACAGAATTGCAAGTTTTATTTCAATTGTGAGAAAATCTCTCACTGCTCTTGACTAAATCACTTTTGTAACTTTAAAAAGAAAAAATATATATTTATTTACACAGTGAAGAATAGGCAGTGTTTTTATACATTTGATTACTTTATACAATGTTTGTAGCATTACTTTATTTGTTCTTTTTATAGTAGTTTTTTTTTGTAGTTTTTTTTTTAGATATTAGTTTTTTTGTGATTTTGGCACTGGTGACAAGAATACACAACAAAACTCTCACAATTAAGTTTATATCACGCAATTCTGAGAAACTCTCAATTGCAAGTTATAAAGTCACTTTTGTTATAAAAGTACTATAGTTTTTTTTCTTCTTTTTTTACTTTTTATTCTCAGAATTGTGAGATATAAACTCGCAATTGCAAATGATGAAGTCTAATTGTGAGGGGAAAAGAATATGTTCTCAGAACAATGTTTTTAAAATACTTTTTGAAAGGCTTATTTATGTATGCTTTTTGCTTCCTGATTACACCACATAGCATTTTTTGTTTTAGTTTACAAAATGTTATAACAGTTTTTTTTAAATAAAAAAGTGCAAAGTACATTTCTGAGAATTTAGGACTTTTAAGATAGATTGAAAAAAGAGATTGTAACTTTATTTTTAAGTCCATCTATGAGGACAAGTTTTAATGCTTTTTTCCAGTTAAGTTTGACACAGAGCTTTTTCAAGCAATTACACCACAGACTGATCCATGAAATGCATGAGAAATTGCCTTTGAATTTTTTTTCTCTGTAATCTTGACATCACAAACTGGTTTTGGCGTATTACAATAAGATGAGTTTCACTCTGATAAGCTCAACATGCATTAATATTAATGCAATCCGACTGCAGAGAAGGTCACGCTCTCTTCGATAACAGAATCCATAGCATGAGTTTAAAACGGCTAAAAGGTGTTATTTCAGTGCATGTCAGAAATGTTACATTGCACTGCGAACATGTTATTTATACGGCTGAACTGTTGAATCTCGCTTGTGTGGAGCCAAAGCAGCTGTTTTTATCTTATCTGTGTTTTGTGTACCACAAAAGAAACTCTGGCTTATTTCAGTCTGTTCACAGGAATCAAGGACATGAGGCTGTTACACGGAGCAATGCTTCAGTCCTTTGAGGAACTCCCTTACATTAATACTTTGAATAGAAAAGTTCTTTTAAAGGGGGCTTGAGGACTGTACATTTTAAAATGATATCTCATTTATGCATACACAAATATAGGACTCACTGGAGTATTGAACAATGGAGAGTATGTGTAACCAGAAATAGACAAGGATTTGAATGTGTTTTGGATGCATGTTATTATTATTATCGTCAGGCATGAGATTGAGTATTTGTATCTAATCCCCTCCATGGTTATATTTATGCAGAATGAGGAGATTTTTAGTATCTTAACATAGAGGGAAGGAATAAGAAAAGCCAAGCACAGCATGCTAGAGAGGATGTTTTAGATTTGCAGTGCAGCCGGAGGAACTGATGTTATTCACTGTTTGATTGATGCTTCTTTCATGTGTCACTCAGTGCCTGAAATGCAGTTTTATTTGCTGCCGTATCTCATGGATTAAAATTCAAACCCAATAAATGACGGAAATGAATGCAAATCGGATGTTAAGCAATTTAGTATGGAACATGGATGTAGCATGTGAGCAGTGTTTGGTCTGTAATTTGAGCATTTCATGTGTGTTTCACAGAATTTGATGTCACGATAGTTCCCCCTCTCATTGTCTGTGTTGCTCTCGCTTGACTGAATTTTTTTTTTTTTTTCCTTTTTGGACTTTATGGTTTTTTCCTGTTTGACAGAATTCATTGTTTGCATGCCTGTGGGTGACTGCTCATAAACCAAACCGACCGGCTCATTAACCTTCTCAGATGACAGCGCGAGCACGATCGGTCCATGTAAGAGCTGTGCACCACGCCCTCCGCTGCACCTGTTCCTGCATCTACCTGCTCCTGCTGGATATGTTTCCAGATCTCGCCTATGATGCTTTTGAATTTAATGAAGGTGCTTTGCTGCCATCTAGTGGTGGCAGGTACTCAAAGCATGCTGGCGTACCAGCACATGCTATATGTGACCCTGGACCACAAAACCAGTCATATGGTTACCTTTTTTAAAAATCATAGGCTGAATAAATACTCTTTCCATTGATGTATGGTTTGGTAGGATAGGACAATATTTGGCTGAGATACAACTATTTGAAAATCTGTAATCTGAGGGTGCAAAAAAATTTAAACATTGAGAAAATCCCCTTTAAAGTTGTCCAAATGAAGTTCTTAGATGATGCATATTACTAATCAGTTTTGATATATTTGTGGTAGAAAATTTACAAAATGTTCCATACATGATTTTTACTTGATATCCTAATGATTTTGGCATAAAAGAAAATAATCAATAATTTTGACCCATACAGTGTATTTTTGGCTATTGCTACAAATATACCCATGCTGCTTAAGACTGTTTTTGTGCTCCAGGGTCACATATGGGAAAAGGTCTGTCCTAGTCAGGGTGCATTGCAGTATGTCAGAAATGTTCTGCTTTTAGGCAGTAACATCACTTGGTTTCCTATTGGCCCTGTACGTAACATCTTTTTTAATCATTTTTAATATCTTACAGATTTCTTTCCCTTTTTTTTCAGATGTGATGACTAATGAAAATTATGCATGGTGCAGTTCTGGGCCTAGTTGTTCTTGTGGTGCAGCTCCATCTCCTGGCACAGTGGGTCCTCTGGTGCAGTTCCATCTCTGGGTAATTATTTTTATTAGTTGCAGTAGTAGTAAAGCATCAGGCTGTTTAATGCTGACTTTCCCTGTATATCTCTAACTGAGGCCCTCTAGTGGTTAAAAAACTGCATGCATCTTCTGGAGGAACATTATTTTGGTTGTGCTTCAGCTGAGTAGGTGCCATATTTAGACTGTTGTTTTGAATTCTTGAAAAAATTGATGTTTTATATATATATATATATATATATATATATATATATGACGTAACAAAAGTTTTTAACAAGACATTGGGTAAGTGTACCCATTAAGCCCATGTACTCTTTAAGCCCACTTTCAACTTTGAAGTCAAACTAAAAAAAGGGGAAATCATATTTTTTGCTAGTCGTTATTTTTTTATGATTTGTACTTTTTCTTATTTAAAAATAAGAATATAAACAATCATGTATTTGACATACAAACAAACCACTAATATGAAACAAATCAACGAAAAAAATCATAAAGCAAAATAGTTAGTACAATGGCAATATAACAAATCAATATAAGCTATATAAGTCAGTAAATATATAAATAGAAAAAAATGAGAGAAAATGGATGCTAGTACCATGAGTTCCTACTAGAAGCTAAATTGTATTTAACATAGCCATTATTATTTTTCTTCTCGTCACATGCTTGCTATTTGTTTGAAAAAATGTTCCCCATTTTTCAAAATAAGTATCAGTCCTCACATGCAAACTATAGGAGAGTTTTTGAAGGGCTGCCACCCGCCCTAAATTGAAGGCTTTCCGGACATTTTTTATTGCATGCCAATCACATTTGGCAATGTTGAGTTAGCCCCACACATGTGCATGGTGTCTCGGTGTACCTCATGCAAAGACACCCTTTAGAAATCAACACATTTCTGCCGTTTTTTTAATTACATTGATATTATGTAAAATAAGAGATAAATAGTTTTTTGTGTCTAAATAAATAGCTAGGATTTTATATATGTTTTTCTTTAAATGGAAAGATTTATTGGCTTGCGCACAAAGCTGATCTCAAGGTCAAACCATTAGCCTTACTAAAAGATGGACTGCCGAAGAATTATGCATGTGAACTGCAAACACTAAATGTTTTGTTTCATTTTACATACATTTACAAAAACACATCATAAATTGTTTTGCAGAGCAGATTATTTTCATAAATTAACTTTTTTTTAAAGATGGGCTTAAATGGTACAGCGCCACAAAACAACATGAGACTACAGTGAATACAAGCTACCCTTGAATGAAAAAAAAGAAAAGAAAATTACTATAATGCTTAGTCCACAATAATTAAGCTTAATGCATGTCTTTGTAAAGATATCATTTTTAAGGTATTTTTTCACCTTTACTCACTGTGGAACCATTTGAGCCCACCTTACGTGTTTCAGTGAGGAATTCCTCTAATTACAGTTCAGCGGTAGAGAGCAAGAATGTGAGGTCAGGTGATGTAAATGTGGTTAGACTAGTCTTTCTTTGTACAGTCCTTACAGGTCCTGTTAAAATGCAAGATTTATCTCTCATTTGAAAATGTAATAATTAGTTGGTGTATACTTTAGAATATAAAATTAAGAAATTTTATGAATAAAGTCAAAAGTCTGGCCTGGATTATAATTGGTACTTTGGCACCATTTAAGCCTGCGTGTTCCAAATAAGCCCACCTCATGATTTATTCACAAAATATAAAAAACATCAATATATCTATTTATTGAAACAGACGTGTTTTAAAAATGTCTTTTACTAATGTTTGCTAGCGTTCATCACCTGTACTAATAACATTTAACCCCAGCCACACAACTATTTTTTTTATTTTTTTTTATAAACCATGTCAATATTTATGAAAAACACAAACTTAGATTTTGTTGGGCTAAATGGGTACACTTATCCTTTCGATTGCTAGTCTAAGGTCAAATGTTATTATTTATTATGAACTTTACTCTTAGTGTCTGACACTTCATTAATATGCATAGTAAGAAAAAAGACATCGCTTCCTCTCCAGTAAATTAAACTTTTTTTTAGCAGCCAGAGGTGTGGTGTTTTGCATGGCCAATATTTTCTGCTTGTTGAGACTTTCAGCTTCACACTTTCTTTGTTCACATATATGCAACTTTGTCCCAATCACTCTAAAATATAAATCATGATTAAAGGTTTATTATATAAATTCTTTTGCACTCAATAACATTTTGTTCATTTTATTTAATCAAACTTAATTTATTCTCAAAAACTGTTAATCAATTGATTTTATACAAATATGCCTTTATAAGAGATTCTAACTTTTTTATGTTGTATGTCCACAATAGCCCTTTGAGAGAACTGGATCTGGACAAACTGAGATGCTTTGGGGTCCTGTCTGTCAACTTTGGTAAGATCATTCTTAGTTTCTTGACTGTTTCTTCAGTTAAACGGAGAGAGTGCTGAACCTGTATAACAGCCTAAGAGGTTCAAATGTGTTTTATGCTCTGAAGAATGACCCAAGCTATAAATGCCATAGCCTCTAGAGTTTGACAACTAAGGAAAAAAAAAAAGTAAAAACATCTTAAAAAATATTTTCTGCTATGAAAAATGCTGTGTCCTCTGACTCGGTAAAATTAAAATGCAAAAACAGTAGGTAAAAAAAAAGTGTAAAAATGGGGTAGTAATTGGCAAGATTTTGTAATGTTTTATAGGAATATTGATATATAATTTATTTTCCTACTAATAAATATGCAATGTGTCCTTTACAGCAATCAATGTCCTGTTTCAAAATAGTGTTACTCCCTTGAGTGTAAACCCTGTAACATTTTCATGTCGATTTGACAAACAATTGGAAAATTAGTTGAGAGTTAATTAGCGCAAAATTGTTATACTTCCATATGGGCATTAAAAATGGTTGACATTAATTTACGGATCAACTTTAAAGACCAAGTAGAGGAAGTGGTCAAGCTGAAACGTCCAAACATTTGATATCTCTGAAAAGCCCTAATTATACTCTTTACAGAACTTCCTGTTGTCATGTTAGGTCACAGAGAAATTCACTAAAATATAACATCCTATACAGAGGACAAAACTCTATAGCTGGTTCTGAAGAGGATAGACTAGACTTTTACATTTTCTAAAAGAAATGGGAATATGAGCTTCATTCCAGAGTGGAAGCAAATTTTCAGTTACTCATAAAACTAAAAGCACATAATATTAAAAAATACATAGCAGATTTGTCTTAAGTGTATTGACAAACAAAAACTTTAGGACAGGATTAGTTCACATTTTTTAATAACATGGCACAATTTACATAACACAAGTTTAACTGAGGAGCATGCTGTCGCCTCACCCTTTTTTTGTACATGATCTAGAAAGGACTTCATTTTTTTTACGTACATGATAAACAGCAAAAAAGTTTCTTACAATCTCTTTGCAATACGTATTGACTACCCACTACTGCTTCAGTGGACATTTTAATGTTTGATTTTAAGAAAACAAAAAAAGTAGAGAAAATTAAAGGGGAAAAAAAACACTGCACAACATCTGAATTTCACAGAGTTTAAAAGCGCACAACTATCCCTCCCATGGACTACTAAAATAGATCTCTGCTCAATAAAAACAAACTGTCCATAGCTTACAACTCGTTTTATCATTGTGTAGATACACAGTTAACACTTTAATACACAGTTAGACCAATAGAGACTTGTCTTGCTTGAGTGTACTCAGACTACACATCCCATCATGTCACGAGAAGTCTTTTTTAAATGTAGAGGTAATTAATTCAGAGAATTTAGGTTTTGTTAGGTTCTTGGTGTATTCGTAAGGATTGTCAACACAGATCTTTATAGCTTGGAGAACAAAAGCATGTTTCTAGATCAAAAGTTAGGGAACATGTTTTACAATCTGAGTAATGTGTAAGCATGTACTGTTGCTCTGACAGGAGAATGAGAGGGTCCTCCAGAGGAGAGAAAAAGCGATATACAGAGAGATAGAGCCCACGAATGAGTTGCATAGTTGAAAGAAGGGATGTGGTCTCTTGGACGATATGATCCTTCCAAACCATTAATATGCAGCATTAAACTAAAACCAGACTCTCCTTTCGATCACTGCCCACTATGTACAACATTTCAAAGTAAAGCTTTCATAACACCCATTTGCATATTTGTACCTTAATTTTTTTTCCTCAAGGAGAGAAACACACCAACTTTGCACATATCTACAAGTTCTGCCTTTTTGCAATGTATTGAGGTACCTGTACATTCCAAGATCATCTTTTCCACGTTGGAGATCTAGCGTTTGTCCACTTGCTCGAGTGTACTGTACATGTTTAAGAATACACCAATGCAGGAGCGAACAGGATAAAAGAGCATGAAAAATTCTGTCTTTTGTACAAAAACAAAACGCAACACAAAAAAGAAAAACAATCAGTAATGCACAATCTATATACACAGCTATGATACAGCCTCAAGTGCTTGCTTTTGAGTTCCATTAGAGTCCGTCAGGGGTCTCACCGCGCCTCGATGTCTTTGTGTGTGTGTGAAGGGGGTCTGTCTCTAATGTCAGTGCCGAGTGGGGTAGTCCGTCTGGGAGACGTGGAACGCGCTCCCAGAGTTGGGATAAGAGGGGGCGGGGCACTGAGTGATGCGGTGGGAGGGGTTTTGAGTATTCCATTCTGGGCAGCAGCGGCCACAGCAGAGGAGGGGCTAACACGGGGGTAGTGCATGCTGGGAAGTCCAGGGGCCATTAGACCCGGATGAGGGAGATGTCCATCTAAAGCAGGGTGATGCATCGGGTGCAGACGCCCCTGCTCATAGTCTTCTCGGAGCAAGTGCAGTCGTTCACGCTCTTCTAGGTGCGCCCGCTCATGTTCCCGCCGCTGCTCCAAGGTCAGCCCGTGAGGGTGGTCTCGGTTAAAGTCATGAGGCTCGCGGTCCCGGTACGAGCGTTCTACTTCGTAAAGTCGCGGTGCCGCTAACCGGTGCAGAGGGTCATTCCGCAGCAGCAGATCCCGAGCTAACGGATCCCGTCGGTGGATATCGAGTCCCCGGTAGGGGTCCCTCATAGGATCCCAATGAAAGGCGGGATAGGGGAATCTCTCCGCCCCCGGGATGGGACTGATACCCATGAAGGGGGCCACCATGCGAGTCCTCTCCAAACTGCTGATACTGTTTATGGGATGCATACTGGCCATGCCCATGGGTACCGGCATTGAAGATGGAGGGTGGAGAGCAGCAGGAGGAGGATGAGAAGGTGCTTGCGGTGTGGATCTTTGTTCTGGGGATCTTTCCGTGGGACCGTCCTGCTCCTCTTTCCTCTCTTCTTTCACCTTCACCTCACTGTTTTTCTTCTCAAAGGTGATATCAGCCTTCTTCTCCAAAACATCTCGATTCAGCCCGCCGTTTACCCGGTCTATGCCGGTTGGCCGCATGTAGGGTGACGCTGTTACCCGATTGGCTGGCTTGTCTTCGGAAACCCGGCCGTCGTGGATGACAGGAGTGTCCTTGTCACTGTGGTGATTCTCCTTCACCTTGTGCTCATCTGTGTTGGAGTCTTTCCAGTCCGAGTGCTCTCGTTCTCTCTCGCGATCTTTGGGCTTGTCCTTGTCCCGAGGCTCACTAGAAGGGATGTGGTTCCGGGAGGGCTCAGACGGCCGGGTGTGACTCATCAGAGTGAGGGGGTTCACAGGAATTGGGGATGGGTGATTCTGGTGCCTCTTTTCCGCAGGTTCCCTAGAGGTAAAACGGATCATTACTATCAGACAAATCCTTTTTTTTTGGGATAACATTTAGTCATTATTAAACAACTTCTGGGTGAAGACTCTTGATCATCTTTTTTGGGTTTAAGGTCCTTGCACACAAAAGTCCAAAATTCTTCTGTTTTTTTGTGTTCATCATCCTAAAAATGTGTCACACTCTCTCCTAAGAAAGAGAAAATATTGGGTCCAACCAATCCTGAGATGCAAAGAGGAAGGAGAGCTGCGGGATTATACCGGGCAATTCAAAGTTGACTTCAGGATTGAAAGGATTTACACATCATATGAAAGCTGAATAAATAAGCGTTCTATTGAGGTATGTTTGTTAGGATAGGACAATATTTGGTCAAGATACAACTATTTGAAAATATGGAATCCGAGAGTGCGAAAAAATCTAAATATTGAGGAAATCACCTTTAAAGTTGTCCAAATGAAGTTCTTTGCAATGCCTATTACTAATCAAAAGATACATTTTGATATATTTACAGAAGAAAATATACTAAATATCTTCATGGAACATGATCTTCACTTAAAATCTTAATGATTTTTTGCATTTTGGCTATTGCTACAAATAGACCTGTGCTACTTAAGACTGGTTTTGTGGTCTAAAGAAGAGCACCAATTTTCGTGAACTCAGTGTGCAAAGGACCTATACAGTGCTTTGTGCTGCAAGATGAAGTGGATCAACTTGTCAAATTTGCTTAAGGATTGCAAAAAAAATCAAACTCGATCCGAATTTTTTTTTTTTTTTTTTACGACAGACGAACATACGTTTTGGAGGCAGTGCAAACATTTCATACTCTGCCATTATTGCAGAATAAAGGTCCATGCACACTGACTCAGTGTAAAATATATATCACTGACAAATGATACAATGTGATTGCTATGTTAATAGAATCCACACAGCTCTACATACCGCTCTTTATCATCCTTGTTGATTGATGAATCCCTCTTGTCCAGGTCACGTTCTCGCTCTCTGTCCCTTTCTCGTTCTCTTTCTCTTTCTCGTTCTCTCTCTCTTTCTCGTTCTCTCTCATGGGAGCTGACAGATGAGCTTCGTTCAGGTTCTCCTGGTTTCAGCCAGGGAGGTGGGGTAGGGAAGGACGGTGGAGTCCGGTGGAGTCTGTTCCATGGCTCATGGGGTCCGCTGAAGTGCTGTTGTGCGCTGGGTGCATCTTTGTGGCCAAATACAGAGTTGGGTGCTTTGATTTGTAAAAAAAAAAAAAAAAACATGATGAGATTTTATCTTGATATTTTCTATTTCATGCATGCATGCCTCTTTGTACTGTATTTCTAAATTACCCTGAACCACAAAACCAGTCATAAGTAGAATGGCTATATTTGTAGCAATAGCCAACAATTAAATGATAAATTTTCCTTTTATGCCAAAAATCATTAGGATATTAAGTAAAGATCATGTTCCATTAAGATATTTTGTAAATTTCTTACCGTAAGTATATATAAAAACTTAATTTTTGATTAGAAATATGCATCGCTAAGAACTTCCTTTTGGCAACTTTAAAGGCGATTTTCTCAATATTTCGTTTTTTTTGCACCCTTGGATTCCAGATTTTCAAATAGTTGTATCTCTATCCTTTATTCAGCTTTCAGATACATAAATCTCAATATGAAAAAAGTACCCTTTTTTGTGGTCCAGGGTCACAAATAATAAAACATTGACTGAAGGTGAACTTTCTAATACAAGACAGTTGACTAATTGGCACTTACCGAGTGCTGGGTTTCCCAGCCCACCAAAGGCTGCAGTGCTTAACGAGGCCAGACCTCCAAATGACGCCGGTCTGTTGAAGGGTTCTGTCAGTCAAAAGTGGAACAAAGAATCAGTCAATGAAATGATTGTGTGAATCACCAATACATTACAGCTTGCAAATCACAGATGAAGCCCCCCCACATAAAAAAAACAGCTCTCTGAATCTTAAGTTTAAAAAATAACAGATACATAAACATTTACGCAATATGCATATCCACTGACTTTTAGAGAAGTGTTCAGTAAGCCTTAATCCAGGGCTGACCAATCCTTCTTCTGGAGGGCCAATATCCTGTAGAGTCTAGCTCCAATCCTAATTAAACACACCTGAACCAGCTAATCAAAGTCTGCAGCATTACTATAAACTTCCAGGCCAAGTGTGTTGGGGCAAATTGGAGCTAAACTTTGCAGGACATTGGCCTGAATATACAGATTTCAGTCAAGAATAAGCAGTTGTTGACTGCGCGGTGACACCTAGTGGAGGAGTGTGAACATGCATATGTAAGAGTCTTGTCAACTTACCTAAGTGGGGTGCTGGGGTAAGGAAATTGCTAGGATGATGTGGAGGGTGTCCGAAAGGTGCAGCTGAGGGATGCGTGGACCCTGAAACCAAGTAAGACAGACAACAATGAAATTTCTTCTTGTTTTATTGAAGCAAGTGTTCCCAATTTCAGTCCTGGTGCCTCCACACATTGCACATTGCAGTCCGACAGTTTTTTTTTTTTTAATAGAAGCATTTAAAGGATTAGTTCACTTCCAGAATAAACATTTCCGTGTAATTATTTACCCCCATGTCATCCAAGATGTTTCAGTCAAAAAGAAATTTTTTAGTTTTTTGAGGAAAACATTTTGGGATTTTTTTCTCAATATAGTGGACTTTGGTGGGGATTAATGGATTGAAACCTTAATTTCTTTTTGACTGAAGACAGACAGACATGAACATCTTGGATGACATAGGGGTGAGTAAATTACCGGGAAAATTTTATTCTGGAAGTGTACTGGGAAATGTTTATTCCGCAAATGAACTAATCCTTTAAGTTTTGTTGCGTCACTGTGTATCAGGAAATGGTGACTAAAATGATTCTTTTAAGGAACAGAAAATCACTAATATCAGTGCTGACTAACTGAAAGATTTTGGAAGTTTTGCTCTTAAACTGTGTAGTGACGGTGATCTCTCTTAACTCTGCTAATATTTGGGTCTTCTACTCACCTGCTGCAGAAAAAAGTGATGCAGGTCGCGCCAAGTCATGAGGGTGATGGATAGCTCCAAAAAGGGTGGGGCCAGGGGGTCGACTTAGGAACTCCGGTTTGAGGCCAAAGTCCAGCTTGTGTGGGTCAACCTGCATCTGCTGCTGAAAAACGCCAGGTACAAAAGAGAACAAATGTGATACCCCTTTCAAAGTACCCAAAAATTATAAAAGGCTATATATTGTATTCTGCAGATCAGAGTTAACAAAAAGAAAGAAAAAAATAAAGAGCCACAAAGAACATTTCTTTTCATATGTAAGGTTGATCCTGATTGGAGGGTGCAGTAAAAGTCAAATCAGGTTATTATGTACGCCAATCTCACCTTTACTTTCTGTTGGTGATGGTAAATTTGCCAGGCTATATGGACATGCATAGCACACCACTTTCCTGGTTTCTGTGGAGACAGAAAGACAAGGTAAGGTTTTCATGTTGAGACGTGACTACATTCATGTTAGTATATTGGGTACATCTGAAAATATTAATTGTTGAACTTTTTAAAGTGAAATTTAACTTGGAAAGTTAATATTAAGTTTATGTGCGCTTTCCCATGTTTTGGGCACAGTTGGAAATTAATTAAGGAAAATGTCATTACAAAGTGTTTTGGGTGATAAGGGAGTCATATAGCGTCTCCTATAGACTCCGAGATGAGACGGTCGAGTCCCAGTGCACAGCTAATTAAAGAGACTGCGAAGCGGAAGGCAGGTGCTCAGTGTAAGGTGGGATTAAACTGTAATGAGCTTTTACTCTATTTCCTGCAGAGTCCTGTGGGGAAACAAACCGAATAACTGATAAAGCAGTCTTACCCTGAGAACCGGCCGGAACGGATCTGTCAGCTAGAGAGGAGAGGGAAAAAGAGAGAGCGCGAGTGAGAGAGATTAGGGGCACAAAGCTGTCACTCAGGACTTTTAATTAGCATCCGAGCATCACTTCATCACTGACCAAATTAAAATGTTAAAATTTCCCTTTCTAATGAAGCATTTCGTGGAATAATTAGGCCAGAATTCAGAGTATTCCCTTTCCTATCACTGCCTGCATACCAATGTGAACAACAGTATAACGTGACTGACAAATATAGCGCTTAGTTTGCCCAGTGTCATTCAGGTCTAGTTTAAAAATACCACTTTGTTCATTGCAAAGAGTGTGTTTGGGGTGCGTACCCGAGGGTCTTTCTGAAGGAGTGTGTGTGGAACAGCTCCAGGCCTGGCTGCCACGTCTAGAGGGTTTGAGGTCTGTAGTATACAAAGACAAAACATAAGCTTTTTCAGGCAATTTCCACGATACCTAAACCATCCAATATCATCTCTCATACACTCTAGCATTACCAATAGCTAAGTGGGGTCTGAAATTGATTCTCTATTTATACTGTACCAGGGTCAGAAATTAACGAGGCCACCAAATTGAACAAAGATGCCCATAAATTCAAGACAAAGGGACAAAAAATGCCCCTGCACAATTAAACAATGTATTACGGCAATTCACAAAATTACATTTAGATTCACTCACACTGCATCAGATTGCTTTTATGCGCTGTTTTATGCAGCGTTGAGCCTTATAACCAAGCAAACACATTTCTGTTGAACTTATTAATTTTGTAGCTTCAGGGAGTTTTTGCATCTTATGCTAGACTTGGCTTAACGTCATGGATTAACATGTTTGTCGTTAAAGCCAGAATGTGACATGCCCAAAATATTTTATATTGTTTTCTATATTGATATTAATAATCATTATTACAATATAAAGAGCAATAATCTACAATAATGACTTTCGGTCATAATATTGCAGCCCTATGAGCTCCTGTTTTTTACATGTGTAATTTAGAAATAAAATATACACAGTCTGTTGTTATTAAAAAAATACTGATTAAAGTAATTAGGAAAATTTAAGTATTTGACATTAAAGACAACATAGTATGTTTTTTATAATAAGGTGATTATAATAATTGCCCTTACAAATCAATTCCAGGGGGCAAAAATTGCTCCTTAGTGGAAATGTGAATTTCTGACCCTGTACTGTACCTATACGTAACATTAAAGATGACACTGAGATCTGCTTATATTTAGCTAGATCCGTTCCATGTGTGCAGGAGTACATTTGGAACAGCACAGGAGGTTCGTTTTGGGAGTAGTCTTGACATTCCAACATTTAGCGTTTGATATTGTGATACCTTGGGCTGGAACGCTCCCTGCAGAGATCCGAAGGGCCCCGTCGGTGGGATGACGGGCGGAATGCCAGACACTGCTGGGGGGTAAGAGTGGAACAGCTGAGAAAAGAAAAAGGATACAAGACAGAGTTAGTCGTTTGATCGTGTCAGCTGTTTACAGTTATACAGTGAGACCACAGGTCCCTGTACAAACTAACATCTACACAGCATCAGCTGCTGACATTTAAATCGCCCTCTGCTTTACATATAGACACCATGTGAAAATAATTGACAATTTATGCTTAGGTTTTCTCTCTATGAATAAAGAAAAAAAAATTAGACTACAAATCATTTATTCTGCCGCATATAATGATACAACCTTCATCTGACCTGCGGCTGTTGTGACATTAAACAAAGATTAACGGTGAGATGAATTTACAATATGGGTCACCCTCTAAACCAGCTTTGATAGCAATGACTGTTATTATCACAGCGCACTGCATAATACATGTAATTACAGCAGTGTGTGTGTGTGTGTGTTCTTGGGTGGGTGTCACAAATGAATCATTGCTAAATGGCGACTCCGTAATTGAAGGGCAGAGATCAAATAAATTAAAGTTGCATTAACCTGTTGGACAGGCAGGTAGAATGAAATGCATTTAATCTCTAACAAGATCCCCACAGTAACCAGTGAAGCATTTTAATAATAAAAAATATCTTACAGCTAATTTGCTTAATAAAATAATGTGTTAATAAAAATGTGTGCTTCATGTAGTAGGCACTTAAGGCTAATTGTAGATATAATTCCAAACTCACTGAAATTAAATTATAGAAGCAAAAATTAAAAATGACAACAAGCACTACATTAAAAAAAGAAGGAAAAAGCCACAACAGCAAATGGCAAAAACATGACAGGGACTCACGCTGTGTCTGTAGAAGGGGTCGACTTTAGTGGGGTATTTGTCGAACTGTGGGGAAAAGGAGAAACAGAGCTCAGTACACACAGGCTTACAAACAATTTACTCCTGACAAATATCTTGTGGAGTCATGAGGCTCAAATCAAATACCAAATGCTTTAATGCACTCTCCAGAAAAGTGTTTGGTTGGCAGTAAAATGGTCTCTGCCCTGATTAATGAATGTAAGCACAGAAAATTGCCCTGTCTTATTTCTGCTGGCCCCATCCAGGCTGTCGCTTTGCAATTTACAGTGAATTCTGACAAGGTCTTTTTTCTCTTGTTAATGTGTATTACTCAGCGATTCTTTGAATGGTCAAATAGAAGCCATTGGGCTGTCTAAAAATAGACCTATAAACAGCTCATTTAACGGGGTTCAAATGGTCTAATCTGGATCCAGAGAGAATGTTTCCCCACTTGCGAGTAAACAATGTGGCTCTCAAACTAGTTTTATACTCTCATTAGCTAACAGAACGCCATTCTCAGAGGTCTTTGAGTCTGGAATGGTTCAAAAGCCGCTTTTAAGCCTCTGTGGGTAGTGCGGTTACCGTCAGGCTGTGTGTGGGAGCGTCTGTATGAAGCCTCAACTCACTAATCAGCTCTGCTGCCTGCCAACCAAAAGCCCTCAGTCAAAACTCCATCTGACCAAAATGATGTCATTAAACTGGGAATGAATAAACTAGTATTAAGTTCTCGAAGCTTTGCTGGAACAAAAACGTATCCCCAGTGGCTCTGACTGCCAATTCTAAAATCAGGGCAGAGAACAGAGGGCGAAGCATGCCAGAGAAAAACAGCAGTTTTTCAACAAAGAAAAGCCACATTGTGGCGAGAGAGAAACACATGGTTACAATTGAGAGAGCGAGCCACGGCCACGGCTTCCAGTGTTTACTGAATCAGCATACTGTACTGCACAAGTTTAGAATTCAGCAGTCGGTGCAACACAAACACACACATGCATAAATTTAGTAGTTACCTACAGTTTTCCCACAGTTTTTTTCCAGTCATCTCTGATGACTCAATAGGGATTTTTACAAATTATGTTGATGGATTTGATTTTTACAGACTCGCTAATAAATCATTTCTAAACCGGCCTGAATAGTCATTAAAAAAGACAATACAGAAATTTCCATGACTGTGGGAACCCTGTAAATACACATGCATTTGGTTTTAATGTGTATACATCCATTTTAAACGTTCAATCATCTATTTAACAACTCAAGCATTTTGCAATGCGGAAATGAGCTATTTTCTTTGAATGTGCAAGACTTCCAATTAATATAAGGAAACTTTAAGGGCCAGTTTTACTAGCAGCTTGTGCCAGCACAAACCATCTTTTGACCTAAAAATAGTACTGTCAGGATTTACTAAAGACGCGCAGTGAAGAATTACCGCTGAAAAGGCATGGGCACAGTTATTTTTGCACCTGACCTTACTGAATATGCATTTGTAGCTGTCTCCCTTTTAGACACAAAATTTATGGGAGGAGAGTATTACAATGAAATATGCAACGCGTTTTACTAACTTTCGCACTCGTCAAATTACTAGTATTTGCGCTATTTAACGCCCATAAAAGCATAAAGCAGGAGGTAATTTGTGCTGCTTTTGGCTGCGTCTGTGTTTTTTAATGTGTGCATTGTTAGTAAATAGTAAATAGTAAGTATGTACTTATAATAATGAATTAAAATAATATGATCACAAAAAGCAGTTTGCAATTTTAAGCAGACTGTTGCCTCCCAGGCAAAAAAAAAAAAAATTGAGCTTCCATAATGTACTTAAAGTGCTCTATTTTCATTAACTAATTTTGTACCTAATATGTGACCAAAAAAACTTATTTTCCATACTAGTGGTAACTAAATATATTTTAAATACAGAGATAGTTTGTTAAAAGCCCATTTTAGTTTATATTCATAGTCCCAAATTAGCGCATTTGAGTACACTTAGATGTTCTTAGGATTATCTTAAGAAGTACTAAAGAATCATTTTATTGTATTAAGTACCAAATTAATGTGTAAAAAAATAGAGCACTTTAAGTACATTATGAAAGTGCACTTTTTTCGGCTGAATAGTAAAGTTAAAATATCTAGAAGCAAATGACACTGGAAGCCTTGCACAGTTTACCAAAGGCCACTCCCGCCGTCATTCATCCATCACCACAATTACTATTATTAATATTTTTTTTTAGAGTTGTGTTCCACTTATCCTCACATTTCTGGCTGGGGTACGCACCATGGGCGGTGCAGGCGTGGGCATGATGGCGTGGGGGAATGGGGTGAAGGTGTGCTGGTGTGTGTGTTGGTGCGTGTGCTGGTGCTGGTGCTGATGCTGATGCTGGTGCTGGTGGAACTCAGTCCGCAGGTATGGAGGGGGACCCAGTGATGCCCCACGATCAGCACTCTGAGATGCCAGGAAACGAGTGTTTAGTTCCTGCCGGAGAAGGTCTTGTTCTGGGAGAAGGAAACGAGAAGTTTTAAATTTAGATATAATTTAGTTTTGAAAAGGGGCTCTAATCAAATGTGTTTTTATCTAAATGCAAAGAGAATGAGAGATTGGTACCTGAGTAGGCACTCCCAGCTGGGTGTCCGGGGACCGGCAGAGTGTTTGAGGTGAGAGGAGGAGGTGGAGGCAGAGCAGCAGGCGACGCAAACATATTGGTGTGATGAGGAAGAGTGGAGGGCGGTAGGGAGGGGGGGAAGGTGTGCGAAGCCGTGGGGTTTGCTGGCAGGGGGAAGGAGGCTGCTGCCCCAGTAGGGGCAGGATGGTGATGGTGCAGATGAGGGGCTGGAGAGGGGCCCGGGGGCTTCCCTGGAGTGCTGCTTCGACTGCTGCTGTGAAGAAAGAGAGAATAAACGATTGTAAAAACATGTGCCTGTATCAAAGAGAACTCCCTTTCTAACCTATAATCACAAACGCCTTTGTTCACTAAATTGCTTTAAGAGTGGAAAGCGTCTGCTATAAATTTAGCAAAAGGATCCAGTTTCAGAAACCTGGAAAGTGTGTCTACAGCGCTGTCGAATGTGTTATTCCTGGAGGGATTTCCTAGTATTTATCAGAGTCGTACGCAATCTAACAAAGAGCTCATTTACAGGCTAAGTAATCATTTAAATGCTAATTATATTCATATTAAAAGCTGCACACATACAGAATAACACAAAGTATAATTATCATCAGCAGTCCAAAGGCGAGATACTGCACAGGGTGGACTACACAACAAATCTAAAAAAGCGGCGGAGAAGGGCGAGAGGAGGGAGGGGAAGATCCGCTTCTCTGCAGGATACTGGGGTGTCTGAGTTGAGCATAGGAAATGTTATCTACAAGCCGCCGCCAGCTACAAGGCAGCAGCAGCATCGACGTGGGAGGGGAACGAATCAAACCGTCTAATCTCTCAGCTGGGGTTCTCTCTGCGGTGCTGTCGGGCGCACACACACTCGCGTACAAACAGGGATTTGTGGCTCATGTTTACTGGAGGATTGATACATTTTACATTTTAATACAGAAATCATGCTGTTCCGCTACAGTATTTAAGAGCTGGGGCTCAGAACAGCTGCTCAATCAGTGCATATAACACATCTGGAGTGTAATAGACACTTCCTGCTAAGCTGCGCTTTTATATTTAACTCACCTCAGGCCGTTGAGGGTAAGGCTGCCGCTGTAGGCCGAAATTGGGCGCGGGTGGCACCGCGAGGGCGGTCTGTGCTGCACAGGTTGGGTGGAGTTCTGCTGGGCCGGCAGCGCTGGTGATGGGGGGTGGTGGTAGATGCCTGGAGTCCGAGGTGGCCTTGGGTGAGGTGGAGGCTCAGGTGGGTGCTGAGGCTGGGCCGGGGGTGCCTGAGAGGGCTCTTGGCCCTGGGTTTGAGGCAGGGTGGTAGGGGGCGACAGAGGTCTAAGTGGACGCTCTGGGCAAGGGTGCTGGATTTGGGCTGGGCTTGGGGGCAAGGGTATGCCCCTGTTGGAGGGGGGCGGCTGGACGTTAAGAGGGGTGGGGAGGGGAGGTTTGGGATGAGAAGCGGGCACCAGTGAGGGGGTGGCCGAGGAGAGTTCACGGGACGTCTCCTGGCTCTTCTCTTGACTGCGCTCTAGGCCTGACACCTTGGGAATGCCCAGGCCTCGCAGCTCCTGGCTGGCATTGGTGGAGAGCGTGTCAACGCTACAATCTGGAACTGTGAAGAGACAGAAAAAAATAAACATATGTGTAAACATATGTATAAAGTAAACATATGTGACCCTGGACCACAAAACAAGTGTCAATTTTTCACAACTGAGATTTATACAATGGAAAGCTTATTTATTCATAATTTGTTATGAGATAAAACTATTTAAATATATGGAATCTGAAGGTGCAAAAAAAAAATAAAAAAAAAATCAGAAAATCAAAATATTGAGAAAATTGCTTTTAAAGTTGTCCAAATGAAGTTCTTGAAATGCATATTACTAATCAAAAATTACGTTTTGATATATTTACGGTAGGAAATTTACAAAGTATCTTCATGGAACATGATCTTAATATCCTAATGATTTTTGGCATAAAAGAAACACTGAAAATAAACATTTTGACCCATACAATGTACTTTTGGCTATTGCTACAAATATACCCGTGCTATCTAAGACCAGGGTCACATATTATGAAGATACAGATCTATCAGCTGACCTAACACAAAACAAATTTTAAATTTAAAGTCAGGAAACAGTGAGACAGAAAGTAAAGCCTTGTGCAGGGGTTTATTGCTGCTTTAGTGTTTTTAAAACAGCATGAAAAAATGAATTAGTTATTCAGGTCAAATGTGTCTTACTCATAACCAGATTCTAAGAACTAATATACAATCATAATGAAGAAATAGAGCCTAACAAGCCAACATGTACGTTCATGTGAATGCCTTAATGTTTTTTATTAGGAAAAGGTCATAAACTGTCTAAAGAAAACCTGACTGGCACACCCAAAAGGGGATACTAGCATTTTATTGTACAAATAAATACACTGCATGATTGCGAAAGAAAAGAAAGAGACTGTCAACTCAGTGTATTCTCTGGGACCAAAGGCTCATGGGGGAATCACAGTGCATGCATAACTCCTTTTCCACACCCATCTGTCTTTTCCATCTCTTCACACCCAGCCAGGCCTGCAGCAAGGGATGCTGATTGAGCCTGAATCCCATGGGCTTTGGGGACCTTGCTGGAACAGAACAGAACCCCCATGGATTGCTGATCCTTCTCTCACGGACCTACGAGCCTCCCAATGCAGCAGCCCATGGGGCCCAGCTTAGAGCATTCAGCTGAGAGGCAGCGTGTGTGATGCAGTCAGTGTGGCCTGCAGCACTCTACCAGATGAAGATCAATAATCTGGGAGTACAAGGCACCCCCTGGGGAATGTGTTTGTGTCAAACATCTGCCATGTGACATGGGTGATGGCAAGACACACGTATGCACAAACACTGATATGTATGCATATGCATGCAACAAACGAAATGCGCACACACAAAGACCGATCATTTCACTGAAAAATATACCCATTGAAGTGAGAGACGCAGGCTACCTCATTTGACCCGTGAAAGCTCACAATACCCCCCGGTTCTGGCACTCTAAGCACACTTTAACAAACAAGGGCAGTTCAGCCTCCCAGCTCAGAAACAAGCCGTCCAGAGGGTGCAATAAGTCACCCTTTATCCTGCCTGAATAACTGGATTTAAGGCCGAGAGGGCTAACAGCACTCAAAGAAAAGCCTTTCACACTTGTTTGTGTCAGAATGAGGGCTTTTATAAATGAGTTCCCTTCAGATTATATAGCTCCAGTAGGCCGTCAACGACTGACATGACATGCAAGGACAGACGTGGTCTCTTTACGAGACGCACAAAAGCATGGGTGCCCATCTCTCTCGCTCTCTTTCCTGCACTGTGGCCTTCCTGTAGAGACTTTTGATGGAAAATATCCAAAGCTCTTCCAAAAGGCTGAACCACAGAGAGCTTTGCTGCTCCTCCCTGGAGCGACTCTCTCAATGTACTAACATGCCTAAAAAAAACAAGACGGCGAGTGAAAACACTGCTTATTCTTCCTGTAATGAAGACTCCAGGGCCGGGCAGGGAGCGGAGGAGAAGTGTGTTTCTCCTCCCTGGGGAGTTAATTTGTCAAGTCTCCTTGATCCCTGGAAACAAATAAATGCAGCTTTCTCTCGCCTCGCCAAAAAAAGAGTGAAGAGAGGTGATTTTTATTCCAAATGGCAGCCGTGGAGGAGGATGTTTATTAAGATGGTAGAACAGACCGGGAGGCGGACTTTGCAAAGTTCTCATCTGATCACACTATGTTTATGTATGTGTGTGTGTTTTTGAGCAGGATTAAGGTCTACAAGGCTCCTGGAGCAGTGTGCTTGCGTGAGGTCTCAACGGACAGCAAAACACAGCTCATTATCCTGAGGTGAGTCCACTCTGAAAGAGCACACCATATTCAGCTGTTAAAATCCACAGACAGTCCAGAGCTCTCATAAACAAAAGGGAAAAACAGAATAGAACAGATATTATCCACATTTTTCAGATAAAATCTCATTTACATACCAAGTCTGCATATTATCACTGCTATGACTTCTAAGGATTTTATTATTCTAAAGCTAGCTGAAACTGAGAGTGATAAATAAAATAGAAGGAACAAATATATACTAGCAAACCAGGCTCATGAAAATACGTGCCTCTATATACATTTCTGCAACACCGTAATTACGGAAATATCCCCTACACCAAACCCAACTTTTATCAGATAGTGTTAACAGTGGTGCAGTAGTGCTATTTTAACTTACTTGTGCGGATTTGAGTTTTGTCGAAACCGTAGTTTCACAGGGTGAGGGCGTGAGCTCTTCATCACTCAAGTGCAACGCCATATTGCATGAGCTACTGAATTAGAAAACTAATGCTTACAAAGCTGTATATGTGGCGACAACATTCAAAAGTAGCAGATTTCAAATTGCGCAGGATGTTAAAATTTCTTTGAAGTCATAACGTATTATTTTGCAAGTAATTGTGAAAATTAGGCTTTATTAATCAAACCTCTGTAGCTATAAATTACCTTTAGTTTTACTGCCTCCAGTGTTCATTTCAACTGGAAAATGCAGGGATTCGTACATATAGGTTTTGCAGAATTGTATATAGAGGCATGCATTTCCAATGAGCCTATGTTGTATACTAGACAAATTAGGATGTATTAAGCCGACTCATGTCTAGAAAAAAAAACATGTCTGAGGTGACGCTACAACACTGACTCAAATCGAACATATTAATCCCGTTTAATAACAAACTCATAAAGAAATGTGCACCTTGTTGCTAGGAGATGCTTGACAAATGAAAACATGGAGCCTGTCAACTCAAATCTGCAGACTGGCCCTGACTTTCAGCAACTAGCATCAACTTCTCCAGACTGTAAATCGTCGGAAAGCATCCCTAGTGCTGAGTTCTGAAGTCATCTTTCAAACTTTGTGAAAATTTGTGGTCAATTGAATCCAGGTCTGCACCAGAATACCTATATTAAATTTCTCCAAGATAAAGCCATTATCATTGTCTATCCTAACAGATTTAGCAAGGCACAGTTTGAAATTCAAACGCTTTACTAGTGACCTTCGGTACAGCGGCACAAAACGTCTCGATTCAAAGTAGAACAATAACAAATGTTTTGTCTGTGAAGTATAATTGGAAAAATGCACTGTTTACCAATTTTCACAAAGTGCTTTTATTACACTGAGAAATAACTAAGGCGCACAGGCCTAGAATATCGATTGTGTGTGAGAGAGATGGATTTCATTTAGACAGTGCTGATGCATTGATTTTAGAAGTCTCTGTGTATATAATCATCCAAGCATTTACACGCTCACTGCCATCAGAAACGACTTTAAACTGCATCTAGGCCTATTCTTTCTTAAAACAGACTAGTTGACTAGCCATCCAGACAACCCAATCACTGCCTGATTTTAGTTTGACTCCTTGATGCAGTACTTGAAACACCACAAACATTGAAGTGACTGAAGTGTGCTTTGAATTCTGCCTCTCTAAATAAATTTGTGCGCTGTTATTTGTAAGTATACTCCCTGGGTGGTAGGTGCCGATAACCAATCCTTCTGGCAAATGCCAGTCATGCTGATACACTGGCTTCAAGCATCCTGACACTTCTACATCCCTTCCGCCCTGAAATAGCCCACATACTCCTGTCAAGCTAGAGATGAGGTCTGGGGTTATGGGGCCTTCCTTCATTTCCCCCAGGCTTGTGTTAAACTCTTTGCTTCATTGTAACTGACAGCCCTGCACGTCTTCTCCGTCTGACGGCCGTTTTACTGTCAAATCAGCTGGGTTGAGACTTCAGCCCTCTGGTAACAGCTTAGACATGGCTATTTGTGATCACTCGGAGCAGAAGAGAGGACAGGGGGCTTTAGAGAAACATGATGCAAGGACCACAGAGGGTAGCTTCAAAGCCGTGGCTGAAACAATGCAGTATGCAGCCTCACATCCTCATGTTTCAGAGATTAACAACTTTAACCAGCTCAGACCTGATGATGACAGCAGCAGTGGGCTATTCTTATTGTCTTTGAAGCCTCTCATCTCTCATCAATGACTTAATCGCACAGTAAACATCATGCATCGCAAATAGATTAGTGTAAGGCACAACTGAAAAGTCTGTCATTATGCAATAAGGAGCTGCTGAACTCAACAGCTGACATGCTCATACTACAGTAACGCTGCACCTGTGCTAGGTGTTCAGAACAGGTGTTTGGAAAAAAACCAAACCTGTTAATAGGGCCATTTAAAAGAACATTGCTTGATGTAATCAACAGTAAAACACTGATTTGAGAGCACGGCTGCAGGTGATGCAATAAAAAGCAACTGCCAGTTCATGCACACAGAAATGCTTTAACATATTTTCAGCAGATGGAAAGCTGATATAGTATGGCTTTAAATATTAACTGAGGGTAGGGAGAGAGAATGTTAACACAACCGTGACTGAGGTGCTGACAGACTAATCCCAGCTGACAGTGGCCACATCTGTGGTGTACACATGCAAGATCATACACAAACAAAGGCAAGCCGCCATATTATCCCCATACCAATTACATGCACACACACAAAATGTAGAAAACCAATGTTATTTGCACAACTAGTCCTGCGTGAGAGTATAAGAGAACATAATGGCAGAACAGAACAAAAAAAAGAAAGAAAAATGTAGATTTTGCTGCTTGTGTCTGTCACATTTTTATGATGTTGTGAGATGTTGCTTGCGGTTAACAGTATACCGGGAACTACATCAGCCAAAAATTGTGGAGGTGATATTTATTTACACTTGTGGAAGGAGATCACTCCTGGTCCCTAATCGAGCTAAGCCTACAGCCATAATCAATCACTGTAATGACAGACAGGCCAATCCGCCTCTTAACCTTTGGGCTGAAATAACACACTCGGGCAGGCTGCTGACCCAGGAGTCTTCATTACGCATTCAATATCAGAGTGAGCTAATGCTGCAAACACTCAGAGACTCATCCTAACAGCATTAAACAGGGCTGTCAATATTTATTTTTTCTAAAAATCCTTTTTAAGGGGGACCCTGGGTATTATGACATGTATGGCTAAATATAATGTAAATGATGTCTCTTACTGATATATGTAGTAGAAAACCCATAAAAGGTTATGTTATTTAAAAATCCACATCGTTTTATACATATTTTGGACTATGCGGCCGCCATTATGACATGAAATGGTTGCACTCGGTGAGCTACTTTTGCTATTTTTACTGCAACACAATTCAGAATACACAACTCTGCAAATAAAATACTGATACAATGACCAGAACTACTGAAAGAGCTTACAGGTGGCAATGGATGTACGTGTAGGCTTAAACTAAATGTTGTATCATCGATTTTCCTTACAAGGAGTCTTGGATATCCTGGATATCGAGCGAAATCTGCACTGGGAAACTCCTTCAGTGCCTGCGGTGTCATGACAAGCTTTGGCATGTTTACATCCTGCCAGGATTGCATCTAGCATTTCTTGTCTCTAGCTTTTGTAAGCTCTTTCAGTAGCTGTGGTCTACTAATATGCCTCAAAGGCATCAGGGCTAAAGGGGAGAGAACAAAGACGCAGGTCTTTATGAAGTTTTATTTGTCCACAGTAGTGCTGGGCGATATGACGATATATATCGTGGGGACGATAGAAAAGTGTCTATCGTCCTATTTCTCTTCTATCGTTTCTATCGTCTCTAACCTAATTTTATCAATTACTAAAGAAAATATTGTATTAAATAGGCTATGACAAATGTATGATAGTGTCTTGTTGCTGTGCAATGCATACTCTACCCTATAAGTGATAATGCATACTCTACCCTATAAGTGATAATCAAGAATAAAAACGAACTTTTTGACAAAGAAACTCCGTCTTGTGCGACGTGACGCTTTACGTTGTTGCGACATGCTTTAACTCGTGAGTGCCTAAAGATGGAGACGCAAGAGGTTGAAGATGAATGCCCGGATCGAGTCGCAACAAACTGAAACTGCTACGCAGGCAGCAGACAAGAAGTACTTTTACCGACACGTGGGGATACGTCAGTGATTTTGTTGCATTTTGGCTTCAAGAGCTCTGACACGGACCAGAAGACAGTCATGTGCAAACTCTTCCAAAAGACTGTTTCCGCGCCCGACGCTTCACACATACTTCGTCTGCAGTGCGTATGCGTTGCGTATTTTTTTCCGCACCCATGTTAACGGATCAGATCGTTCACACTGCACGTGGTTGCTGTCCGGCAGTGCGTTTCAGAAGCGGTGCGTTTGCAGCAGTGGAGCGATCCTTCCGGCACAGAGTCTGTTTTTGCTGCGCTGCATGCGCTGAATTAAAGTGACAGCGCATTGTTCGCTGTAAAAATGACCATGGATTGACACGGAAATGTACCATAAATGCAGTCTACTGTGCTTCACAGTCAACACGTGGCTTTTTGGCTAGGTTTAAAATAGTGCAGTTTTAAATAAACAAGGCAACATAATAGATGCACTTGTCCAGGTAGAAAAGTTCTTTAAAATATGGTTTTTAATAAAGATTTAATACGAAAGAAAGGCACAGAGAGCCGACTGCTTGTCTGTGGTAAGTTTTAATTTAAAATATTTGTGATAGCCCAATTTCAATATGAAAAGGAAGCTATAGCCTACATATGCTGGGTTTAAATGTGTTGCAACTTGCTTGACCAATTTAATAAACAAATCTAGAAGTCAAGTGCATTAAATAATAGCCTACGTTGTTTATAATACGTTGAGTTTAAACGTGAATATGTCTAGTATTATTGTATTTAGTGTACTGTGATAAAAGAGTATCCCAATGCTGAAAAAGCACGTTTGGATTTGAAATTAAAATAACGGATAAATGGTGTGTTTGTGGTAAACACCCGCGGATCAGGAACGGACTGCAAACGCGTTCTGTGTGGAAGCAAAACGAGTCCGTGCTGCCTCTGCACCGCATACGTAACGCACACGGACTGCATACGCACTGCAGACGGAGTATGTGTGAAACAGGCGTGATACTTTATTTTGGTTTGCAAACTTTGCACTACAAGGTTGAAAAATGTTTTGTTTATTTTTTTATAATTGAGTGCTTTTCTGCTCAGAAACTTGAAATGGCTGTGCACTTTAATAAAAAAATAGTTTATTTTGATAATACTATTTAACTATGATGTGGATAAAAAATGTGAAGGCTACTGTAGCTCTACCTCCACCACATCTGTTGTCATTTGATACATTTATATTGCTGCACTAAAATGTATTTTTCTCATTTGTGACAGTTCAGTTAAATGTCACTTCAAATAACGAATAAAAATAAAGTTGCAAAAAAATTATGCAATGATATTTTTGTCAAACTTTTCAGAGAATAACTGAAAACGTACTTTATTTTGGTATATCGTGATATATATCGTTATCGTGATATAAAATAATCCATATCGTGATACATGATTTTTCCATATCGCCCAGCACTAGTCCACAGGTATCTTCCCATCTTTTGCTCCTCTTCTTATTGCTAGAAAAGCAGTGAAAACTTACATCACTTCTCCTTTTGCCATTTGACTGAAAAGTACAACCAAAAACCATGCAATGTGGCATTGTATCAGTATTTTATTTTCTGAGTTGTGTTGCGGTAAAAATAGCAACGGGTAGCGGCAGTAGCTCGCTGAGTGCAGGCATTTCATGTTATTGAAATAATGGTGCCACCCATTGTCCTATTTTTTAAATAACGCAAGTCTTTTACATATTTCAGTAAGAGACATCATTTATGTTATTAAGCCGTACAAGTCTTAATACCTGGGGTTCCCTTTAAATCAGTGACCGCCACAGTCGGAGAACGGTTGTACAGCAGACCAATCAGAGCATGTTTGTAAATAGAAGAGCCTCATGGTTATCATGTGAGATCATGAATACTTCATCATGTCAGCGATAATCTAAAAGAGGAAATCAACTGGCATACAGATTCACAAGAGACAAACAAACTAAACCCGACATGCCATTCTGAGCATACATGGGACATTTTTGAGGAGACTGAGCAAACACGACAGCAGATGTCTGGGTGTTTAAACTGGCCGCCCATTTAGTGTCACAATTCACTCTGCACTCAACACCTTGCACTGTGTTTGTTGCTTTTATGGACATGTGTGAATCTGTGCGATTGTTCAGTTCAGTGGATGTGTGAGGGTTCGTCTCCCACAGATGGCTAAGGTGGTAACTGCTGCTGCCGCTGTTTAAAGCTGGTCAATCTGCTGTAATTACTGTGATTAACACAGAGATGTTTTTCTAAGCACTTGTGACAGACACACTGCTCCCCGGGGCCCTGAGAACACACACACACACACACACACACACACACACACACACACACACACACACACACACACACACAGAACTACTACCCATCCCACCCTCACAAACACATTACCGTCAGCTCATTCTCACACGCACCTCATTCACTCCGTCACACGTTGCTTTTCACTGCCTCTGCTCCAAGCTGGCAAAGCCCCTGCTGGGCCCTGGGTGTGTGTGTGTTCTCAGGGCCCCGGGGAGGTTACTACATTTGCTTTCTGTCTCTGTTGAGACTTTTTAGCACCCTTTGAATGTTAGTGAGATATCACATCTCAATGTATCAGATTTGAGTTTAGTCAGGCTGAACATGCCTATGATGCCTAAAAGTCTACGTAACCATGTCACCAGGTTTTGAAACACATACTCTGTGTCTTTCTCAAAAGTTCTCTCTGATCATGGGACCTGTGGCAGATCTTCATTTCAAAGTATGTTAAAGAGTCTATTAGGGCTGGGCGGTATATCTTTTCATACCGAATACCGGTGTTTTTTTTTATTTTTTTAATGATATTCATTTTTCATATACCCCAATATGAATGTGTGCGTACAAAGCGTCGAGAACAGGTATGTTGACGCAAACAGAAACTGCAGCTTGCACGTGCTTGTCTGAAGCAACACATCTGCGGTGTGGACGTATTTCAGTATATCTGAGAAAGACCCAGGGTTAGCGATTTGCAAAACTTGTAATGCTGAAATTTCAAGAGGGGGTGTGTCTGCAGTCGTGCGGGCAGTGATGAGAGCAGAGAACGGCGCATTGCGCGCAGACAGATGTAGCTTTCAGTTACGTCGCAATATTTTAAAGATATGTCTTTTCTATATAGTGTATTTTTTATAAATATTTATGTTTTAAACCATGGAGGTGAGCCAATGGATATCACACATGCAACGTGAAAACTGCGCAATATGTTAAAGTGAAAGTAAAAACTGACTTTCAGCATCTGATGTGCATTCTTTCAGAGACAATGAGACGATTATACTTCATATGCTGATATTAATTTAGTCCCTTAATATTTTTCTTGTGCCCCGAACATGGTGGGAAAAAATAAAAATAAAAAGAAACGTATTTTGTGTAAGGTTTGTTTTTGAAAGTCTTAAATAAAGCTCTTAATTTTCATTGATGAGGAGGTTATGAAAGTCATAATTATGATTTCAGGTGGTCTTAAATGTGGGGACTGAAATACAAGAATTGCGATGAAACTTCAAAAGGCTATCCATTGAATAAATATGAGCGCTGCACGTTTCAAAGTCATTTGCTGCACTGCTTTGTATACTACCATTCTGACAGCGCCTCCTGCTGGAAGAGAAACGCATAGAGTTGTAAATGTGAACTGATGGATCCACAAGATAATGTGTTATAAAAATTTAAACAATTTAAACAAAGGCAGTAAAATATATGTATATGTTATTTAAGTAATATAATACTTGATTGATAATAATTGTTTAAATTGATATAATTGATTAATTCTTTGAAACTTTAATATTAATTTATGCAATTGCAATGCCTTGATTCTAGTAAGAT
The DNA here is from genome assembly GCF_049309525.1 of Garra rufa. NCBI lineage: Eukaryota > Metazoa > Chordata > Actinopteri > Cypriniformes > Cyprinidae > Garra > Garra rufa. The sequence continues at coordinate 18,341,058 of NC_133383.1, forward strand.
TTAGTACACAGTCATAGCCATAAATGCAATGGTACTAATAATTGGCATAATTCTTTCGGTTTTCGGTTTCGGCCAAGAATTTTCATTTCGGTGCATCACTACATCATATATAAATGTGGTCAGGCTAAAGTTGTAGCCGCAGGAGGCAACACAAGCAATTTGCTTCACCACCTCCGCCACAAACATGTCCTGGAATATGAAGAATGCACAATAAAGTGTTGTGTATTTTGACTGCAAGTCATGAATCCTGATTTCTTCACCTCATTACAATTATTAGTGCCACTGTCACTTCTTTGTGAACAGCAGCATTTTGTGAGACCAATCAAACCTGAGTTAATACTAGTCCGGTCAATGTAAGCCAATATACTGCAGTAATTATTCTCTAATTTATTAGGAAATGTGGTTAACACCTAGTCATGCATGGAAAAAAAAAAATACCGTCATATACTGTGATACCGTATAATTTTGAAAAAATACAGTGATATAAATTTTTGGTCATACCGCCCAGCTCTAGAGTCTATGTGTATGTGTGTGTGTGTGTGTGTGTGTGTGTGAACGTAAGATGGAGACTGGCTAGGCTCTAGCAGAAGGATAGGTTTCGTCCATGGTGAGGACAGTGTTGATCCCTCTGAGAACAAATCTTTATATATCCCTGAGGATTGAGATCATGTGCACACATTGAAACCAGAGAATGCTCTGACAGCAACTGGGAATGTGTTACACACACGCACACACTCACAACCCAGAAGGGTGTTAACACACTTGTTGCAAGTGTATAGAGTCACTCAAGGAAAAGGCATAACTCAGTCTCTTTTCATCAATCACTATAGACCTTAGTCTGAGTAAAACCCATATTTAATTAGACCCTGGATAAAAATAAGACTGGGCAGAAGTACAGATCATTGACATCATTCAGGCCACACAAGCTAATTAATTATACTAACCAACAGCCTTTAGCTTTGTTTTGGCAAACTTGGTCTGACTTCACCTGGAAATTGTTAGAATTTTTTATGGTTTTATCAATTACCAATGGATAAAATCAATTCTTGCCCTGTACACTGCTGTTCAAAAGAATCAGCAAGATTTTGAGTTTTTAAAGAAGTCCTTTCTGCTCATCAAGGCTGCGTTTATTTGATTAAAAATACAGAAAAATACATTAATATTGTAAAATATTATTGTAATTTAAAATTGTGGTTTTCTATTTTAATATACTTTATAACAGAATGTATTGTGATGCAATGCTGAATTTTCAGCATCATTACTACAGTCTTTAGTGTCAAATGATCCTTCAGAAATCATTCTATGGTAATATGCTGATTTATTATCAATGTTGGAAACCGTTTTTTTTTTTTTTTTTGAATCTGGGATACCTTTTTCAGGATTCTTTGATGAATGAATCATTAAAAAGAACAGCATTTTCTTAAAATAGAAATCTTTTGCAACAATATACACTACCATTCAAAGTTTGGGGGTCAGTAAATTTTTCCTTCGTTTGTTTGAATTTTTTTTTTTTTTTTTTTAGCAAGGGTGTGTTAAATTGATAAAAAGTGATAGTAAAGATTTGTATTGTTAGAAATGATTTAGATTTTGTATAAATGCTGATCTTTTTATATTTTTATTCACCAGAATAAAAAGAAGAATCATCCTGAAAAAAGTATCACAGCTTTGAAAAATCGTACTGATCTCAAACCTTTGAACCGCAGTGTATATTGTTTTGTCAAATATCCTGTTTCACTTAGATTCATCACATTATGGAAGTAAAATGGTTTGCAAGTTATGCATAATGTGTAATTTCCACAATGTTTTCCAGATATTCTTTTCATTTCAAAATTGGTAGAAAGATTCATTTTCAGTGTTTAACAGTTAAACAAATTATACACAGGTACATAAGAGAATGATTCACTGAGTGGACTGTACTTCTGTCCATCATACACTCTTGAATTTTAAATCAACCATTTACTCTGACAAGCCTAGCACAACAAGCAAAGACTATACTTGAGTGTTCACAAAATTACAGCTCTGTAATTTGTTTTGAATAAAGGTAAATTGTTACATCTGACTGTGAAATGCAGACAATTCAGCTGTTTAAAGAGCAGCTGCAGTGATAGTGAATACTGATGTAAACATGCCGAAATATAGACAAAACAGCAGCACAGTCAGCCTCTGAAAAGACTTTCACACTTGTGGAAAACAAAAAGAAAGAGGTGATGAGAGAGTCAAAGTCCTGTCTATCAGCACTACACCTTCCTATTTAAGTTGCACGCCTTCTGTCAGCAACCACAACATTTATATTTTAATGGTAGACCAAGGATAAGAAATGTCCAGTTATACCTGCCAATTATTTTGATGAAAATGTATCTTTGGTCCACTCTTAGAATTAATCTGACACATTAGAGGTAAAAACAAAAACCACCCATATTCATCTGGTAGTGGGTGTTAATTTCACCCTGTCTAGACCTCTTACAGGGACTCACTGTTATACAAACCCTCTTATCTCTTTCTGAAAAGCAGGTAACTAATGCTGCGGGTAAATGCAGGTTGGACTGTAAATATCTGCAGCTTTTAAAGCAGCCATGCAAGTCGGCATCCACTGAGAAACCAAACCTGAACTGTGAGTCTCCATGTGACCTTGTAGTCATCAAAGATTTTAATAGAGGACACAAGAGCATTATGTCGAACAGATGCCCACTGTAAAAAGTGAGACAGTTGTGGTAAAATCCTGTTGCAGTTACAGCATTCAAAGTATACACTCACACACACACACACACACACACACACACACACACACACACACACACACACACACACACACACACACACACACACACACACACACACACACACACACTTTCACACTAGCAGATGGCGAGCACACCATAACTGACATGTACACCCTGCTTATTGTACAAAAAGGATTACAAGACACCTGTTTACTGTCAGTAACTGAATGGAGTGGAAGTCAGAGTATTTCTATCACCTTATCTCTTTGCTGCTATTTCAGTGATTCATGAACTAATGAAGTAGCTCTAAACTCAGTATCACAAAGCAGAAATATATTCTCACACACACACACACACACACACACACACACACACACACACACACACACACACACACACACACACACACACCTACCCATCTAGCAGGTCCACCTGCTTCTTGTGATGGCTGTTATACCCTGCCATATAACTAGTATCCTGTACAGTGGTTGAATGACACACACAGCTTCATTTGGCCCCAGCGGAAGTGGTTTAACCCAGTGGGTTGTACCATAGTGTTTACGGAGGTGGGGATCAGAGTGTGTATGTGCTTTTTCGATTATAGAAATACTTTGACAACAAACTTTGCTCAGGCATTGAAGAATAAACAAAACATTTCAGATACTGTGCAATGAGATTGGTCTTCAGGTTATCCAGGTCGTCCCATAGTGCAAAATCACATGAAGGAATTTATTCTTAAAATGCGTTTACATCTCCCATTCGCATTCAGAAGAAAAGCATTTATCTGAAATAGTAATTTTTGTGTAATATTATAAATGTCTTTATCACCCTTGCTATTATTATATTATTGTAAATAGTAAAAATAGTTCACAATGTAACTGCATTTGCTGTATTTTGGATCAAATAAATGCAGGCTTGGTGAGCAGAAGAGAATTCTTTAAAAAACATTACAAATCTTACTGTTCAAAAACTTCTGACTGGTAGTGTATATTAGGGCTGTAACGATACGCGATATGAAACCGAAATTGCGACACTCAGATCCACGATCCTGTGTCGCGGTGTAATAAGGGAGAATCGCGACACACCCCGTGACTACCTTTCCAATCATGTGACGCCTGCCTGCAAAAGTTGAGCTAGTTGAAGAAGAACGTGAGGAAACATGGTAACCAACCCAGAGATTGCGGACCCTCCCTCCTCATTTAAGTCAGCAGTATGGCAACATTTCGGAGCTGTATGATCCATAAAATACGGAGAAAGGCTATTAATAAAGAAAAAAAAAATCCAGAAAATGCGTGTAGTATAGCCTGCGCAGTAAAAATACAATTATGTGTAAAATGTCATAGTAAACTCTGTCTGACATGAAAACCACACTAGTCATTGTCCCATAAAATGAAAAATAGCAAATAACACATAGTATTTTCATTACGTTTCATTTATTTTGTTTTTGTAAAGTAAAATGAGACCTTGTTGTTTGCAATACGTTTACCGAACGCGAACACCAGCTCGACAGCAAAACACTTTCACTATGAGAGAAAGCGGCAGCCACGCAGAGATTCCACCGCTTGACGCGTCCCATGTGAAATGGCTTTTAAATGGTCTTCAGACAGAGCGCGAACACAGGCACGGGACCGTTTGAGAGCAGCGTCAGCGTGTACCGGATTGAGTCCAAAGAGCAAATACCCGTGCATGTCACCCGCACTGCACCTGACAGATAAATATTATTCCACCGTTACGTCAGTTATAGCGGGTCACCCGTCGGGTAGGTTTCGCACACACATAGAATCTTGCATCGCTAGCAGGTTTAAAGAATTTGACATCTTGACAATTTTATCACTATCATGTTAATTAAAAAAAAAAATCAGTGACAGACAGACCTTATCAGTTGTTAATTTTAATACAGAAGGTTTTTATTTAACCTTAAAATGTGACCTTGTATGTAAAACTAAGAAAGCTATTGAAATTTGTTTATTTTTTTTTTTAATAAATCTGTTGTTTGATTTTCAGTTTCATGTTTTAATTTTTGTTCAAAATATCGTGATACGCATCGTATCGTGAACCCAATATCGGGATACGCATCGTATCGTGACCTAGGCATATCGTTACACCCCTAGTGTATATATATATATATATATATATATATATACACACACACACACACACACACACACACACACACATATACATGCACTATTAATGGCCCATACCAATATGTGACCTGTTCCAGCAAAATGAGTCACAGTGACCCAAATTTCAAAATTGAGATCTTGGTATCAATGGAAAGAGGAGACGTGTGTGTGTGTGTGTGTGTGTGTGTGTGTGTGTGTGTGTGTGTGTGTGTGTGTGTGTGTGTGTGTGTGTGTGTGTGTGTGTGTGTGTGTGTGTGTGTGTGTGTGTGTGTGTGTGTGTGTCTGTCTGTCTGTGTGCGTGTGTATGCATGCACATGTACAAGCAGTCACAGAGAGAAAGCGTGTCATCAAATGACAAAAAACACGGCTCTCCATCGAGTTTACAACCTTTACAGCAAAAGGCACGTATTTTTAGCCACTCTTGCTGACCAGCAGAGCTTAGGTTAGAAGTCTCCAGTGAGTTTAACGCTTTGGCGACTTTACTCTCTTTTGACAGTGACATTTCTCAAATTAATAAACAGAACTACACACAGTATACTACACTACACAGTATTGAACTATCTTTTTGAAGTGATCTGCTAGCTTGTTGGACCAATCGTGTGCCGGTCAGTCGAAACGGGGCTTCCAATTGACAAATGATCAGCGTTTATGTCACTGTTTGTGTACATTTCTAAGCTTTTTGATTGGTTTTTATACAGAGATAGTGACGTTTCAGGGGATACCTGAAATATAGGGATATGCTCAGAAGTGACGAGAGGAGTTGAGTAAAGCAATGTTCATTTCCAGTGAATTTAGTAAAACTTTAAGTCAACTTTAATACCTTTACTCAATTATCTGGACTACGAAACTTTGGGAGATTTATTTTTGAATGTCTGTTCTTTGAAATTAGCTAGAAAAATAGATTTTTTCATTGTTTTTCCACATTATCGGCCCATATCTTAAAATAGAACGTTGCGACTTCCGACTCATTCCGCCAGAACGGGTCACATATGGTTTCTAATATATCGGCATACTGCAAATAGTTTTAAAGTGTGTATTTGTGTGCATATTCATAAGTGAGTGGCTGCAGTCTCTACAATGTTAACACTTTGACACCAGCTGAATTCTGCCTCTTTAGATCTCCATTAGTGGTGTGTCCCTGAGGGAACTTCAATCAGTCCTGTAGTTTTTTCCTCTCTCACTCAGGTTTCACAGCTGAATGTTTTTAATCCATTCAAACAGGGCAGAAATTGCACTCAATGCCTCTCTGTCTCTCTGAATGTGTGACACAGGGGACAGAGTGCTGCCCTTCAGTGAGATCCCTGGAAACATAAGCCCTCCAACAGCCCACCAGAACTGGCACTTACCAGCTCACACAGCCTGTGTGTGTGCGAGTGTGTGTAAAGCTCTCTCATTACCCAAGGCTCATGTTTCAGTAAGTTGGGGATTAGAGACACACATGCTGTTTGTGTGTGTGTATGCCTAAGGGGTGTTAGGACTGAGCCACCTGGAAACTCAGCCTTCCTAGGGCATGGCCGTAAACCAATCCTTTGGCTCAACCTGTTGCCAAAGAAATATAGAATCCAAAGCAGAATCCCTCATTCCCATGTTAGGATATCTTCCGACTATAACAAGTTCACCCTTTAAAATCAAACTCAATTGGTCGTTCTTGTGTTGATCGAAGGAAACCGGGGCTGAAGTATGTGACGCAAGACTGGCGAAGTGCTCTGCGTGTGTGTTCTGCACGTCTTCATTCGTTTATTTGAAGTACTAAGGGAAGCCAAAACAGCCAGCTGCCTCGAGAGTCTCTCAACACGCTCTTCAGTACGACAGAGGTTGGGAGAGCCCGTTGGGCAATCCAGGAACCCCTCAGACCCTGCGAGACCTTGGGTTGGGTTACTGTCAGAACAAAGTCCGCTCTGTGCGGGGCAGCACTCTCAGAGGAGGCCGTGGCTCAGACGGACACATTGACACACACATACTTGTTACGGGACGTAAGAATCATATATCATGTCTGAGGCCGAGGGGAAGCAGAGTCTCTCGAGTGTATGTCGGTAGGCACTAGCGGTCAGAATTCAATGCATTCGCGTGTGTTTTTGTTGTATCTAATCTAAACAGCAGCCCTCAGCAGGTCGAGTTGTTTGCTTTTCCAGTGTCCCCTAAGCCCAAGTACTGAGGCCCAGATGAAATGTCTGGTTTAGGATGTCACTGTATGAATAAAACTTGATGCACAGGATAAAGACTGCCATTTAAAACCGAAATCAAACGGCGTCTTCTCAGAGCAGTGTAATCTGGAACAGATGGTGACAATCCTGCGAATGGGACAGCTCTTCACAAGGCTTATGAAACCACGGCCCTGGTGTGGAATCTCCCATAAAATGGAACCAATGGTGATAAAATGGAACATTTCACACTTCATTAGTGCTTATTTTTACGAAAGCACACACTGGATTTTCCCTTCAGTGAAGAATTCTCTGGAGCAACCACAAGCTGGCCTGAATTGTGCAAGGCCTCCAGGCAACCTGATTTTTCTCTATACCATAGGCCTATAGGTGTAGTTGTGGTGTGGGACCCTTCTTGTTGTGAACAAGCCTTAATTTAAAGTTTGCCACATGTTCTAAGGGACAGTCATGGATCATGTGATTGCTCAAATGGGAAGCTAAGAGATTTCTGACTGAACAATTCAATAGGGAATTCAGTGATGGAAAAAGAGAGGACAGATGTGAGGAGAGGTGTTCCTAATCCTGGCCTACAGGACCAAAGGTGTTTATTTTTACCCCGGATAGGAATGAGTGAGTGTCAGCAGAAGAAATGCTGTGAGATGGGGGGAGGGCTTGAGTTGGGAAGCGTAAAATCTTTGGGGAGCAATTAATACTCTGCTTTTCCTAGTTATGAACACCCATTCTGCACTCAGTCTGTTCACCAGCTGTGCCTCTACACTTGTTTTTTTATCCCCCCTTTCCAGCTGAGCGTTTCAGTGTTTACTATTTGAGTGAGGAGCTCTCTCCCTGAGGGACCACAGGGGTGGCAGAGAGTCAGTTATCCCACCCAGAAGGTGGTCAGTCAAAGCATCTATCTGTGGCTACCACCATGGGTGTCTACAAGGAATTTCTCTCTCACTCTCTCTTGTCATGGGTCACAGTTTTTGACCAGCTTGACCTTACTTGAGGCTAGTGCTGATCAGTAGCTATGGTGGAAAATACTTTACCTCCTGGATGCTGCAACAGCTCCTCTTTCAGACTTAATGGCACACAGTTTTGTCTATATGACTTTGCATTGCAGTTTTCATGAGCCTTGTGCTCATGATAAGAAATTCTGTAATCTGCAAAAGAGAATCTAAGACAACGTTACAAACTGTGATGATGACGGAGAACCCACAACCAATTAAACCATCTTTTCAAGCAGCTTGACACAAGAAGGCACTGATGTTTAAACAATGTTTCAAGGTTATGCCAAGAAATTCTCATTTAGACTGCTCAATTTGAGCCAGATCAGTCAGAAATAGTGATAAACACTAAAGCTTGACGTTCAGCCTAAGTACCTCTGACCCTGAGGGCATGGGCGTCAACTTATCTAAAATTAACATGGTCAGGAGAGTGTTTTGCAATATTTATGCTCACTTTATCCCATGATTACGCACCTCTCTGTCTCTCTCCAGTTGAGCGCTGGCCATACAGAGGCCTAAGTACTGCTTCTCTGAGGTTTTGGGTTAAAATATACTTAAGCACACACACAAACTTGGTCGAGATCTCTGCACGCTAATCGCCCTGTTACCACCGAGACCTCGAACTGCCATATGCATAATTGCACAAAACAAATTGACAGACCTCAGGGCTTGACATTAACTTTTTGAGGCACTTGTCCTTCGGACAAGTAAATTTATGTTTCACTTGTCCATGCACAAAAGTCACTTGTCCGGGTAAAGATTTATAATATTAATTATTATTATTTTTTATTTTATTTTGCTAATGCAGAATTCATTGAAAGCATTCAAACACTATCAATATTAATACAATTCAGTTGAAACAGTAGAAAGGAACGTAAAAGTAGAAGTAGAAAGGAACAGTAGAAGGATCTCCAGAACCATAGTATAATACAAAGTAATACTTTGCACGCTGATGTGCACAGTGTATCACCAGAGGTAGTAGTGACTCTTGGTGAAAAAAAATAAAACTATCTATCCGACAGACGCCACAGAACATTTCTCCGTCTTCATAAATAACCCAGCCGAATTCATCTTTCCATTTGGTTACAAATTTTCGTTCCCGTTTGAACTCATATGGTACTGTTGGTGTAAGGCAGGGCTCGAAATTAACTTTTTTACTTGGTAGCACTGGTGCTCCCAACTTTAAAAAGTTAGGAGCATCCCAAAAAATGTAGGAGCACCGATCTTGATTCTTCATGGCCGATTCTGATTAACTGACATCTGACAGACGCCTGCCAGATGTTTGTACACATCAGATGCTTTCCAGATCAAGAGATCTTTATCAGACATCTTGCAGACGTACATGTGCTATCTGAGCCGCGTTGTATAGTATATTGACACAGAGGCGGCAGAATTGTATCTGACAGAATGTGCACTGTAGCACGAAATATGTGACCCTGGACCACAAAACCAGTCTTAAGTCGCTGGTATTTATTTGTAGCAATAGCCAAAAATACATTGTATGGGTCAAAATTATTGATTTTTCTTTTATGTCAAAAATCATTAGGAAATTAAGTAAAGATCATGTTCCATGAAGATTTTTTGTAAAATTCCTACTGTAAACCTATCCAAATGTAATTTTTGATTAGTAATATGCATTGTTAAGAACTTAATTTGGACAACTTTAAAGGTGATTTTCTCAGTATTTAGATTTTTTGCACACTTAGATTTCATATTTTCAAATAGATGTATCTCGGCCAAATATTGTCCTATCCTAACAAACCATACATCAATAGAAAGCTTATTTATTGAGCTTTCATATGATGTATACATCGCAAAATGTCAAAATCTCTGGTAGCCCTTCGGGCAGGTACTCATCAGAATTTGGTAGCCCAAAAATTAATTTAACTAGCCCAAATTAAAAAAAGGCATTTTTTAAAAATATAGAAAATCAGATAGGAGTCTAAATGTCAATCAAAAATGTTTTCAATACACAAATATAAACAAATATCAAGGAAAGAATTTTATTTCACCATTTAGTGTAGCTGCAGAATTTTAAAATATCAATTTAAGGCAATTTATGACCCTTTTTTTTAAGAGCTGCACAAGTTAAATGAACAGTATGAGTGGGGTTGGACAATGTACGGTAGAATATTAAGCCACAAAATTACATGATTTATAATTCAGATACAGACACAAAAAACAAAATATCTAATACAATGGCATTTCAACCTTTATACCATTAAAAGGGATAAATCAAGTATATATTTTCTTATATTTATATAAGATATATAACATTAGTATTACTTAATTGTTTAGATTTTTAAAAGGCAAATTCAATTATTTCACACTTACACATGGATCGATAATTCCAAGAATTTGACCAGAAACAGCTGAAAAAATGTTTTGAAAATAAAAATTAATTTGTTTGTCACGAGGGGGCGCTTTAGGAGCGCTGAAATACTACGGTTTCCATAGTAACAGCTATACACAAACCAACCAGCACTAACGCTACATTATCAGACATGAAATGACAATGCAAACGACATGTTTCTGAGGACAGTCTGTTCCCTTCAGATACATTCATATGAAGACATCCATGTAGCGTTTTGACTTTGAAACGTACAGCGTGCATATTTATTCAATGACATCATTGCCTTTTTGAAGATTTATCCAAACCTATCGCGATCGTCTCCCCGTCTCTTAAACTTATACGTTAATCAAGACTTTTAGTCTTGTACTACTAGTCAGCAGTTAGGCTAGCGACAGTTTTGAAACCGAGTCGCACCACTCTCATTTCTCTCACTCGCACAAATGCTTCCAAATATAATTTGAGGTCGCACAGATTAATTTATCGCAATTTCGAGAAGGAAAGAGAGAGAGAGAGACGCGTGTGAGAGAGAGCCGCGCGTGCGCACTCTCCCATGATCGAACATAGAATGCTGCTACGTCAGAGCGGCAAAAGCGTCAACAAGCTTCCTCGTACTTTTTGACAAGAGTTCTTGACGGGGCGGCCAGAGCCTCTTAGCAGCTCGGCGGCGGTGTGAACGTACAGTAAGGCCGCGATCACACCGAACGCGTTTTAGCAGCTGGAGGCGCCTCTTTTGAATGGTTTTCTGTTGGCAGTCAGCGTTCTCCGCGCTGCTTATGCGCACTGGGCGCCTCGCGTTTTCGCCGCCTGCTGCGCCTCGCGTTTTTGCAGGAGCGCTCTGAGCGCCTGAAGTTGAAAAAAAATCAACTCTGAGCGGAAAAACGCCCAACGTCATTCGCGTTCTTTTCCATTGTCCAATCGAATGAATAGAGAGGCGGGCCTTCTGTTCTGGTGACGAAAGTTTACCGTTGCTTAAAAACTAAAGTCCGGAGACTGCAGAAAAGGAGGAGAAACCTTTGTGGTCTATCGTGGGTAACCCGGAGCTGTATTATTTAGGGTTTCTGCTAATATGACAGTTTACTTAACAGCAAAAAAACTAAGATTTTAGAGCGCTCGCGCTATAATCCTTTGATTTGACTGACAGGACAGCTGTTTTGGTCATTGCTTAGCAACATAAAAAAACCGCAGCACACTGCTCTTTTTTAAAAGTCACCAAAAAAAGGCAGTGCTGTGCGCCTCGCGTTTTCAGAACGAAAAGACGCGTTCGGTGTGATCGGGGCCTAACTCCACGAGCAGGTCTTTTCCGTTCCGTGTGTGTGTCGGCGCGCTGCGCTCTCTGTTCAATATTCCGCTCGGTGTTTGCGCTGCACGTTCTGCTCTGTCGTTAACGGCATATAACGTTAATTAACATGGCATTTTATTTTGTTTGAAATTTAACTTGTCCAGTCGGACAACCAATTTTCTCTTCCACTTGTCCTACAAAAAATCCACTTGTCCCGGACAAGCGGACAAGCCTTAATGTCGAGCCCTGGACCTGGGAATAGATGAAAAAGTGGAGGCTGGAGGGAAAGAAAAAGAAGGGGAAAAGAAATAAAATAAATGTTCAACTTGTCCAAACAGAGGGAACGGGAGCTACGAGGTGATGTCATCACAGCTGTAAGGCAAGGTTTCAACCACAGGGAGACTTTTCACTTCTGCTTTCAGTTTCTGTCACTCATTCATGTCAGTCAACCATGGTAAGACCACCAGATATTTTACATACACATACTTTTCAGATTAAGCACAGACAAAGAAAACACACAAGTCCACTTTAAATTGCCAATGCATTGTGAAATTTGTTCTGAATGGCTTATAAACGCTCACTAACGTTCAAAAGTGTGGGGTCAGATCACCAGGACTGCATAAAAATCTAGTAAGAACAGTAAGGTTTTTATATCTGAATGTATTTTAAAATACAGTTTGCAGAATTTTCTTATTATTGGTAATGTTGTTAATAGTTGAAGTCAAAAGTTTACATACACCTTTCAGAATCTGCAAAATGTTAATACAAAATGCATGTTATTTTTTATTTAGTACTGACCTGAATAAGATATTTCATATAAAAGACTTTACATATAGTCCACAAGTGAAAATAAGTTTTTTTTTTTTTTTTGTGATAGTTGTTTATGAGTCCCTTGTTTGTTCTCAACAGTTAAAATTGCCTACTGTTCTTCAGAAAAATCATTAAGGTTCCACAAATTATTAGTTTTTTTTTCAGCATTTTTGTGTACTTGAGCCCTTTCCAACAATGACTATGATTTTGAGATCCATCTTTTCACACTGAGGACAACTGAGGGTGCAACTGTTACAGAAGGTTCAAACGCTCATTGATACTCCAGAAGGAAAAATGATGCATTAAGATCCAGGGGTGTAAACTTTTCAACAGAATGAAGATGTGTACATTTTTCTTATTTTGCCTAAATGTCATATTTATCTCATTTAGTACTGCTTTTCAAAGCTACAGAAGATACTTACATGTTTCCCAGAAGACAAAATAAGTTAAATTTACCCTTCAAATTCAAAAAGTTTTCACGCCCGGCTTAATGCATCATGTTTTCTTCTGAAGCATCCGTGAGAGTTTGAACCTTCTTTAATAGTTGCATATGACTCCCTCAGTTGTCCTCAGTGTGAAAAGATGGATCTCAAAATCATACAGTCATTGTTAGAAATGGCTCAAATACACAAAAATGCTAAAAAAAAAAAAAAAAAAAAATTTGTGGGACCTGAAAGATTTTTCTGAAGCACAGCGGGAAGCTTAACTGTTCAAGACGAACAAGGAACTCATGAACAACTATTATTTTATCTTGTGGACTATATGTAAATGTAAATATCACGTCAGTATTAAATAAAAAAATAATAATTTAGCAGATTCTGTAAAAAGTATGTAAACTTTTGACTTACTATCAACAGTAATTAAATGATCTCAGAGTGGCTATAGTACAAATATACTCTATTATTAAATAGCATTACAACACTTCTCTCGTTTCTCTGATAAGACAAAAAAGTGTTGCCCTGTGCCCTCTCAGTAGACGGTACTTGTATCTCTGGAGTGTGACCCATTCAAACGTTCGCTCTTGACTTTCATTTAGCTTGATGGCTTCCAGACTCCCTGCGTTTAGCGTAGCATGTCGGATATAGTAGTGTTTACACAACGTCTCTTGTCTCCCTGGCCTCTCTTTCTTCCTCTCTCTGTGCACCCTCCTCTAGTCACCAAGATGGATGAATTTACTTTAGTCCTTCAACCTCTGGGGTTTGGGAACAACCTCAGAATGACCTCTTTGAGAGAGAGGGACAGATTGAGAGAGAGTGTAGGAGTGCAGTCGTGGCTGTGTTATGACTACAGGCGGGACGGAGCGAGATGATGGATAGCGTTAAACGAGTGTCTGACTTCCAATTCATCACTAGTTCCACAGCATCTCCACCTCTTCATCTAACACCGCTAGTGTGTGGCTCTAGTTAAAGTTGTGTTTTAAAACACACTCCCGTTCCCCGTGGCAGGAAAACCACTTATAGCAAGCCTACTGGAAAAACAATAATCATATGGTTATACAACAATGCTTACTCATTCGTGAGGACAACCACACACACATGCATCACTGGGCAGGCTGTGAGAGTGGGTGGTGCTATTGTTTGCTGGCCTTGGGGAGTAAATCAGGATGTTGCCCATGGTGTGTTAACCTCTGTGTCAGGGGCGGAGCCAGAGGGGTGGCTTGGGGTGGCCCACGCCACCCCTGAGAATTGATTGGCCACCCCAGGTGCCACCCCAAAATCCTACTCTACGATTGGCCATTAACGTGCTCAAAGGCGGAACCGTTGTTGACGCACTTGCTGCCTTTAAATCAGCGCGGGGGCTTGGACAGTCAGACACTAGAACTCAGAAATGTAAGTAGCAAATGTTTGATGTAAGCTAACCAACAATACATGGCTTACTGTTTTTTAGCATGTGAGTTTACAGCACTACTACTTGCTAGCACGCAAAGATATCTATTTACCTGTCACATCTGCCTTGATATCTAATCGCACACACAGCCCAGTATTAAGTCTGTTGAATCACGTCATGTATGCCAGGCTAATTTATCTACTGTACCTGCCTTTTTTCTGCTTTTCTGCCTACTCAGTCGACATTTGCTAGGTCATTAACTGTTAAGGCTACTTTTGTAAAAAGGATTTAACGATTTATCATTAGCAGATTAGCAGACGCAATTTTATGCAAAAAAACGTAGCCTACATTATATTTTAACCAAGGAACCAAATAAAACACGCCAGCAAGGTAACGTTAGCTCGCCGGCCCCTACCTTCAGTAAGTTAGGTTTAGGCTATATTCCCAGATAAATTCCACGCACGGTTTCGTTTTTGTTTGTTCTAACGTTATATATAATACAGTCAATGTTTTCAAGCCCTGTGTTGCTAACATACCTAGGCTGTGAAATTAAGGTCTAGCCTACTGGTGGGTTTAATTGAATTTGCGCAATAGGAAACCAATTTACATCTGGAGATAGTTCTTTGTGCTCGCCAAAATCATAGAAATTATCATTACAAGACACTTACAGTAGCTCCTGTAATCCAAGACAGATTTTCTTCGAGTTGTTAGGCTTTAGAGTATTTAGTTTAACAAATGACATGGAAACAAACATAATTCATTTCATCCACATATCCTTATGCACAATGCACAACAGTTTAGCTTAAACCGTGAGAATCAAGCAAACCTCACGGCCGTCAGGGCCTTAAAGTGACAGGCACTGAATTCGACTTGCACATCACCAATGCAGTAATGACATGAAAGAGTAGTCTATATAGTTTAAACTTTATAAATACTAATAGTTTAGCTCACATGACAGATGTGGCCTTTGATTAAGCTTTAATTTTGTGTAATTGATTGTAAATAATACGTTCTTTGTTGTTCATTGTGCCATTTCTTGTTCGTTTCATTTCAATTTCTAATAATAATGTAAGTAATAATTACTAATAATGTAAATGGAAGGAAATCTGACTTCATTGCACTGCAGTATGAAAAGGAACCAGAATATCCAACAGTTCTTCGTTAGCAAGAAAAGCAAACCTGATGAAGACAGTGAACTGATCAGAGCAGCTGACGTTAGCAGTATAGTACCAGCAGTGGTTCAGATAATGTCAGTTCTTTTATTTCTTCTTTCTGGTCTTGCAGCTCTTTTCTTTCTTTTTCTTTCTGGTCTTGCAGCTCTTTTATTTCTTCTTCTTTCTGGTTTTTCAGGTGTTGACAGAGTTTTTCTAGTAATTCATATTGTTTCTCACGTTCATCCAGCATCTCTTTCAACTCCTGCTCTTTTCTCTCTCTGAAATCATTAAATTCTTCTGCTTGTTTTTTGGCTTCATCTTGATGTTTTGTTTTCATCTCTTTTAATTCCTCTTCATGTTTCTGTTTCATTTCATCCCTCTCTTTCTTTTCTCTTTCTTTTCTCTCCTTCTCCTCTGTTTCTCTTCTCTTGATCTCATCTTCCTGCTCTTGTTTCAGATTTTCAATCTTTTCCTTCCATGTCTTTTTCTCTTCTTCTCGTCTCTCGTCATCTTCTCGTTATCTTCTCTCCTAGTCCTCTCTTCTCTCTTGTTCCAGTCTTTCATGATGATTTTTCATTTCAGTTTTCTTTTTCTCATATTCTCTCTTTTTCTTCTTTCTCTTTTCTGTCTCTGTTTTTCCTCCTCTATCTTCTGTTTTTCTTCTTCTCTTTCTCTTTCATCTCTGTCTCATTTTCTCCAGTTCTTGTTGTTCCTTGTGTTTCTCTTTTCTCTTTCTTTCTTCTTCTTCTTGTTCTCTCATTTGTTGTTTCTTTTCCTCCTCCCACTCTCTCTGCTGTCGTTTAATTTCCTCTTGAATCCCTTTATTGTTATTTTCAGCTTCTTTTATTTTTCTCTCCCATTCCTGTCTTTCTCTTCTTCTTCATTTCTCATTTTCTTCTCCATATCTCTCTTTTTTTTATTTCTTCTTTCTGTTCCATCTTTAATTCTTCTATAATGCGTTCTTGTTCATGTTTCATCTTTTCTTGCTCTTGTCTGTATTTCTCTTCTCTCTTTCTATCTTCTTCTGACTTTATCAAGGTTTTCGCCAGCTCACACAAAAATCGGCGCATTCAGTTGTTTTAAAACCAATATATAGATGGGCAAACCAATTGTTATTCATTGTTCCATGAATAAATAGTCTTTAGCTGAGAACTTGGATTTTGGATGTTAACGGCTATAGAAATAGATGGCCAAAGATATTATGTTTGAGTTGTTATTGTGAAAAACAAAAAGTCTTGAAGGTGTATTTTTATGTTTGAGATGTTTGTTTATTTATATTTGATTTTATTCAAATAAAAATAAATTTGATGTAAGAGTACGGTCTTTGTCCTTCAATTTATGAGTATGGTGTTTGATGCATGATTTTATGATGCCACCCTTGAATTAATCAGTGCTCCACTAAGGCCACCCCTGTTAAAAAAGTCTAGAATCGCCACTGCTCTGTGTGTTTGTGTGTCAGGGGATGAGACATCCCTGCAGACTACAAACACAATGTGCTGTGAATTACAGCCCATCTCTCATCACACACACTCTCACAGAGCCATAAATTACAGCCTGTCTCTATACACACTATAAAGACATGACCACAGAGATATGCCGGGTCGAGATGCTGATTGTTCAATAAGAGGAAGGCTAGAACAAATAATCAGTTACCTCTCTCAAAACAGACAGACAGACAGATGTTCTTCATTGATCCACAAGGAAAAAGAAGAAAACAGGAAGCTTTGACTTCATCAATCATTCATTCCAATTGGTTACTCAACATAAAACAAGACAACTCAAATACACAACCTGATCGATGCATATATTATCGACTAAGGTGAAACGTTAAAGCAATAAACTATGAAAATGGCTTTTACTAAACCAGCAGTGTAAACAGATTTGTCGATTATAATGCTTAGGTTTGTTACACTGTGACAAGACCCACATGTTCAATGTAAACTGGGTGTTAGCTTTAATTTATGCTGTTTTTCCAAGCAACAAAATGATCCAAGATCATTACATCGCTTTTCAAATTAATAAAAAATGTGAGGGATCATATCCTGTTCATTATGATTTTAAGTGTGCCTCATCCAATTAGATTTTAGAGCTACACTACCAGTCAAAAGATGTTTTTAAGTCTCTTCTGCTCACCAAGCTTGCATTTATTTGATTCAAAGTACAGCCAAACTATTTAAAATAACTGCTTTCTATTTGAATATATTTTAAAATGTAGTTTATTTCTTTTGATTTTAAAGCTGGATTTTTAGCATCATTACTCACATGATCCTTCAGAAATTATTCTAATATTTTGATTTACTGCTCAAAAATATTATGTTGAAAAATCTGAGTAGAATTTTTTAAAATTTCTTTGAATAGAAAGTTCAGAAGAACAGCATTTATCTGAAAGCATATCTTAAAGCATCCTTGCTAAATAAATGCATTAAATTCTGTAACCAAAAATAGTATAGTGGTAAAATGTTACAAAAGCTTTTTATTTCAGATAAATGCTGATCTTTGGATCTTTCTATTCATCAAAGAATTCTAAAAAAAAAAAAAAGTACTCAACTGTTTCAAATATTGATAATAATAATAATATCATTACATCATCATGTGACACTGATGACATAGGAATACATTACATTTTAAAATATTTTCAAATAATAATATTTAAATATATATATATTTTAATCTTTTTACTGTATTGCTGT
The DNA here is from genome assembly GCF_049309525.1 of Garra rufa. NCBI lineage: Eukaryota > Metazoa > Chordata > Actinopteri > Cypriniformes > Cyprinidae > Garra > Garra rufa. The sequence continues at coordinate 18,359,162 of NC_133383.1, forward strand.
ACTTTGGATCAAATAAATGCAGGCTTGGTGGGCAGAAGAGACTTCTTTAAAAATCATTAAACATCTTACTTTTCAAAAACTTTTGACTGGTAGTGTACATACATCTGTTTTATCTACCTTATTTCCACTGTAAGAGAAGACACAGACATTTGTAACTAGCTTCCTGTGTTGCTAGTAATTATTTTGTATTTTGATGTACAAAAACTATGATGCTTGATGTTGCAAACTGTCATCTGTAAACAAGTCATTTTAATGTATTAGCATAAACACACTGGTTTGTAGTGGAAATTGTTTTACAGTGTGTTGCACTTTGTTATTATTTTAGTAATTTACCTACATAAATAGAAAGTCTTGTACATTTACAGGAAACAGCTTTTTTCCATATTGCAAAACAAGGTGGTAAAGCATGCATGAAATGTAAAAAAAGCCTTTTAAGCCAGTGTCAAGCACACAGAATCTAGTATGCAAACATTCATACAAACACTCCTGTAGCTTCAGACATTTGTGAGTCTACATCACTCAGCAAGCGCTCCCCTATCTCAAGAGCTCTCTACATCCATCCATCCAGCTCTTAACAACTCTCATCTGCCTTAAACTCATCTCTCTCCCTCTTCTTTCCTTCTCTTCATCCTCTCTCCCCCTCTTTTTCAATCTCTTGACAATGTCATCGTCACTAAAATTACACCTTCCACACAGGGCCTCACCCAAGCCCTGCTCTTCAAAAGAGCGCTGCACTGCCTGCATGCTTGTGTGCACGCTGCAGATTAAGTCTGAGTTTGCTCATTCATTCAATATTGTACAGGACAGTTTTTGAGGTTTTTATATATAAACAACCAAGCTATGTATTGTGCAGACGTAGACGTGCACCACCGGCAGTAGCTAGATTTTATTCAACGCGTGACGAGTCGACCAGGCATAAATAAAACACAGCACTCACAAAATGGCTACTTTCTGTATTAGGAATGATGCTAGAAATGAAAACAAATTCCATTACTGGGAATTATTGCCAAACAAATCAAAAACAATCTGTTTAGTGGTCTGGGCCTATGTTGAGGCGCTCCTAAGTGGGACACTGACAGCATACTGAGAGGGAGAGTGAGCGAGAGAGCATGAGGTATCTGGAGTGGAGTCTGTAGTGACAGCTCTGTCTTATCATCCAAGTCCAAATGCGGCCAACACAATGTCAGAGTCAATTTATACTCTGCAACAAAACAAGATTTCAGACATTTAGAGTGAAAAAGCTTTTGATTCATGAAAACAATTATTGTTCCTTCTCATTTTTGTTCTTGCAGAACAAAACCAGTTTGCACTGGACAGCCCCTTCAGACACATCTTGAAGAAAATTACTGAAGATAATTTTTGTCAACATAACTTATTAGTATAGATACAGTTAAGGTCAAAAATTTAAAGCACTTTGCAGAATCTGCTAAATGTAATTTTTTTTAACCAAAGTAAGTGGGATCATACAGAATGCATGTTATTTTTTATTTAGTATTGACCTGAATATGATATTTCACATAAAAGACGTTTCCACAAGAGAAAATAATCATTTAATTTATAAAAATGACCCTGTTCAAAAGTTTACATATACTTGATTCTTAATACTGTGTTTTTACCTGAATGATCCACAGCTGTGTTTTTTTGTTTAGTGATAGTTGTTTATGAGTCCCGTGTTTGTCCTGAACAGTCAAACTGCCCGCTGTTCTTCAGAAAAATCCTTCAGTTCCCACAAATTCTTTGTTTTTTTTTAGCATTTTTGTGTATTTGAACACTTTTCAAAAATGACTATGATTTTGAGATTCATCATTTTGAGCACAACTGAGGGACTCATATGCAACTATTACAAAAGGTTCAAATGCTCACTGATGCTCCAGAAGGAAAAATGATGAATTATGAGCCAGGGGTGTAAACTTTTTAACAGAATGTGTACATTTTTCTTATTTTGCCCAAATATTTAAAGCATTTATTACTGCCCTTCAGAAGCTACAGAAGATACTTACGTTTCCCAAAAGACAAAATAAGTTACATTTACCCTAATCTTCAAATTCAATGTATCATTTTTTTTTTTTCATTTGGAAGCATCACTTTGGAAGCGTTCAAACCACAAAAATGCTGAAAAACCAAAGAATTTGTGGTAAAATATTGGTATTTTGGTCAAATAATTAACATTTTGCAGATTCCCATAGAATCAGTGCATTACAAAATTTGTTATTTTCTCAAATTCCAGAGATAATCACAGAAAAATAACGAAATGCAAAAAAAAAAAATTATGGTCTGCTCTGTGTTTGCAAACAGTTTGGTCCCACCTTGAAGAACATGGAGGGAACAACATAATTGCAAAACACATCTTATTAACAAACAAATATACAAAGATATATATATATATATATATTTCCTAATGAAACCTGATAGTTACATATCTCAGTAGTTAACTGGTCACAAGTCCTTGTTCTTCTCACTCTCACTTGCTCCGAAATCGAGCAAAAGGCTTCTTAAGACGCACAAGATGCGGGCGATGAATACACTAATTGAGGTAGGCTGGTTGGCAGCCACCTGCAGGCTATGTGAGAGAGACAGTAATTAAGTCGAACATTTAATGATTCTGCTTAATAGGAGTGAGAGACAGAGCAATGAGGAGAGAAAAAAGAAAACAAGCAACAATTACACAAAACATCAGGAGGGAGAGGAGGAGAGGAGGAAACAGGAGAGGGTCTAATTCGGCAAAGAACACGTGAAGTGGGTCTTGAATATAGTTTGACAATGACTAATTTCTTTTTTCCTTCATATATGGTCTTTTTTAATTCTAAAATTGGCCACAAATTGTGACAAAACTGACAATGACATCTGTTTATCCCTTCTTCTCTTCCTTCTCCAGTGCTCAAAATGGCCTACAGCCCTATAAATGATCTAAGATCAGTTTTGCTCTGCTCTTTTGGACTTTGATCTATATTTTCCCCTCAGAGGTGACTCTTCCCTCTCATCTCGCTGTTGAATGTGAGGCATTTTGTGAGCGTCAACCACGTGAAAAAAATCAGCAGCGAGCCTCTCGTTCTAGGCTCCAGGCAAATATTGACATCTTTTCTGTTGCCTGTCTCTCAACTCTTCAGTTCTGCGTTCTCTTTCTTCTTTTGTTCATAAGGGTTAAGAGTCTGAGCGACTGGTAATCCTCTGTAACAGAGAGCAGCGTCCTGTGTACACTCGCCGTCTTTCATCTTCTGAAAACCCTCCAATAAAAATACCACAGCGCCTAAGTTCATTTGCACCTGTGCTTTGGAGGACGGTCCTCTTTTCTCCATCCCTTGTGCCAATGGAAAGATTTGCATATGGCAAGGCGAGAAGGGAACAAGGGGAACGTGAAGGAGAGAGAAAAAAGATGCACATTTAAATGGAAATAGAGTCTGAAGGGAGACGAAGTGGCCTGGCAGTCAGTGAGAAGAGAAAGCATATTTGTGTACTGTTTCCCAAGCGCCAGCTTTTCAGAAGCCGAGGAGGCGGGCATGTGTTAGTTTAAGACGCACAAAGGGAGTTTTAATCCTTTCAGAGGGGTCGTAATGGCCACGGCGAGGCGTCTCCAGGAGGGAAAGCCTTTCCGAAAGAGGGTCGCCATTCAGCGCCCCTCTGAACCTCACAAATCAAACCTCTAAAAGCCTTCAAAGAGCAGAATGTGGGAAATGTGTTTGGGGTCCCGAGGGAGCCAAGCAAGGGGGAAAAGGAGGAACAAGGGGCTTGTCGGCATCAATCAGTTGCTCGCTCTCTCTCACCTCCTCCCCGGGGTCAGATCTCTTTCCAGTCTCCGTCGCACCCCCCTCCCCTCCCCTCCCCTCCCCACCCATCACGCTCTCCATCCTGGTAACGCACCATTACAGAGGAATGTGGATTCACGAGGCTAGGCTCCATTATGTTGGCTGCCCAGGGTTTGTAAAATGGGGGAGCTCAAATTCCAAAGGCTTTAAGAGCAAATTAGCGGTGTACTGATGGGCTCCTGCTGTCTAAAGACACTGAGGTTTTAAAAGCAACTCAACTGACTCCCCGGATCCTTTGACTCGCGCATTCTTACCGCAGACCCAACTTCCTACGCGCATGGTGGGACGTTTACATGCACACAAAGAACAGACGGTGCGTGCATCGCAGCTCCTCACTGTATAAACACAAAGCATGCCTTTTAAAATAGACACGGCAAACAATATCACACATGCCGAGTATCAAACCAGCAGGGTAGAATTGCTTCTTCCACTACCGTCTGTGCCGCAGATCCAGCACCTTTATTTAGCATTTCACAACTAATCAATTTCCATAACAGAAGCCAGACGCCGCTGCACATGGGACCCAGTGTGTGGCGTTTACACATGCTGCGCGCCTGAAATGGATTTTCTCATTCATCACTCAGCAGCACATTGGGATCTGTTTAACAGAGTGGCTCAGATGGATTTCTCCCAGCCCATACGCTGTGAGAAAGCACGGATACAACACACTGTGCCTGTCAATGGAATCGTCGTCAGCCTTGAGGAAATGCTTATTTCCCATGCCACCCCGGAAAGCAAAACACATTAAACGTAATCTGAATGCAATAGTGGTAAATAAGGTTGTCTAGAATAATGTGACGGGTTCTAGTTGACTGCGCTCTTCAGTTACTCATATAATACCTACAATATATAACACATAACATTGAAATTACACCTTTAAAATTTAAAATTAATTTTACAGAGAAGAACAACCATAACAATTTAGAGTATGCACCTCTATAGGAACAGAGTTAGAACAGTGATTTACACAAGCAATAAACAGAATGTAATAAAGAAAGTCCACCACATACCTTTAACTGCAGCTGTGCTGAAGAGTTTCTCTGAGCTGGCATCTGAGCCCTGAGAGAGAGCGAGAAAGAGAGAGTCAGTACATCTGCTTCAGAACTAAGCAGGTGGGCTTCATCATCAAAGGTAGCGCAGCACTAATGAGCGCAAAAATCCAGTCGCTTCCCACAGCGGCCACTGGATGGCACTGTGGCTCCATGCGCAAAAACGGCGCGCTGCACTTGAGACCGGGTTGAACGCATTAACATTGCTATGTTATTGTACAAACATCCAGCGTTGCAATTTACACAGCATTTAGGTAATGAAAGCCTATTTAAGTGACAATGTGGTGTCAAAGGGGCATCGGCTAATTCAATTGGCTAAACAGCAACAAAGATAGAACCATTACAGTCCACCCATTAGCATCTAACCTGACTCTCCACTCAGTCACTGGAGAGGAAAATAATACACGAGCTTTGTGCACTTTTTAACAATTTTACAATTATTAACCAACACGATAACAAACAGAAGCGCTTCTGCGTGAACGTAAATGTCTTACGTTGGATACACAAGTAGGAATATTCTCAGAAAAACAGCTTATTGGGAAGCAATTATTCTGACAGGTTTAGCAACACTAACGTATATCCATATCCTGCTCGAGGCGAAAATGACAAGGTACGACAACCCTCTCAAATATTTGTCCTTTTAAAATACATTTCCATTAGCTATATAAATAAAGCGTTAACGCCATTTTCATAGTCTACATTAATGATGATAATAATAATAATAATAATGTTATATGCATTCATTAACACATGACGTCAAGAAACATCGTTTCCACACAACGATGCGTTCGCCCGACCGCTTTATTCAAACCACAACCGAAAAACATCTGGCAACATTCACTGCAGAGATTTCAACTACAATTATCCACAACAGCGCTCCAAATCCTCCAGCCATCGAGTAAAATCCACTGAAACAGCAATTAATTCCTCTAAAACGTCGAATGACATTGTGGTCATCGAAATATGAACTAAAAAAAAATCCATTTCTGAGGGATATGAAGGTGCGGTGTACCTTTTGATGTGGCGAGGTTGGCACGGACGAAAATAACAAGTCAAGAAATCACTTTCAGGAGGTTTAGTAAATACGCCGTTTCACATTCTGCTTGTCAAACAATGTAATCCACAAACAGGCGGCGAATTCCTCTCGCTCCCTTTGAGCGAATGACAGCCATGCAAAATAAGAAGAAGCCTTTCCCAGGGAAGAAGAGAAAGAAGAAAAAAACATCCAGAGCTCAAAGCGAGAGAGGCTCTCGGACAAAGGCAGCCATGTGTCTGGTACCCAAGAGCGCAGAGAAGTGGAGAAATCCTTCAGTTCGTCCTCTTCGCGCGAATTGGCCGTTTGAAATCCTCGACAACCGTCGCTTAACAGACACGGACTTATGCGCTTTTGTGTCAGAAACGCGCTCGGTGACAAACCTTCTCCCCGTGCGCTCAAAGCAAGAAAAATCCAACAAAGCGTGCAGTATTTTCCTCCTATAGGCAGAATGGGTGGAGTAAAGCCGCACTAAAACCCCGACCGCCGCTTCCTTTCCTCGAAATCGTCGCTGCTTTCAAGCTCGTGTCCTGTTCGTCGCACAAGTGCTGCCCGTATCCACACAAACTCTCTCATTCACCCACGGCGAGACCGGGTCCTCCCACTTCCTGATTCTAACCCGACTTCATTCAGCTCCTACCCCCTGCTTGTTTCTGCCTCACACACGGAACGTGCTTCCTCCGCTCAGCTTCACCGGACAGACGGTGTGTAAGTGCGCGGGCGAGGGCGAGGGCGTGTGTGCGCGCGTACGATGCTCAATGAGAGCTACTGGCAGCGGAGTCCTGAAAGAGTGCAAACAGGAGACGGAGCGACCAGCAGGGAGAGAGCAAGCGAGAGAGAGAGAGAGGAGAGGAGGGAACTGGGATAGAATGATATTCTTTCACTCTCTGGCCGGAGTGAGATGATGTCAGCTGCTAATGAATTTCCCAGTAGGGTGCAGCTACTGTGAAGGGGAGGGAGACAGAGACTCTCTTCATGAGCGGCACACCTCTCTGGTTCCCTCAGCCACAGCCTTCCTTCATTGGGGTTAGAATCACCCAGGCTGACCCAAAACAGCACTGTTTGCCCTGCTGCATAATTAGTGTCAAGAGTGTAGCGATGTATGCAAACCGTTCATGCTAAAGTCACTTTCAACAGTAAATGTAACAGCATCCATAAAAAATAAGAAGAGGGCAAGAGCTGTGCCGTGTATTGTTGAGACGAACACAGTGGATTATTTAACACTAGGAAAAAGAATTAAAGACTAAACTGATCAACCACATCTGCGGCGATTATACGCTAAGACCGGCCTTAATTGTGTTTCCAAAGCATGGTGTAATATTAACCTCCTTCCCTCAGGGTTTGAGGAAAAACCTGAAGATCTAATTCCACTAACCTCAGTCCATGGACACTCAAACCCAAACAATCCTCCAATCTTAAAATAAAGCCGGGCATTCCTGGAAAATCTCCTTAATCTGACTGATTTGGGGTCCCTTGGCTTAGCAAACCAGTATTAACCCTCTGCACTGCGGGTCAATGGATTAACAAGGGACTCGCATTGCAGCGACCTCTGACCTTGACTGCCCCCAACAGAGTAAGAGAATGAGTTAGCTTATTGCTGGATGTTTATCTCTCCTTCTCTACATCTCTCACCCCTGCTCCTTTGGGGGGGGGGGGGGGGGGGGGGGCTGCACGCTCCATCAATATAAGACCACACTCAACCTCCAACATCTGCCTCGACCAAATCAACACACATGAGTTTATTTTTCTGTGTGGATTAATGTAGTTTTTCCACAAGTTTAACACATGTAATCTACAGTGAGTAAAGAGTTTTATTTTTTTTCATATATTAAACCTGAACTTTGAATGTCAGAAATGCAAAATAAAATTAATAAATTATTATTAAAATTGAATTTTAAATTGTACAATTTTTATACTGCTACTTTATACTACTACTTGTATTCAAAATATTATTATGCTTCTATTTGTTGTGAAATATTTAATAAAAAATAAATGTACTACTAATATTATTATGCTACTTACATTTGAGTTTAAAAGTTTACATACACCTTGCAGAATCTGCAAAATGTTCATTATTTTACCAAAATAAGAGGGGCATGTTATTTTTTTTATTTAGTACTGACCTGAATAAGATATTTAAAACGTACACCTATAGTCCACAAAAGAAAATAATAGTTGAATTTATAAAAATGACCCACAAATGATCCACAGCTTTTTTGTTTTGTTTTGTGATAGTTGTTTATGAGCACCTTTTTTGTCCTGAACAGTTAAACTGCCCACTGTTCTTTAGAAAAAAATCCTACACAAAATCCAAACAATGACTGTATGATTTTGAGATCCATCTTTTCACACTGGGGACAACTGAGGACAACTTTTTTTTTCATCTTTTCACACTGGGGACAACTGCGTTTGAAATATTACAGAATGTTCAAACGCTTACTGATGCTTCAGAAGGAAATATAATACATTAAGAGCCAGGGGGTGAAGAATTTGAATTTGAAGATCAATGTAAATGTAACGTATTTTGTCTTCTGGGAAACATGCAAGTACCTTCTGTAGCTTCTGAAGGGCAGTACTAAATAAAAAAATATGATATTTAGGCAAAATAAGAAAAGCGTATGTAAACTTTTGAACAGGGTCATTCAATTATTTTCTTTTGTGGACTAAATGTAAACATCTTTTATGTGAAATATATTCAGGTCAGTACTAAATAAAAAAATAACATGCATTTTGTATGATCCCTCTTATTTTAGTAAAATAATTACCATTTTGCAGATTCTGTAAGGTGTACGTCAACTGTATATATTTAGAATTTACATAAAACTGTCTTTTTGTCTTCTCACCTTTATTCGTCTTAACTTCATAGATGAACCGACAGTAAAAAAGAAATGAAATCCAGTAAACCATCTTGGTAAGGGACCCCAGAGAGAGCTGATATGTTCTCAACACAACACAAAGAGGTCAATGCTACTCAAGGGAGAGGAGGGGGTGGATTTATAAAATACTCCCACTTGCACATTTTTGCCCTTTGTTAATTTCTGTGTCACAACAAGCCTGAGGTAATCTAGGTTCAGCCCAACAGGATTTAAGAATCCAGAGGCAGCTGAAGCTTATTAGGCCTATGATACTTCAAGTGCAGGCTGTGGAGGACAGGTTCAGCACTGTTTAGGGGCCCCTTGTTCCGGGTCCCAGGATCAGGTAATCAGACACCTTTTGAGAGTTTCATGGAAACATTATTGGTAATTAACCAATGAGTAATGAGAAATGAGTTCTAATGACCCTTTTAAGTGCAACCAAAATAGCAGGACAAAATCATTAAAGAAAAATTCTCAATTTCAAGATCCATGTATAATATTGCTTTTTTTTTATTTGAGGTTCACATTTTCTGCATAATATATTATGCTTGTCATTTTTTCCCTCAAACCGCATAGTATATTTTTATTTGGACGTAGAGTAACTGTGGCAAAATTGGTTTGGCTATAAAAAAAGGTCTCTTTTTCATCTATATTTGATTAAATAGATATGATTACATTATGATTACATATATGGAGCATGTCAGGGTTTGGATGAGGTGCACCAAAGCAGCCTTCGTCCCCGAAATCAGAGCTCGCTTTCCTAAATGCCTATCATCAGATTTGAGCGAAACCTCAAGCCTGTGATTACCGCTCTCCGCTCCACAATCAACGTCCGGATCTCTCAGCGCAGATTATTTTTAATTCAAATGAAACGCTGACAGACTACAGAAAGCAGGCAGAGACAGAGAGAGAGAGAGAGAGAGAGAGAAAGAAAGAAATGGAAGGAAATGCAGCGAGAGAACATGTCGTGGAGCTGCCAAGAAACTAATTTGAAGTGGCAGTGGGGTATGGAAAAGCACTTGGTGAAGCTTGCCAGAAAAGTGGAATAGGAGATCAAACATTAATATCTGGAGTTATGCTATGTATGCCAGTAATTGCTGTCTGTGCCTGTAAAATTCCGCCTATAGACCATAAGCCCTTTCTGCTGTCGTTTTGTCATATTTTATTCCTTTTTCTGGCCTTGATCCTCTGCTTCAAAGTAACCAGAGCCGCATTTTGCCTTTCTCCTTTATCCCTCCCTCCCATTCCCTTCTCTGCTTTCTTTCCCACTCAAAACGCATGGTTTAATTTCACAGGAACTCTGCGCTAGATTGCAATCACAGGAGATCGGCGCTCTGTTATGGTCTCTACGGCTATTACGGAAGCAATCTCTCCTTCTGATTCTCCCTCGCTCTCTTTTAAAATATTGCTGCGCATAAGTGTAACCTGAGGGGACTGGATATAATGTGTTAAATAGGGTAGCTCTGACTGGCCCTTGTCTGTAATCTCCTCTCTTGTATTCTCTCTGTGCTCTTTTCAGCTGGGGCCTTTGAGAGACACTCAAAAGAAAGGTCCATTTCTAGTGACACTTAAAACTTCGCCAGTCAGGAGGGAACATTGACCAGCTCATCTGGGAGGCCTTCGGGATGGTATTAGTGGTGTGTAAAACACCACGTCAACAATGCCAGCGCAGAGGAGGGGAGAGAGTTTTCACGGGACAAAAGAGCTGCGGACACAGATGCAAAGATGGAGCGATCTGCTTTCCTCGCTTCTTTTCCACAAACAGAAGTTCAGAGCGATAAGGCTCCTCCAGTTCCATCTGCAGCTCCTGCCTGCAATCTGCTAAGCGCAGGTCTTTACACAGCACTGTTCACAAGAGGAAATAATGAGAAGGTGTATGTATGTGTGTTGGACTGGAACAGCAACACCTTTTGTTGCCCCTTAACCACTATAGGCATGAATTTCTTGTAAATATTTTATGATGTTACTAAATGTTGGATTTAATATTTTTGTCAACCTGTTTCCTTTCAATTAGCCCAGGTTTTGTATTTCTTTTTAAAACTGATTGGTCAAAGACCTAAGTTGCAAATTTCACTAATGCTCAAAACTGGAAAATCACATAAAACATTTGCGAATAAGCACCACTTCCATCCAACAAGTCAAAGAGAACAAAATCATAACTTCGCGATAAACTGGAAATAAATATCACTAAGAAAAGTAGGAGAAGCTACTGAATATAATAATTTTTATATACAATAAATGAGCGCAAGCAGATGAAACAAAATAAATACTTTGATGATTTCAGATGCTTTGCAACAAGATCGGTCCGCTGGTTAGTCAGGTTATGCCGTCCCAATGCAAAGTCACATACGTTTTTTTGATGCGCATGGAGGAATTTGTTCAGCAAACGCGTGTCCATCTCCTATTCAAATTTTTTTGCGAATTTTCTTTAAAAATTTGATGTTTTCATCATTCCTTTTTTTATGCGATACTTCAAAATATGCATAAAAACAGGGTGATGGAAACTGCTTCTGAACTAATCTTATTCACCTTAGTTTTTGAACGAAAAATAAGCCATTTGTGGCCAATTTTGGGAGTTTTTACTGGTGCAAAAGCTCAGATCAAAGAGGTCTATACCAATCAGTTTCATAAAAGAGAAATACAAAACCTGTGCTAACCGAAAGAAAACAAGCTGATAAATATTATATTTAGTAATAATATAGCATAAGAAATTTATAAGCAATTTTTTGTAGGCTGGTGTTGAAAAAAATAAGTTTCTTGGTAAGTTGTTATACCCTGTCATGAGGTCAAAGTGACTGAAATAAATCAAATTTTTTTTTTTACAGATAATTTACTCAACCCCTTGTCATCCAAGAAGTTCATGTCTTTCTTTCTTCAGTCGTAAAGAAATTGTTGTTTAAGAAAAACATTTCAGGACTTCTCTCCATATAGTGGACGTCTATGGTGCCCCTGAGTTTGAACTTCCAAAATGCAGTTTTAATGCAGCTTCAAAGGACTCTAAATGATCCCAGCCGAGGAAGAAGGGTCTTATATAGCAAAACGATCGGTTATTTTGTTTAAAAATTGACATTTTATATGCTTCTTAACCTCAAATGCTTGTCTTGTCTAGCTCTGCATGGGAGTTTTTTGACTTACCCTAACTGTCATGAACCAGAATACACAGAGTTCACGCAGAGCTAGACAAGATTTGAAGTTAAAAAGTACATCAATTGTAAATTATTTTTTTTTTTTAGAAAATAACCAATAATTTTGCTAGATAAGACCCTTGGCTGGGATCGTTTAGAGCCCTTTGAAGCTGCATTTAAACTGCATTTTGGAAGTTCAAACTTGCAGGCACCATAGAAGTCCACTATATGGAAAGAAATCCTGAAATGTTTTCCTCAAAAAACTATTTCTTCACGACTGAAGAAATAAAGACATGAACATCTTGAAAGACAAGGGGGTGAGTAAATTATCTGTTAATTTTTGTTCTGAAAGCTAACTTCTTTAAATTGTCAAATTTGAAAGAACATTTTGTATTCAGCAGAATAAAGTAAGTCATACAGGTTTGGAACAACATGAGGGAGAGTAAACAATGGCAGAATTTCAACTATCCAACCTAATTTTAAATATCCTATTCTAAATTATTACATTTGGTTTCATCCTTGCCCAGACTGTATGTGGGCGATACAACTGCAATATTTCCTGACCTTGTTTCCCCCGCTTCCCCTCATCACACCCTGTCTACCGTATAAATGAAAGTGAAAAAAGAGCCAAAAAATAAAACTGATTTACTTGTAGAGGTATTTGCGTGCATTATTAAATAGTGAAAGATGTGAACACTTTGAAATGGAACAGTCAACAAAACAGGTGAACCTTGAGCGGCGCACACACAAACCTCTAAACGCAAAACTCCAGATAATCTTCCATCTCTCGCTCCCTGTTTTCAGGCAGCGGTACAACACTTTTCGCTGCTGAGACTTATCTGTGTGAGACCGCTCAACGCAGCCTATGACAGCTCCTCTAATCTCCTTCCTCCCCAAACACAGCACGCTGACAGCCGCTCTCTCTTCCTTCCTCAGATTCCCTACCATACATATATTAATCCGTCATTCACACAGCGCATAACAGTAGGGGGAAGATGTACACGTACACAGCCTGCAGTAACACACACAAATATGTGACGCGCAACACAAATGTACACGCTGATACTATGTGTAAACTTTCAACACAGTCGTTCAGTGATGTTTTAAAAGTACACTGACAATTGGACGTGCCATAAGAATGGAGAAGGTTGGATAAGGGGGAGACGGGAGTGCGAGACGTCCATCAGACCCACAGAGACATTAGGAATTTTAAAAGCAGCCTATTCAGACTAAATTATCTTCGGCTTCCGCGCTTTGCGATATGAAACTCACATCGTGTATGGTTTCACACAGGTCCAGGAAACACAGGCACTCAGCTTACCCAGCGGAAAAAAAGAGAGGGCGAGTGCGTAACTGAAGTATTATCAGTTTATCTAGATACTATCTCCTCAGTCGAAAGCCGGTTTAGAGCAGGCAAATGGTATGCGCGGTACAATGTTCAACATTATCTCCATCTGGAAGCCCGTAATGACACGGGCCAGAGTCGAGCCAGTTGGCTGATAAGCCCCGGTGCAGGTCTAGCCGCTCTCTCGCTCTCTTAAAACAAACTGGACAGGAAAATTGGTTTATCCCTCCTGTCTCAAATGCTCTGGTTACGCCCTTAATATGTTTTTGTCTGTCGTTCACTCGACATATTTTCAGCGGGAAGGAAAGGAGAGAAAAGCAGAGGGCCCTTTTGGTCCAAATTACAGGCATGACTGAGAGCATGGGTCACCGTGCCAAGAGTCATTTCAGAGCAGTCAGTCACTGTGTGTGCTGCAGTCACACAAAAGAGCCATAAAAATCAGCAGAAACACCAATACATGCATGAATGCAAAGAAAATAATAGTGGTTAAACACATTCAGGATTCATTCATTCAAATAAACCTGCACCATATGGATATTATTTAGCTAGCTATAGCCTGAAAGTAATAACGCACATGGAAACACACATAAGCGTCTTTATGAGACCATTATGTCATAATGTGCACCGTGTTAAAAATCTAATTCTTCCTCAGTATCATAAAGGTGCAACTGCTCAGAGCTAAAAAGAATGAAACCAGCACACTTATATGTTTTGTGGGCATTTTGGTTTAGGCTTTATGAATATTCCTTATTAATACCTCTGCCTAATGGGGGCTCAAACTGGCTAGTAAAAAAAATCAAGAAAATTTAGCTTTAGGCTGTTTGAGATTGCTACATTTGAATCAGCGACCACTTTGCTGCATGCCAGTTAATTGTTGTGGTATTGTCAATGATCAAATTTAAAGGTGTGTTCACACTTGTAGTTCGGTTCGTTTGGTTTATTTGGTCTGGACCAAAAAGCAAAATTATACATTTGGTCCTGGTCCGCTTAGCGTTCACACTGGCATTTTTGACAGCAAACCTAAAGATACCGAACCTAAAGGCACAGTGATATGTTCACAACCTGATTGGTTGAGTTGAATTACCTATATTTCATGAGGGAACTCACCGAACACTTGAAACAAAAGGAAAAGATGTGTTCGACTTAAAGTGACTACACCTAATGCTGTCTGCTGGACTAAGCATGCTCATTGTTATGTCTATATGATTTTATTTTCACCACCTGCGAACTCACAATGAGCTAATAAAAGGCACTTTACCTCCTCGGTGCTCCACGTTTGCCCTCTGCTCGTTTTGTTTTGGATACTCCACTTGTTCCCTTCGTGAAATCATGTCACATAGCGTCGCATCGTGTCATTACTTCCTGTTTTTGGTTCGTTTAGAAGTATTTGTTAAGTGTTGTGTTCATATTTCATTTGAACCACACCAGAGCTCGTTTGGAAGCGGACAGAGACCCATCTTTTTAGCAGTTTCGTTTACACTTACTCAAATGAACCACACTAACAGAGCAATTGCATTAGACATTGTTTTAACCAAATAAGTGTGAACACACCCTAAGTGTCAAAAAGTAAAGTAAGTTAGTTATTCTTTCCTTCTTTAACAGTTAGTCCTTTCTTCCTTGCTTCTTGTTCAAGCGTCCAACTCCGCGTGAATAGCGCGATTTACTTGCGCAAGTCGCGCCTTCCTTATACATCTGAAAGCTGAATTAATAAGCTTTCCATTGATGCATGTTTGTTAGGATAGGACAATATTTTGCCAAGATACATACAAATACATACTATTTGAAAATCTGGAATCTGCGGGTTCAAAAAAATCGAAATATTGAAAAAACCGCCTTTAAAGTTGACCAAATGAAGTACTTAGCAATGCATAATACTAATAAAAAATTAAGTTTCGATATATTTACGGTAGGAAATTTACAAAATATCTTAATGGAACATGATCTTTACTTAATATCCCAATGATTTTTGGCACAAAAGAAAAATCGATAATTTTAACCCAGTGTATTGTTGGCTGTTGCTACTAATATACCCGTGCTACTTATGACTGGTTCTGTGATCCAGGTTTAAGGAGGATCAAAAATGCGAGTATAGACAAAACAAATCTATTTCAAATAAATGCTATTTATTGAAGAATCCTGAAAAATGTCAGTTTTCAACATTGATATTAAGCACCACATCAGCATGTTAGATTGATTTCTGAAGGATCATGTGACACTGAAAGACTGGTGTAATGGCTGTGAAAAAAAGTTATTTTTTTTTTAAGTTGTAATAATTTTTCACAATATTCATTATTGCTGATTTTTTTTATTTTTGATTGCTTTTGTTCATTAGTAGATTTTGGTTTGTCTATATTCCACCTATTTTTGAATGAGTGAAACAGACATACAAGCGCAGGACAGAGAAAGAGAAAGCAGAATAAAGGGATTATGAGAGACAGACAGACAGACACAGAGGGAGGGAGAGCGAGACAGAGAAACGTCCCGCTGCGACTTTAAGGTGAATCACGGCAGGAAATAACCGGGAAACGCGGCATCAAAATCTGTCTGACCTGCCACAGATCGCTGAGGCCCAGAGCGCTCAGGATGGCAGCAGAAACACTAGGCCTCTCAAATGCTCTGTCAAGACCTCTCTGTCAGTTCCAGCATGCAGGGAGACGACTCTGCCCCTCCCTCGGCCCGCCTTGGAAGACTCACTCCGGGCTTCATTGGGCTGAAATGCTACAAAGTGGGCGTCTGATGACCGGCTCTCTGGGGATCAGAGATGGCCTTGAGACTTCAAACGCCAGCGGGCTGACAGGCAGCAAGGGAGGTCTCTCTCTCGACCCCCCTTCCTTCTCTCCGTCTCTCTAACTGCATCTCACCCCACCGACCCTGGAGGGGTTTCTAATTGCGTTTCACAGGGAGAGCCGAGCTAAATAAGGTCCTTGTTCTCTCTCTAGCTGCCACCCTGCTGGGGGGCAAAGAGACGGAGAGATGGAGAGGAGGATGGGAGGAGGTGTGCCTCCCCTGTGTGACAGAAAGCTTTAACATGTCAGAAATCTTGTGGGAGAGAAAGACAGAGAGCTTGGATTTCCCTGCAGGTAACAGAAGAACGCTGCAGAACGAGCGAGAGAAATGACGGGGGAGACTGAACAAAGAGGGTGTGATGGGAAGAATGGAAAGCGCTCTTAACCCTTTGGCTGACACGAGCGATTGTGTAACGCAACGCAACGAGGCGATGAAGATGAAAGTGAAGGCTATGGCACATGAGGATCTACTTTGAAGCCGCCTGGATTTAAATATTTCATGCTCATCTCTGGCCCCTCCCCCCCGAGAGCTCCCGCCATGTTTGTGGCGACCGTGGCCTTTCATTATCTCCCCTTCAAAGTAGGCCGGCGGTGGCAAATCACAGTCCTCGCTAGCCTTATCTGTGACAGCATCTCATTAACTGCACACGGCAATTAAAACAATTACTGATAAGAGAGGTGTATCAGAGCCCGCAAACACACAACAGATACGAGATGTCTGCGCTGATTAACACGTGTCGTTATCAGGAAGCGCGCTAATCGCCGTCTTATCTCGAGTGTGCCGACTTGCCTAAACAAGCGGAGACTGACAATGTGACACAACATATCACCATCTATTAGGAAAGGTGGATTTAATCATTCTGCAGAAACAGCTAAAGCTTGAGATTTACTTCCGGCGAGTTAATGCTGGTTATCTCAGCATCTTAAATGTTAGATTTTCTGCTCTAGGTTGTATTAAATATAATGTAACTAAAGTTTAGGGAAGCAATAATGCAGAAGATAAGAGGTATTACAGTAATTTTACCATGGTGAAGGGCTATATGCAACAGAAATATGATTAAAGACCATTTTTGATCAATAAATAAATATATTTGTCTATGGTTGCAACTGCTGATCAATAAAATGATCAAAAGGATTCTGAAAATAATCAACAAAATTCAGTTCAATCAAAATTAAATTCAGTTGGGTCTGTGCACTAAAAACAGGAAATGTCCTTCAGTGAGGCCAGTTTATAGTAGTGAAAACAGCATTTTCACAGACAAAATGCATCTGAAAAATAACAAATGCCACACTGAACGATAATCAAAATGATCACAATAGAAACTGCACCACATTTCGAGCATAGGTATTTTTAGTTTAAATATTTGGTCACACTTTATATTAGGTGGCCTTAACTATTATGCACTTACATCAAAAAATAAGTACAATGTACTTAATGTGGTCATATTGCATTGCAAAACACTTTTGCTTCTATTAAGGTGGGATATGGGTAAGGTTAGGGACAGGTTTGGTAGTATGGGTAGGTGTAAGGGATTGGTCAACAGTGGTAATTACAGAAATTGATTACAAATGTAGGTTTTTAAAAATATATAAGTACAATGTAAAAACATGTATGTACACAATAAGTATATTATACCAAATGATTAATTTAAATGTTAGTACACAGTAGTTAAGGCCACCTAATGTAAAGTGGGACCAAATATTTTTAGTGAATTTTGAAAAAAAAAAACGTGTATTTGTTAACCATTTTGTGAGTCATAGCTGATATACAAACACACACTCCCCAGTTCAAAAGCTTGAGGACCAAGGCTGCATTTATTTTGTAAAATACAGTAAAAATAGTAATACTATGAAATATGATTACAATTGAAAATAGATGTTTCCTATTTGAATATATTTTAAAATGTAATTTATTTATTCCTGTAATTTCAAAGCTGAATTTTTAGCATCATTACTAAAGTCACATTATCCTTCAGAAATCATTCTAATATTCTGATTTGCTGCTCAAAAAACATTTAAGTTTATTTTTTATGTTGAAAACATTTATTATTATGTTGAAAACAGTTAAGTACATTTTTTTTTAGGTTTGAAGACTGGAGTAATGATGCAGAATATTTAGCTTTGATTACAGGAATAAATTACATTTTATAATTTATTCAAATAGAAAACAGTCATTTTAAATAGTAAAAATATTTCAAAATATTACTGTTTTTGCTGTACTTTAGATAAAATAAATGCAGACTTGGTGAGCAGAAGAGCATTAAAACATTAAAAATCCTACTGTTCAAAAACATTTGACTGGTAGTGTATATATATGTATGTTCACTGTATATTTATATTTACTTACTGAAACTTTTGAATGGCAGTGTTTACACACACAAACTAGCACTACAGCATCCACATTGCTCTCCATAAATCATCAACGGCCATTAAAAAAACAAATTGGTCAACCACTATTAACGCTGGTGTTGAATGTGGCTCATCCAATCAGATTTTTGAGCCGGAACAGTTTTATAAAGTTGTGCTTAAAAGCATTAGAGCCACTATATCAAGTTAAATCTCTTCTGAAGGAGCCTATTCAGAATGTGTTTGCATGTTTACGCTCAATCTCCTGTGTGGCTTGGCCATACTGATCTTTAGAGTAGAGAGATTTCCAGGTGGTTGCAGTGCATATCTGTGTGTGTTGTGTTATAAGGGCCGCCTGTCTGGCTGTAATAGAGATGCCTTTGAGAGGGCCTGCACTGAACCCGCGTCAAGTCGGCGGAGGAATTCCTCTCATTCTCGACACACTTATATCCCTCTGACGAGCTAAATGTGCACTTTGTGAGGCCTGTGCCCCGAGAGGAGAGAAGTACGGTGAAGTTATTCCACTGTAGTACACATGCACACATGCAGAACGTGCACACCGCGCAGAGCGAGCCAAGGGTGTTGATTTGTTTTATATAGATTTGCACAGCTTTGAATGGGTGAGAAAGTGTGTGCGTGTGCATGATGATGTGAGGAGAGTGTTAATATATGTGCATGGTGCGTGTGTGTAATTTGTATGTAGAAACGTGTGAGTAGGTGAGTTTTCAGGTTGATCTGTGTGTGAATGTGTGTGAAAGCTGGCTTTGTGTAGGTAACACTGCTCAACAGTACCAATTTTGTTTTTTCTGCTAGTTTGGTCAGACCATTAGTTCATATTATTACATGCCCTGCCAATACTTTCACTGGTGCTGGCACAAGTTGAAATGTTATTTTTTAGCTACAGTTATGTACTGCAAATATACCAGAAAATTAAATTGGTTACATTTTTATAGAAGAATGCTTTACAACAAGAAGAAAAACTTAAAAAACAGGTTTTTAATTTGCAATAATACCTAGAAATTCCACAACTATGATGCAATTCCATGACAGATAAATTAAAACAAATCATTAATTCTTTTTTTTTTTACTGGGAAACATTTAATAATCAATCCATCAAACAAACAGATAAACAAACAAATATAGATAGATAGACGGACAGATGGACGGACAGACAGACAGATGGACGGACAGACAGATAGACACAAGAACAGATGGACGGACAGACGGACGCAGAGATAGATGGACAGATGGATGGATACACAGAAAGACGGATAGATAGACAGACAGATGGATAGATCAGTAGATAGATAGACAAACAGAAGGACGGATGGACGGACGGACGCATCGATAGATGGACGGATGGATAGACAGACAGACAGATGGACGGACAGACAGAGATAGATGGACGGATGGATGGATAGACAGACGGATGGATAGATGGATGGATGGATGGACGGGCGGACGGATAGATGGATGGATGGATGGATGGACGGGCGGACGGACAGAGAGATGGATGATAGATGGACGGACAGACGGACGGATGGATGGATGATGGACAGAAAGATGGACGGACGGATGGGTGGATGGATGACGAACGGATGGACCGACCGACCGACCAACAGATGATGGACGATGGACAAATGGACGGACAGTCGGACTCATAGTAAGATAGATGGATAGACAGACGGATAGATAAATAGACAGACAGACAGACGAACGGATGGATAGATCGGTAGATAGACAGATGGACGGACGGATGGATGCATCGATAGATGGACGGATAGACAGACAGACAGACAGATAGATGGAAGGATGGATGGACGGATGGATGAACAGATGGATAGATAGACAGACGGATGGATGAACGGATGGACGGACAGAGAGACGGACGGACGGACGGACAGACAGATAGATAGATAGATAGACAGACAGATAGATAGATAGATGATGGACGGATAGATGATAGACAGACGGATGAATGGATGGCGGATGGATAGATTTATATATGTGGGGCAGTCTTATTCTGGCAGAAGTGGGTAAATGGGATAATGTGTGTTTGTGTAACTCAGTCATCAGCTGTCATGTCAGCCTGGCTTAGCCTGACCTCTGCTTAACAACACAAGACTGAAAAACACAAAAATGAAGTGAGAGAGACTGTAAGAGGATTTACCTATGAACACATTATCTACACACACTGACTTCCCAAAGTCTCACAGCACACACTGATCTGACTGGAGTGAGGGAAGGATAATCTCTAGAAGAACACTATAAACCCAGACTAGCACACATACAAGAGAGTCCGCTGGATATCCTGGAAGATATGCATCCTGAAGCTTCAACAAGCCATTGCATCGAAATAAGTGACAATTATAACCTTAATGTCTGACTGCTACTACAAACCCTTCTAACAACACACACAACCATCAGAAGCCAGTGGTGGCTCATAAAGCAAACATAATCTGTGCCAGAATAAAGCTCTACTTTTCCAGGTGCTGAGAGCGATCTCTACTGAAAGCTACAACCAAATGGCACCTGAAAACACGGACCCTAAGGATATTAAAAAACACGAGTGACTTTCAAGCTTTGTGAGGTCTCACAAGAGTGAGACTGTTACATCGAAATAAAGAGAATTTAACACTTGTGAAACACTCTAATTAGCGGTGTTTGCTTAGGCAAATACTTGAGCAGAGAAAATACATTTCAAAGTGATTTTGAAGAAAAGGGTTTTTGATTTGCCAGAATGAACGAAATCATAAGAGTAATTCGTTTGGGAAACAAACTACACTGGCTGGTGTTTATTTTGATTCACCACAAATTACTAGCTCATATGAGTCTATAATGGTGCTTTAAGCCATTTTCCATTTTCAGCAATTTCCACATAGGTCATGCACAAAGAATTTGATTCGTAAAACCATAATCTTTTAGTGTAACAGTTTACTTTTTATTTGTCAAGTTACAAAAACAAGCAGAATTGCGAGTTTGTATCATGAAATTCTAAGAAAAAGTCAGATTTGTTAGTTTATATCATAATTTAGGGAAGAAGTCACAATAGCAAGATACAACTTCGCAATTTGAGGGAAAAAAAAGTCAGAATTGCGAGTTTATTTCTCAGAATTGCAAGTTTACAGTATATCTCGCAAATCTGACTTCATAACTCGCAATTGCGATTTTACATCTCACAATTCTGAGAAGAAAATTTGTATCACAAAATTCTAAGAAAAAAAGTCAGATTTGTGAGTTTATATTTCACAATTCTGAGAAAAAAGTCACAATAGTGATATAAACTCGCAATTTGAGAAAAAAAGTCAGATTTCAAAGTTTGTATCATGCAATTCTGAGAAAAAAGTCACTTGTGAGTTTATATCTCATAATTCTGACTTTAACTTGCAATTGTGAGTTTATATCACACAATTCTGAGAAAAATGTCAGAACTGTGAGATAAAAAGTCACAGTTACCTTTTTTTGTTGTTTATTCAGTGGCGGAAACAGACTTCGATATAAATCACTCTTAATAGCCAAAAATATATATTTTAAAGCTTTTTATGTTCTGTATGTTTCTGATTCACTAAAATAAACTGATTTATAAAAGTCATTTGCTCAAGAAACAGACTACACTGCTTTCTGTATGTCACTAAAAAAGAAAAAACATTCTGGAATCAGACTTTATTGCTTGCATTCTGTTATTGATTCAGTAAAAACAACCTAAAAATCATGTTATTTAATTTCAAAGAAACTAGTTATTTTTAAATCAAAAGTACTTGACAGATTAATCATTTTAATAAATCAAGAATTATATTTCTATTGCATATCCCTCTCCAGCACACACACACAAATTCTCTTTTCTCTCTCTTACACACACAGAGCCACTGTCTGTTCTTCCCCATGCAGCAGCACCGCTGTGTATCCTCACGGGCCCTGTGGTGGGAACTGTGGTGTCAAAACAACATTGTCATTTTTTTCCTCACTTTTCCGTGGTGTTGCTTTGTTCAGTTGGCCGTGTCTGATTCCCCCTGCTCCCATCCCGATGCATTTTTCAGAAGTTACGCGGCAAACATTGTGTTCCAACGCATCAAAAAGACTATTTAGAGCCCCCAGGATTAACAGCTCTTGTTAAATCGAAGGTTACACTTGGCACAGCCATAAAAAATTGAGCAGCTAACTATATTAACCAGGCTGAGCGGCGTGAACTGCATTTAAAAGATAACACGGTTTCTTTAGCATTACTAATTCATCCACAAGGCCTGCTGGTGAAACACAAAAACACTGGGATACAGAAGCTCACAAGAGTGGAGACATGAACTGAACATGCTCTCTCTGTGTCTGTCTCACCCCCAGCCCCGAAACATCGATTTCTCCCCATAATGTCTATACGTCTTCACTCACAAAACACTCAAAACAAACTCTCCCACCACAGAGAGTAATTACTGCCTCTGAAACTGATAGAATAAATGCTGAACAAGTGTCTCAGGATGCTGGGATTATATTTGCACACAAACTAAACACGTGAAGCAGATCTAAAGCGACTCCAGAGCAAACCATTTCTTACAAACCATTACTGACACGTACAGGTTACTAATGATCGTTTTATACATATTTAGGACTATTATTTTGATGAGGTAAAAAGACTGTACTCGGTGAGCTACTGCCGCTACCTGTTGTTATTTTTACCGCAGCACAACACGGAAAATAAAATACTGATGCAATGCCACATTGTGCTACCCTGGAAATCCAGAGGTCTCGAGAGAGCACAATTTGAATTGTCTCTGCAAGACACTCTGGCATCGAGCAATGATGCAGGTTACTGCAATACGTAAGCAATTCTGGGAACCAATCAAATCGGTGTATCTGATGTAGGCGGGCCAGAGACGAGCTAAGCTGATGACGAAAGCGCTGCGACGTCCGGAATCATTTAGTAAACATTGAAAGAGATCTGTTCTACAGATGAAAACCAGTTGTTTGAAACGGCTTTGGCCGCTACAATGACCGAGTAAGACTTGGCTTTTCATTTAAAAGAAAACCGCGCTCGAATCGTTCCTTTGCAAGAAGGACGTTTTTGCTGTTTTGCCGACTGGATACGGCAAGAGTTTAATCTATCAGTTAGCTCCGCTGGTAGTTAAGCACGAAGAGGAACAGATCCGAAGCGGGCAATGCCAGATAGCATTCGGCAATCTCGAGACTTGGCTGTTAAAAAAGAAGTGGCGATAAATGTTATCGAACAAGGTCTACCGGGACAACCTGATCGGGATTGTGGTGGATGAGGTCCATCTCATTTACAAATGGTAAGAGTCACTTGGTAAACTTACTGTAACGAAAAACTGAACTATTCAATAGGAATACAGGACCCTAACTTGAACAGGACAATATGTCTCGCTGCTGAATGAAACGCTAGTGTCCATCCACATATTAGTTGATAGTTAATGAATAGTTTGATCGGACCTAATTGTTTAATGAGGTTGATTCGGCTGTCGTAATTAATAGTTATTAATCTTGTCACATTGTTTATGTTATAACATTGAAATCCACTCTTATATGTTCACCGTCGCTCTGGATACATCACATCATGTATTGTTGTGATTGGTCGTGGCGTTATCCAGTTGCGTTCAGTGAGAGTTTCAAATGCACGCTTGGTGCCGCCCCTCGAGTTAGGTCCTTTTCATTGCTCGATCCCAGACCCTTAATCTTAATAGATTAGGGTCTGGATTTTTCCAGGCTAACATTGTGCGGCTTTTGGTTGTAATTTTCAGTAGAGGGGCAACAAGTCTTCACTACTTTCCTAGCAATAAGAAGAGAAGAAAAGAATGAGAAGATGCTTGTGGACGAACAAAACTGTCTAAAGACCCGCGTCTTTGTTTTCTCCACTTTAGCCCTGAGGCTTTTTAGGCTTTTAGTAGACACTTTTAGTGGCACAGATGAGAAACGCTAGATGCCATCCTGGCAGGATGTAAACATGGAGTTTCCAGCATGCATTTCACTCCATATCCGGGGACGTTTAAACTCCTTGTGGGGAAAAATCGATGGTACAGCATTTGGTTTAACCATACGCTTATATCCATTGCAACATGTAAGCTCTTTCAGTAGCTGTGGTCATCAAATCAGTATTTCATTTTCCGAATTGTGTTCCAGTAGCTCACAGAGTGCAACCATTTGACATCATCGAAATAACGGCGCCCCTCATAGTCCAAAATATGTATAAAACAATGTGTATTCTTTTTTAAATAACGTAAATCTTTCATTTCTACTACACATTTTAGTAAGAGACATGATTTAAATTACATTAAGCCATATGTGACTTAATACCCAGGGTTCTCTTTAAATCTGTTCTGCTTAACAGAAAGTATCAAGCCCGCAGGCCTGTCTTCTAGTCTGTCAGCAGTTTTGTAGTTTGTCTTGGGGTCATGCGTGAGAGAGAGGTCAAATGTTACATTTTAAGCTTGAGACGGTCAGCTGTAAATACAGCTTCAGGTTTGACTGACATGCGTGCGACCCCTCGTGAAGCAGGCCAAGTCACGGACAAACAGACAGACAGAGGGACGCATTCGCACACACACAGATGCTTGATCCTTCCCAGCATACAATTGTTCCCTGATTACTCAAAGCATTCCAGCAAATGGCTGATTACACAATCAGAGGCCTTTGAAGCAGAATGATTCTCCTGTGGCTTCTGTAATGGAGGCAAAATGAAACCTGTCCACTTGCCTTAGAAGAGCCGTCTGATGAGACCTTCATCTGGGAAAACGAGAGCAAGAGAGGATGGAGGGAGAGAGACATGGGGGAAATACCCTACTAACACAGCACATCAATCACCGCACCCATGGGGAGAGAAAGAGAAAGAAATGTGTTCCCTCTTTCCGTTCCTCCCTCCTCTCTGTGGTCTTATTATTTCTGTAGAGCGTCTGGTTGAGGTGTTCAGGGAAATGTGAAGGTGACTGTGGTACCAGACCAATGATTGATAGAGCTGAAACAATCAATCCATCTATCCATCAGTCTATTCACTCACTGTTTCAACACTTTGAGTAATTATCCACCAGGGATTTTTCTAAATGTGTCCACCTTGGCGAGACAGATTTTTTGACAACAACAACAATAATAATGCTACAATTATTTTAATTAAATATAGACTAATTTAGAACCCAAACAACATTTAGTTCAGTATAATTTTAATAATAATAATAATAATAATAATAATAATAATAATAATAATCAGATTTTAATATAAAGACTAATTTAGAAACGAAACAACATTTAGTCCAGTGTTACTTTTCAGTGTTAGTGTTCATTTAATAATAATAATAATAATTATTAATAATAATAATATTTTAATATAAATAGACTAATTTAGAAAATATTATTATTAGTGTTATTATTAAAAATAGTAATAATAATATTTTAAAATAAATAAAGACAAATTTAGAAACGAAACAACATTTAGTCGTGTTATTTTAATAATAATAATAATTATTATTATTAACATTATTATTATTAAAATAGTAATAATAATACTTTAATATAAATAAAGGTTAATTTAGACATGAAACAACAGTCCAATGTTATTTTTATAATAATAATAATAATAATATTTAATATTAAATAATAATATAAATAAAGATTCAAAAAATTAGTCCAATGTTATAATAATAATAATAATAATTAATAATAATTTAATATAAATAAAGATAAATTTGAAACATATTAATATTAGTATTATTATTAAAAATAGTAATAACAATATTTTAATATGAATAAAGACTAATTTAGACAGGGCTGCCAACTTTTGAGTTCAGCTTGGAGTGAGAATTCCCACAGCCGTCCCTGTAGGAGGGTAAGGGGGCATGCTTCTCTGTAAGAAAATTTTGTACATTTTAGAGTTAAATTCATCTATCTGGTGCACTTTGAAAGTTCACAATTCAGAGCTCCAATACAGTTTAAGTGTGCAAACTAAACAAAGAAAAAAGCTAGTGAATTGACTTGATCTTGAGGTTTAAAGGGGACTCAGTCCTCTTTTTAGTTGTGATATGGTGTGTCAGTCTAAATTACTCTCACACTGGTATATTTAGAAACCAAACAAATTAGAATATAATTATAATAATAATTTTATATTATTGTTCTTACGACAGTAATATTGGAAAACAATTCTGCAAAATAAATGAAAATGAGTATTTCACAGGTATGTAATTTTACCTTATTCTACAGTAGGGAAATAACAATACTTTTGTCATAATTTCTACACTTGCAAGTCATACTGTGTTTTTATTATAAAATTATGCAGTGCTGCAAAACTATTAACTTTTTACCACAACAAGAATAGCAATGTACAGTGAAAGAATTGCAAGATTTAGTCATTATACTTTTATAAATAATTGCAATCGCATTTAAAAAATATATTTTGACACGAAAATTCTAATATTTTTCTGTTAATCTATTAGTCTGCTGTTCTGAGAAATTACATTTCTTCATTCATGAGGGATTTATCATTTCCAAAACTTTGCTTCTTGCTTCCTTAGCAGGACGAAAACAAAACTTTTATTCAAATTCTGAACGGATTATATGTATCCTAGGAGTGCACAACAGCCCTTCCTTGATAATCACTAAAAACGTGTCACTTCAGTTAAACGCAAAAGTACCTTTATAATCAATGAATCGCTTATTTGCAGGACTGGAGAAGACTAGCAAGTGTACAGGGAAAAACTTGGCATTTAGAGGTGAGTGAATTCACAACGGAATGGCCAATCACAGGCGTTCTAGATCAACAGAAATGTCTGTGATTGGCTACATTGCTCAGCGCTACGAAAACGCGTCTTTTGGCGATTTCCAGAGCACAAACACAAATACGCCCTGGAGCCTTTACCAAATCTGTTTAGCAAATATCTTATTACAGTTTTAACCGAGGGTGCTTTTGACTGCGTGAGAAAATGGATGTGTGGCGTGAGAGCGTGTGAAAAGTGTCAATTGCGTGAGTCTCACGCTGAATGCGTGAGAGTTGGCAGCCCTGATTTAGACATTAAACAAGATTTAGTCTAGTGTTATTTTTATAATAATAATAATATTAATGTTAATAATTATCATTATTATTAATATTATTATCATTAATAATAGTAATCATAATATTTGAATATAAATAAAGACTCATTTAGAAATTAAACAACAATTAGTCCAGTGTTCTTTTAGTATAATTAAGATGATATTATTATTATTATTTTAATTTGACCACCTTGGCTAGACTGATTTGTTTTTGACGACAACAACAACAATAACAACAATTAATAAATTAATAAATAATGATAATAACAGTAATAATATTTTAATATAAATAAAGACCCATTCAGAAATAGAACAACATTTAGTTCACTGTTATTTTAGTATAATTAAGAAGCCATTATAATTAAAAAAAAATTGACCACCTTGGCAAGATTTTTTTGATGACAACAAAAACAATAATAATTTTTATTAATAAATAATGATAATAATAATAACAACAATATTTTAATATAAATAAAGACTAATTTAAACATGAAAAAATATTTAGTCCAGTGTTATTTTAGTATCATTAAGATGCTTTTATTCATTTTTATGTTTATATTGTTATATATTTCGGTTTTACATATATATTTATAGTTTTTATTTAAATAGATTTTATTTCAGTTAATGTGTAAGTAATGGTTTTTGTCATTTTAAAAAATTGTTTTAGTTAACTATAAAAATCCTGATTTAGTTCAAATGTGTTCCACAGCATGCATTTATTACTTAATATCATAGCGAAGGTTGGTGTTGAGCAACAGCATAACAATCATCTAAGTTTTGATTCTGCATGCTACAAAAAAGCAGCCAATCAAACATCTGATGTCATTCTCTTCAGATTGCTCATTAATATTTGTCTGGCTGGTGGTCCGTGGGCAGAATGTGAACGTGTAACGCTTACTGATTTCTCAGCCACCGAGTTTATGCAAATGACAGAGCACTTGCCGGCCTCAAGAGTGAATTAACGGCACTCTTGTAGGGCGTTCAGAGGAAGTGAGAGGCATTGTGATGGGTCACCATGTACAAAACACGTAGGCACATATAAATACACACAAACAGCAGGTGCACAGTAGAGTACACACTTGGTAAAGCAACCATCACTATTATTTGAACAAAACCAAATGTTTCTTTTGAATATCTTAGTTATGCCCTATTAACAACACAAGGCACCTTAGAATTGTGACGATGAGTTTTTTTATGGGCTAACAGCAGTTTTATTGTCTTGTAAAAATCTAGTTTCTTTACTCATCCATTCTGTTCTGCAATATCTACTCCTGCTCCCATCCATCTATTCACCCCCACCTTTTCCCCCCTTTACTGCTCCTCTGGCTGTCGGGAGGATCGATGCCAGGTCACACTGTCAGGGCCAACAGATGTAGAGTTCTCATTTAACACCTGACAAAGAAGAACACACCAGAGAGACGAGCACAGGGCAGGGGTCAGAGGTCAACCTGCAGCCTTGTCAGTGCTAAGCATCAGGCTTCAGGCCAGTACGAGCGAAGCAGAGAGAGACAGTCAAACCACAGGGAGTTTATAACCTGACTCGGCCTATCTTAGTTTGGGCAGTTACAAAACAATCACCGCAATATACAGTTGAAGTCAAAAGTTTACATACACCTTGCAGAATCTGCTAAATGTTAGTTTACCAAAATAAGAGGGATTGTACAAAATGCACATGATTTTTTTATTGAGTACTGACCTGAATAAGATATTTCACATTAATGATGTTTACACATAGTCCACAAGAGAAAATAATAGCTGAATTTATAAAAATTACCCTGTTCAAAAGTTTACATACACTTGATTCTTAATACTGTGTTGTTACCTGAATGATCCACAGCTGTTTTTTTTTTTTTGTTCAGTGATAGTTGTTCATGAATCCCTTGTTTGTTCTGAACAGTTAAACTGCCCGCTGTTTCTCAGAAAAATCCTTTAAGTCCCACAAATTCTTTGGTTTGTCAGCATTTTTGTGTATTCAAACCCTTTCCAACAATGACTGTATAATTTTGAGATTCATCTTTCCACACTGAGGACAACTGAGGGACTCATATGCAACTAATACAGAAGGTTCAAACACTCACTGATGCTCCAGAAGGAAAAACAGTGCATTAAGAGCCAGGGGTGTAAACGTTTGAACAGAATGAAGATGTGTACATTTTTCTTATTTTGCATAATTATCATACATATTCATTTTGTACTGCCCTTCAGAAGCTACAGAAGACACTTACACGTTTCCCAGAAGACAAAATAAGTTAAATTTACCCTGATCTTAAATTCTTAAAGCATCATGTTTCCTTCTGAAGCATCACTGAGCTTTTGAACCTTCTGTAATAGTTGCATGAGTCCCTCCGTTGTCCTTAGTGTGAAAAGATGGATCTCAAAATCATAGTCATTGTTGGAAAGGGTTCAAATACACAAAAATGCAGAAAAACCAAAGAATTTATGGGACCGGAAAGAAACAAGGATGTTGGACGACTTAAGAAGTTGAAGGAGAAAATTAGATGGTGTTTTTCATGTTACCCTAGCTTTTTGAACCAAAGTACACAAACGGAGAACTAACCATGCGTGAACTTTACAACGTGATTACATAATGCGTGAAGTCGTGGACATGCATTGCAAGATGAGCATTTGGGGTTAACAAGTACATAAATGTTTCTTTTTTTTGAAAATGATCGATCATTTCGCTAGATAAGACCCTTATTCCTTGGCTGGGATCATGTAGAGTCCTTTGAAGCTTCAGTGAAACTTCAATTTGGACTTTCAACCTGTTGGCTTCCATTGAAGTCCACTCAAAAACCTTAACTTCTTTTCGACTGAAGAAAGAAAGACATGAACATCTTAGATGACATGGGGATGAGTAAATTATCAGGACATTTTAATTCTGGAAGTGAACTCATCCTTTAAATTTAAAAATAAAAACTCTAAATACACACAAAAACTATAATTGCATCCCAGTGATACAAAAATAACATTGATTCATGGTTAGACCACTAAAGAAGTCAAGTGTACTGCAAACACAGGCTTCAAATAAAGCGCTCACCAAAACCTCAGCAGTCACAATAAGCATGACATAAGGAAAACTGGTAATTTTTCTACTAAATTTATGCACAGTGTGGTATTTCAGAACTGCATCTGCTCTAGATGTTAAACAAGTTGGACAAGGGAAGTTAAATACAGCATCCTGCCTATAAGAGGGAGACGGAGACCAAGTGCGAGAGCTGTGTGTTTCTGTAGTCAAGAGGGTGTGTATTCAACAGGCAACACTCGAGGACCATCATGCACACTTCACTTCAGCTCACTTCAGGGCCAAGTGCATTAAGCACCCCACTGGTGAGCTCCACCAACAGAGGAAAAAAGAACTGGGGGGCTGGAGTAAGAGTAAATAAATGAAACAATCTAAGCTAAATGCCATGACTTCGGAGAAATTGCAGTTTCATTCAGATCATAGAGAAAGCAAGGAGACTGAGGCTGAAGCCTATGCCAGATACAAAAACAAAATGGTGTATAATGGTATACCCACAGTGCTTTGCAAAAGTATTCATACCCTTTAATTTTTTTCACGGTTTGTAATGTTGCAGCCTTATGTTAAACTGCTTTAAATTACTTTTTACTTTTTCTCCACATCAATCTACACTCCATAATGGCAAAGCAAAAACAGATTCGAGACAACTTAGCAAACTTATTAAAAATAAAAAAATTGGAAATAAGTACATTGCATAAGTATTCATACCCTTAACGCAATCCTGTCTCTGAGCTCTAGGCAGTTATTTTGACCTCAGGGCTTGCTTTTTGCTCTGATATGCATTTTCATCTGTTTGACCTTTATTGAGAGGTGTGTGTCTTTCCAAATCATACTTATTCAGTTGAATTTGCCACTGGTTAACATCTACAAGCGAATGAATGCTACTGAGCTAAATTTCACAAGAATACTTATACAATGGAATAATTTCAGTTTTTTATTTCTGATAAATCTGCAAAGTTGCTACCAATTTGTTTTGTTTTGTCATTATGGTGTAGATAGCTGTGGAAAAAAGTAAATTAAAGCAGTTTAACGTAAGGCTGCAACATGACAAAAATGAAGGGGTATGAATACTTTCGCAACACACTGTATATATAGTTGGGATATTTCTGTACAAGAAAGACAGATTAGCACAAGAGAGAGAAAAAGAGCAAGCCAGAGTCTTTTCTCTAATAAATGATTGTTTGGTGACAACATGTGAAAGAACAAAGCAGCTGTGTATCCTGTGATTTGAGGAAGTGGTTTGTAAGGTGTGAATACGAGTTTGTGCGCGTGTCAAGGTGTAGAGTTGTACATTATTAAGACTTTAAATAACGATGTGGAATTGCTTAGCAGAAATGATTTGATTAGCATGCTGGGCTCTTAAAACGAGCTGGAAGTGAACCATATGAGTGCAGAGAGATAAAGTGAGAGAGAAAGCGAGAGAAGGTGCGATAAGACCCTTAATTGCTGTAACTGCACCTAGAGACTTGATGATCTGTGACATCTTCCTCTCCGCCATGTGCAAATTCTGCTAACAGTTAATTAAGTGTTGCAGGGATGTTGGGGAGAGATCGCTCAGCATTGGCGCACTCCCTGGATCAGAGAGAATTGTCCTCTGGAGAATACATTGACTGCGTTATGAGGCAAGGTGTCAGCCTGCTTCACGAACACTTTGGGGGCTTGTCGAGACCGCTTTCTGCCGACCTCGGTCTGAATTCTGAAATATTCTGCTAAAATCAAATGCCTTCATTTACTTCATACCACAATATCTAATTTTTACATTCTATGTGGAAACTGTAATTTTCACAGCAAAAAAAAAAAAAAAAAAAAGCCTACCAAAGTGAAACCAATTGTTTGTTCCAAATGATAAATCCTTTAGTGCTCTTAAATTTTTTTATTTTATTTATTTTTTAAACATGTCTGTAGTTTTTACTAAGTTTTTAGTTTATGTTGATTTAGTTTTAGTTATGTTAG
>NC_133383.1:18391993-18461402 GCF_049309525.1 Garra rufa
AATAAATTTTAGTTTTAAAGCAGTTTGTAAACACAAAATTTTATTCTGGATGGATTCATTTGAACATTTATTTGAAATGTTAACCAGGCTCAATCAACCCTGATTCACCATATTATATATGCATACAGAGGGCAACATGTTGCTTTAATGCTAAATGGGTAAATTAAAAGAGATTCCCTCAGGTGATCAGCATGTCTGAGGGCCTCCAGCAAGGGACACAACATACAACCTGAGCCTCAGAAAATATCAGGAGACAGAGCCATCAAATGTCACAGGCTGTCAACCTGTCAGCCATAGTCAAGAGTAACACAGCAGGACGCGGGACACACACGCACACATTCCCCACAGCCCCCACGCACGTACCCTGCAATAGCCTTTGTTTTGCTGGTGGCGTGCCTCTGACTGCAGAACCATCATGGGAAATGTCACTCAGTCAAACGTTGAAGGAGGTCAGCCATTCTGACACCTCTGAGCTTTTCAACTGAGTTGAGTGCATTAGACGGGAGAACACACACATACACGACTTGTATGTTACTGCTTTACTTCCTGACTGTGTATCATGGCTGAGTGTACAACAAAAATCTCTATTACAGAAATAGTCATTTTAATAACACTTTACAATATGTTTACATGAACTAAGAATGAACAATACTTCTACAGCACGTATTAAGCTTACTTAATGTTAATTTCAGCATTAACGAATGCATTATTAAAATTACAAGTTTGTTAACATTAGTTAATGCACTGTGAACTAACATGAACTAACAATCAACAACTATTTTTATTAACTAACATTAACAAAAAGATTAATAAATAGTGTCATAAATATGTTGTTCATTGTTCATTCATGTTAGTTCATACATTAACTAATGTTAACAAATGACAACTTATTGTAAAGTGTTACTGTAATTTTACAGTAAAAAAGTTTACAGTAATTTATTTTTCTCAATAATACAAAACATTTGTATATTTCAATATTTTTACTGTTATTATTATTATTAACAATTTAGTTTTTTATAATGTATTTATTTTATTAGACTTCACACTTTTAAATATTTACCAAACGAAAGCTACTTTTTTATTTTATTAATTAGTAATTCATTCACATTACTCAATTATTTGTACTATATATAATTAAATTCTATATATAAAAATATATTTAATATATTACTATATATATATATATATATATATATATATATAAATTAATAATTTACATTAATCATTTGTACTGTGTGTGTATATATATATATATATATATATATATATATATATATATATACACATATATATAACAAATAAAACATGTATATAAATTGATCATTTATATTACTCAATTATTTATACTATATATAATTAAATTCTATATATAAAAATATATTTAATATATTACTATATATTAGAGATGTTCCGATACCCTTTTTTCCTTCCCGATACCGATTCCGATACCTGGGCTCGGGATATCGGCCGATACCGAGTACTAATCCGATACCTGGGTGTGTAATTGTATATACAGCTGTAGATAATACTAATAAATTATTTTATTGTGTGCTTCAGACTTATTCCTTAATAAAACAAATATATAGTGATATATACAGTGAACTAGAGTATTTTTATTATATGACATACATTTGACAGTAATATTTTTTCATATAGTTAGTATTACTAATCTGGTTTTCTGACGTACATCAGCCCTGTTTATAACAGAGAATTTTGGCCAGAATTTGAAAGATTCTCACTAGATCTCGCAGCAACCTTATTCATTGTGCGGCATTTTCAAATGCTCCTCACTGGATCTCGCAGCAGTAACAGTGTTGCAAAATCAACGTTGGCTCCCGAATAAAGCTGTTCGGGGTTTGTGCAAGTTTGTTTGCGTTGCAGTCCAAGCTGATAAACGGTCAGCGCTGAGCAGCTCAAACGTGTCGTGTTAGTTTCACTTTCGTTTCGCGTGCCATTTTATGTTTCTCATCTGAGACAGAAATGGCAGAGCTTATGAGTTGAACAACGCGGTGGTCGCGCCAGTGTGACCGCTCACGAAAATTAGTAACACTGGCAGAAAAATTGGTCACAGTCTGGAGCCCTTTAATATTACCACAAGTGTCCCGCGCGCTTCAGTACAAGGAGTAAACAAACCACGCGCCTGTACAATTAATTAACACAGAACCACGCATTAATTCATTTTTAAACAGTCAGTTTTGGCTTAATATTAGTCCATATCACGATTTGATTTAAGTGTAATGAACTACCTTTGATTAATGCATCAAAGTTTGACCAATTCCGTGACGTTCCGCGTTAAACTGTAAGTTCCATTTTGACTGGATTCCGCGATTCCGTCCGTGTTTTCCGCATCGCAGAAATCATAAAGCCCTACATATGAGACATGCCGCCGTTTTAGCGGACAAACTGCTAGCACATTTGTATTTCTTCTTCGCTGCTCTAAACAGTGGTTGCTTGTGGCAACACTGTTTGCATTCTGAGCCGCGAAGAAGAACTGGCTTCTGATTTGCTAGCGGGAATAACTTATATCTTAAGAAAATGGTATCGGATCGGTACGTGGGTACAAGTACTCGCCGATTCCGATGCTAGATTTTTTTGTGGTATCGGCGGCATTTCCGATACTAGTATCGGAATCGGAACAACCCTACTATATATATTACTATATATATATATATATATATATATATATATATATATATAATACAGAAATCAACAAAAAATATACAAATTGCTAATCTATTTATATTACTCAATTATTTGTACTATATATTTATATATATATATAAACATATACACACACATCATAAATAAATACAATTAAAAATATATAAATTTAATTATTTATTTATATTACTTATTTACTTGTTCTCTCTCTCTCTATATATATAAACTAATTTGTACAGAAATAATTATTTCCTATACACATATAAATAAATATATTATATCCTATATGTATGTAATGAATTTAAGTCATATAAGTATATATAAAATATTTTTTTGTGTACGTAATATATTTGTGTGTACTGTGTATTTTTATTATGCATATATAAATACACACATGCCTATGTATATAAAAAAAATGTTGTTTGTATATTAAATATATTTATTAGGGCCGGGACTTTAACGCGTTAATTTAGATTAATTAATTACACAAAAATAACGCGTTAAAATTTTTTAACGCGTTTTAATCGCACTTAGTTTTGCACAGCGGAACGTTTCTCACTGGATGAGACTCGGCGGACCGATTATACTGGAGCGCCAACTAGCGTTCAGACCAGAGCCATACATCTCTCTGTATGGCTCTGGTTCAGACAAGTCCTAAATAGTATTGTACGTCCCAAATTGTAGTATGTTTAAAAAAGTATTCCAAAGATTCCCTGATGGTCTACCACTTAACGATCAATGCACACTGTCTAACGGCTAACACACTGCGCCGTGAACGAGGATTCGATTAGAACTACAAACACGCATAAAAAGTGTTAAAAAACTACAAACATGGAGGATATGCGCGACCACCGGACAGGTAGAGAAAGGGGTTTGAGTGATAAATAATCAGTGTGTAACCTGATAAAAAATATTTTTAAATGTTATCCGCGTTATATTCCATGTGCAGCAACATTTATAATGATAGGTTTGGTCATTAACGTTAAATGCATAATTAAGCAAACACAAGAGCAGAGTTCTCGGCATGAAAGACTCGTTAAAGAACGTGCCTCTTAATTTCTCTCTAATACGGTAGGAAATTAAATTAAACGAAATGTAGATAATGTTAACTGTGATGATTGACAGGGCAGTTTAAACAGTGACAGGATTCAGGTAACTAAGCAACAGAGTGTCCGTTAAAGACGCAGTTATGACGAAGTAGTATGTGCCAAAGCTTGCCTACTATTCTGCTACATACTCAAAAGTATGTACTTTTCTTCACAAAAAGAGTACATACTTATAGGGCATAGTATAAGTAGGTGAATTGGGACGCAGCAAAACAAACCACAGTGAACATGGACAAAAAAGCTGATGGGACCGCTTTGGTTGGCCCTGTGGATGGGAAATTTTGTTACAAAAAATGAATGGATGGAAGCGTCGATAAGAGCATGGTTGTGTGCAAGCTATGCAACAAGGAATTCGCATATCACCGCAGCACATCGAGCCTATTGCTACACTTAATGGCATTATTGCACTGGTCTGTTGGACTTTGGTTGAACAAAAATAAACAATATTTTGTTGCTTAAGCTTATGTATTCAGTCATTATTCAATGGTATACTAAAAATCCATATGAAAAAACTTACTTCTCACTGTTCTCAGGTCAAATATTTATATGCGATTAAAATGCGTTTAATTAATTACAAAGCCTCTGATTAATTAGATTAAATTTTTTAATCGAGTCCCGGCCCTAATATTTATATATAATATAAATTATATGAATATTTTTATATACATGCAAATATTTTCAATATATATACTGTATGTCTGTGTCTTTATATATACATAATAAATATACACACAATTAAACAATAACAATGTCACCTTAGACTAGTTTACAAAAATCTGCATATTTGCAAGCTTACTAACAGCTTGCAACTGAATATTTATTCTGAAGAAAAACGCTGTCTTTTTCAATGTGTCATGCCAGAGTGCATCTGTTGTATTTGTAAGCAAACATCGTGCTCAGTGATCTTAATGTTAAAGTCTATTTACTTCTAACACTTCGGCGTCAACGCGCGAGCAGCCACAGCGGCAGGTGTCTCCTCTGTTTGTAGGCATCATCTGCCTGACAGAGCTGTTTCTCCTCGTGTTTGTACACAGCGTACACAGGCCGTCCTGCGCGCCGCTTTCTATTCCGAGGCGCCGTTGACGTTTTGACAGACGCAAAGATGCTGGCACTCAGCCTGTCTGTCGTGCGGCTCGATTAAAATGGGAAGTTATTTGTTACAAAACCAATTATAGGACAGCTAATGAAGACGCAGCATCTCCCCGCCTGTCTCCGCATCTCTCCGAAGACCTTTCCGCTCTGAGAAAGACAAATTAAAGAGCATCAAAGCCAGGGTTTAGAACAACAACAGTCTTGATGATGTAAGGCATGTCAGACAAAGTGGAAAGTGCAAATCTTGAGTCATGAGGTGGATAAAATTGGCATTTATAGTGTCAAAATCATGGTGAAAGTGGTTTTTACTCCAAGACCAGCGGATAATGTCTTCATCCGTTTATCCAACTCATTGCCCTTGAGGGAAAACAAAACTATCCTCAATAAGAAAAAACAGTACATTCTTTGAGAAACACCTCATGCGCATACGATCATATACACTCACAGTATAACCTATTCATTAATGCCGTTTTGCCTTATATTCCATCATATATCCATGGCAACAAGGCTCGAATCTGTAAAGTTTAAAGCATGATCCGACAGAAAAGGCGGGCGTTTTCTCTTTTACTCTTACACATCAAATAAAAAGAACAAATAAATCGCACCACATTCATCAAACATCTTCCCTGAGAGGCGCAAAGTTTTGCTGCAGAAAAACAAGCCCTAAATCAAAGCAACGGCGCCTGTCGTCAAGCTGCCGGCTTACAGAGAGAGAGAGATCTATTATTTGGAACGGAACGAGAACGCCAATCCAAAGCAAAAAGAAGAGGGGAGCGTCTCAAGCTGTTTCTGTTCAAACAGATCTCTCTTGCCGCCCCCCCCCCCCTGTTTTTCTCTTCAGGCATATGTTTGGCCTCTCACCCGTGCCTGCTATGCTGGCTGACCCAGTGTTTGGCTCCTCTGAACCCCCTACGGTCAAGAGAGTCATCCGGGGTGCAAGAGGGCACGGCAGTCGGGAAGAGAGGCCAATAACACCTGCTGCTCAGCGTGATAGCAGCCTCGCTATTAGATTCTGGCCTGTGGTCACACACACTATTACTTCTGGTGTGTGGTTTCTGCCTCTTTTCTTCCTCCCAAACACATACACAGAAGACAAAGAGGGATGTGCCACAGACACATTCACCGCTGGTATCTCCCCTGGCTACATACTTTGTTTCTCCCAAGCAGGGCAGCACATCGCTGGCATAGGGAACGATACCTACCGCATACTTATTAGGGGTGTGAACCTACAGTGGTCTTACGGTTCGGTTCGGTTACGATTATCATGTCATCGATTCGGTTCAATACAATATCTCGATGCATCACGATGCATTGATGATGCACTTCATACTCATTTTTCAATTTTACTTCAAATTTCTTTTTCTTTTCTATATTTTACAATGACGTTGTAATGCATTTGTATTTGATTAAGTTTTTTTGTCAGACCACTAGTACTAATGTAACTGTGAATCCTATCCAGTCTTTTTCAATCAATATCCCACATACAGTAATGTGTAATTTTGATGAGGAAGAGTAAGAGATGAAAGAGGAAGAGGAGGAGAAGAAGGAGGACGATGACGACTATGTGGAAAAGACAGAGGAAGGGCAAGGGCAAGAAGACAAGCAGTCTCATATATTTTAGTTGATGAGTGCCAGGGTTGGATCAGGCATGCAAGAGGATTTGACCCCTGCTGCCTGGCAAGGGCTAATTTAGCCTGTGATGCTGAAGAGGTTCTTTGGCCTGTCCCAGACCAAACACAGGATGTTGGGCAGAATAATTATTTTTGTTGTTGTTTGCTGTTTTGTACTGTACTCTACAGTACTTTAAATTAAGGAATAAAACACATACTCATTTTTCAAATTTACTTCAA
The DNA here is from genome assembly GCF_049309525.1 of Garra rufa. NCBI lineage: Eukaryota > Metazoa > Chordata > Actinopteri > Cypriniformes > Cyprinidae > Garra > Garra rufa. The sequence goes on from NC_133383.1 coordinate 18,398,703, forward strand.
ATATATACAATTTTGTTAATAAATACAAACAGTCAGATATATGAACTGAAACTTAAATCTTACCTTCTCAAAGAAAAAACACTTATTGAATGTATCAAACAAAACTAAAGACTGGGCACAGAAGACAACAGCAACATTTAGAACAAATACACAAAAGTAAATACCCGGGCTTTGGTTTCGTTCTAGAGTTCCGGCATAATCTTTTCTGAAAAGTGGCTGCTTGAGGGAAGCTTATATCGTGGCTCCAGTGTATTTATCAGGTGGCGAAAACCTGGGGTTTTCCACCACAGAAAAGGGCCGTATATCTTTTGCTATAAAAGCTGCCGCTATAGTCATTTTAAATGCGAAAAACTAAACCGAATACAATTTCAACTGAGAGCTCAGATCTTATTTAATTGAAACAAGGGAACGAATAGAGTCCTACACGAGTCCAGCCTGAGACTCTCAGACCCGAGCTCCGTCCTTGTCCGACAATTTATCAGAACAGAGTTCATGTTGCAGCCATTAAAATAGTTCAGTTTTGGATTCTAATGGCAAAGTGGCTAGATTTCGTTTTGTTTCCTTTTTAAGTTAATTAAGAAATATGTTTGGAACATTTTATGTTTGTTAAATTCAAGCTTTTGTTTTTTTAAAGTAATGACCTAACGACCAAGCGGCCACCGGCAATCAGTTGAGTATGTTTGATAAATTTAGCCTTCACAAATCAACACGACTTGCATTAAATAAAATCTATAGACATAAAACACTTGATGCATTTCAGAATATTAATTTAAACATTTAACCTAGATAAATGTGTGCGGTTAGACGCATATTCAATCGTTTGTGTGGAGAGTGAAAGTGAAAGCGGACTTTGCAGCTGACATGGAAGCTCAAACGCGATCACTTGCATTTTTTCTTAATAACAGTGGAAACCTAAAATACACCATTTTGTTGATAAAGGTAAGGCATAAAAAGGCATCATTCAAAACTGCAAAAGGTCTACTATTATTATTTACGTGCACTCACAATATCAACAAAACGTTATATTTGTGTAAAACGGTGCTGAGCTAGATAGACGCACTCAGTGCTTTTAACCAGTCTTTTTTTAACCAAATAAAAATAATGTTTCAGTCTTTTAAATGAATTACTAACAAAAAAAGACATTTGTTAAATACACACTGATGTTTGTTAGTTCGTTAAATGCACCGGTGTGTAAAGAAAGTGGCAATAATCCTTTCAGTTAAAATCTGAAGACTTATTTTATTCATATAGAGTACTCCCCTCATTAGCCCAACCCCCCTCCCGGAAAATCATACAAGCCCCCTGGGTCGCGTGTTCTGGCACCGGGACTGAGTCCATAATTGGTTATGGTCTATTACTGAACCGATACCGAATCGTCCTTGTCTGCATCGCGATGCATCGTAAAGACGATTAATTTTTACACCCCTAATACTTATACCTGCTAGGGTTCAAGTGAGTGATTGCACACACATGTGAAAATATATGTTGGGTGGTTTGGCCTTCAAATGAATACATAAATATTCAGGCTGTTCAGTTAAAAATGTTACCTTATATATGACCCTGGACTACAAAACCAGTCTTAAGTAGCATGGGTATATTTGTAGCAATAGCCAGAAGTACATCGTATGGGTCAAAATGATAGATTTTTCTTTTATGGCAAAAATCGTTAGGATATTAAGGGTGCTTTTACAACTGGCAGTTTGTTTTGAAACCTGGCGCTTTTCCCCTTCTTAGTTCGGTTTGTTTGAGCATATGTGAACACGGCAATCGTGCTCGGATCCACGCAAAAAAAATCAGCTCGATTGAAAACACTGGAGCGGTTCAGTTGTAGTGAGAAAGCAATCCGAAAAATGCAACAATAAGCCTGCAAAGCTGTTGTTGTTGCATTCTGATTGATGACACCTGAGTGGAATCCTGTAAAATAAACTGTGGAACTTTGACCAATAAGAGGACAATTTAGGGTGCTTTCACACCTGGCACTTTGTTTCGGAACCTGGCGCGTTTCCCCCCTTAGCTCGGTCCGTTTGGGCATATGTGAACACGGCAATTGCGCTCGGATCCGCGGCAAAACAATCGGTCCGAGATCGCCTGAACGAGGTGGTCTCGGCTCGATTGAAAACAAACTCTGGAGCAGTTCGGTTGTAGTGAAAAAGCATTCCGATACAACGGACCAACGAACCAGGCTATATCAATGTATAATGGGTAATTACAGTTCAGGGAAAAGCAGTAGCTTTGTTGTTTAGCTAATCTCTTAAAATGAACCTGTGAATGTCTGTGTGTGGACACGTTTTTACTATTCAAAATCAAAGCACGTCTTTTCATTTTATAATGCCGTCTTATTGCTCTAGTAGGTGCATTTTATGTTTTCCTTACGAATCCTGGACTCATGCTTGTGGTCCAGGGTCACATATACGCAGTGTGAATTTCAACAGCTATTATAGCTTTATCATAGTTTTTTTATTTACCCCATGATTTACTCACCCTCAAGCCATTCTAGGTGTATATGACTTTCTTCTTTCAGACGAACACAATCAGAGTTATATTAAAAAATGTTCTGGCTCATCCAGGCTTTATAATGGTAGTGAAAGAGTGTTGACATTTTGAAGTCCAATAAAATGCATCCATGCATCATAAAGTACTCCACACAGCTTCTGGGGGTTAATAAAGGCCTTCTGAAGTGAACCAATGCGTTTGTATAAGAAAAATATCCACATTTATTATAATTCTAGCTTCCATTAACTGTCATCAGTGTGTTCACAAGAAAGTGCCGTTCTAGCGCATAATGTAGGATGTAGGCTTAACGCAAGCTCCGGTGAGAATATGCTAGTCTCATGAGAACCAAGTTTTATTTACAGCAAAGTAGGGGGCAGTTTTTCAGATTTTATCAATTAATTTGAATTTAATATTTTGCCACAATTTTATTTTTTAAAAATCGAGGAATCACGATTTTGAATAGAAATATTATCAAACATTAGAATTAGACACTTTGACAATATGCCAATAATAAGTAAAAAGAAAAGAACGATCTAATAGCGCACCATTTACACAGAATGTGCTTTTGTGTTCACATAGACGAGACGTGGGAAGTCGGATTGGAAAAACATGCAAGATGGGAATGAACTTCTTTTAACTTGAGCGCTGCATTTTTGCGAAGAAATACTACTGTATGTCTGATATTAATACCCCGGAGCTGTGTGGAGTACTTTTTTATGATGGATGGACCAAAAGCTTGGAAGAGCCAGAACATTTTTTAATATAACTCCAATTGTATTCGACTAAAAGAAGAAAGTCATTTGATGGCTTGAGGGTGAGTAAATCATGGGGTAATTTTCATTTTTGGGTGACCTAACCCTTTAAATTTAAGTTATTTAATTGTTTATTGAACTGCATTAAATTTTAGTCTATAAAAAGAACATTTTGGTATATAACTATAATTTAGTAATATAACAGTTAGTTCTTGTCCTCAAATCTGATTGCTTGAGTGCTGATGTACAGTCCAATAGCACTGGGACATTTCACTGTTTGATGTTCCAGACAGACTGTCGGCCTGTGTATTAGTGGTGGGGATTTTCAGTAAGTCTGTCTAGTAGTTATATTGGTATGCCAGTGTGTTGCAACAATTGACTGCTTTCATAAATGAGACAACAAATGAATCCCTCACAAGAATCAATTCATCCAAAAATGTTGATTCAAAACAACAGAAAGATTACATCAAAAACGATTTATTCAGGAACAAAGCAAGTGAGTGTCTTTATAAATGAGTTAATGAAGCATTGACACAAATCGATTCACACAAAAACATTGATTCATTTAGTTAAAAAGTAGTGATTTTTTTTTGCAAACAACAATTCAGTGAATTATTCACTTAACATATCTTGGAGCAGACACTGTCTTTATAAACGAGTCAGTGATTCATTCACTCACTCAACAGAATTGATTTGTTCAAAAATCTTTGTTCATTCAGGAACAAAACAAATGCTTGTCTTTATAAATACATACACTCAGTTGAATCCAATTGTTCAGAATCACTGGTTCATTCTCAAACATTCAGTCTTGATGAATGATTGAATCAGTTAATTCAGAAATGAAGCAGCACCACTCTGTGTTGCACAGTTAATTCTGTTTTAACTGTGTGTAGTTTACAATACTACTATATATCAAATGTAAATCAATGACTTGTGTATTCGTAAAAAGCTGGATTAAGCATAACAGATTGCAAGGTCTTAAGATATACTTTTAAAGCGCATAAAAACACTAATAACTACTGCTTGAAATGGGAGCCTGGCCAGAATAAAAAGGCCAAAACCCCTGTAAAACCATCAAAATTGACCAACCTAAATGGCTCTGCGAGACTGGTTGACCGTGAACCATCACAGGGTGGTTTAAGCTCTGTTTTCATCAGCAGTTAGAGTGCTTCTCATTGTGATTGGTAAACCGAATGCCTTCTGTGGCCTTTTGTTGGCATTAGGACGTGAAACCACAACACGAACTACAAACTTACACAACTTCAAGTTGGCCCTACAAGGCTAGCCGACCTAAAACAACCATGACAGCAACAAAGATTGCACCAGCACACAGTGGAACTAGTTTGTGCAAGCTGCGGTTCCCGCCCTAACCACGAACAGGAGTGTGACGTGAGATGATATCCCCCCGAGGGGTTGGCTTAATCAATAAAAGATGCTGAACTCTTGAACTAATCCTTCCCTATGCCACAGTAAAGCTGTGCGATGTAATTGAGAGACAAAATGTATTTGAAAAAGATGTGCTTGGTGAACTCAGGATGTCTCGCTAACACGGCAGGGCTCTTTTTTTGTCTGGCTGGCTCAGCAGCGCTGCTTTTTAATCTTCAAAGTCCTGTTTTATAAGTACCTAATGAGAAAGCCCCAAAACAGAGAAACAAAACATTTATTTTCCTCGCGGACCAAAACTGAACCAGCTGGCCCGACTGGGTCCAATTAGATGCAAGCTCATGACCGGCTGGCGGTGAACCGGAGAAACCTTGGACGCCCTGGCAGAGCCAGGCCCTAATGGAAACACACAAGGAACATGCTCTTTCTCTGCTGTGGGGAACAAGGGTAACTGCTAATCAGATGCAAACAATCGACAGAACCTCCAAACATGATGTGGAGCTCTAATCACTAACAGCTGGATTCTCAGTACCGAATATACTTTACTGAAAATGACGGGAGAGGAAAAAAAAGACTAAATGCTTGGCGGTTTGAGGTTACAGGTAAACGCTTTTCTTGTCTATTTGTGTTACACTTTCAAAACCTAATATATATGTTACAGTTTTAGGGCCCTATGCAATTCGTTTTATTTTTTCCCCAAATTCATTTTTTTATTTTCTAGACTCTGTTTTAATGGTTAAACAATTTAAAAAAAGAATTCGAAAGCATCTCTAATTAAACGAAATCATACACAATTTAACATCAATTTATTAAAAGTTGAGCAAAAATTAATTTTTTTTTTCTTTATCTGTTTTTGTCTTAAATTCACTTTTATTTTTTACCAAATTCTGTTTTCTATACATTTTCTGGATCCCATTTTAATGGTTTAATTACATTTTAATAATTAATTAAATGAACTGCATCTCTAATAAACTGATTTCATAAAAAAAATATATATATTTTTTATATTATTTATTTGTTAATTTTGTTTAGTTTCAGAAATACTGTGTTGTGTTTTTTAATTTTTCTGGTAAAAAAAATCTGGTAAAAACAAAATTTTGGTAAATATTCCTTAAAAAAATAATGTTTTTTTAATAATGTATTAGTAGTAGTACTATCATTACATTAAGTAATATGTTTTTGCCACAGTTTCTTCAAGATAAACCAAACTTTTATTTTGACGGGTTGCTGTAAAGACCGTTAAGTTTCTGTTTGTATATGACATGACAATAGAAATAGCAAAATGCTGCTAAAAGCGACTCAGAGCAGTTCTAGAGATTGTTTGTGTGTTTATATACTCATATACTGAGGCGGCAGTGGCTGAAAACACTGGGAACATCGCTTAAGTATGTGTGTAGTAAACAAAACTGCACATCTGCGCCATTCATTCACACAGAGAAACAAAGAACATTTAGGATTCATATTTAAATTGTATTTTTGCAGGTTAATATTCACAAACACTACTCGATATTGCGTTTTAATTTAAGTGTACTGACCTATTTTTAATTTATCCATCCAAAATTTGGCAAATTCAATCATTTCATGTTATACAGTAAATTCCTACATTTTCTGAAATTTGAGTGCTGATTGTGATTGGTTTTCAAGGTGTTACTATAATAATAATGAGGTGGTCTGAGTGTTTTTTAGAAGGTAGAAAGCCATCATTTAACATAATTTGAATTCAGAGCATAAAAAACATAAGTTAAAAAACCCCAAAACAGAAACTGTATGCTCAAGACTTAACCTAGATCTAAATATTAGTAAGCTTCCGTGGTTTTATATTAAGCGGTAAACCCTTTTGTGAGTCAAACTGTAAGGGAAACTCTTATCGTACTGAGCAGAGTTGCGGTTAGGATTCGTCTCCTCCGGCGGTGAGTTTTAAACAGGGATTTACACTGTTTTTGCACTAAGCCAGTCTCAGATTCTGCACTAAAGGCATTAAACACACATAAGCAAGCTAAGGCCTTAGGGCAGCCTTCACTAATCATGTTCTTTAACTTACTAACTGGTTCTGATTCAGTTTGTTTAAATAAAGCGCAGGGATTGCGATCAGCGGAAAGCGTGCAAAGCCTGATCTGAGATCAGCCGTCTTTTATTCGGACGGAAGCAGAGATCAAATACACAGCGTTGACCAAAGCAGAGAGATTGCAGAAGCTGATTTCATAAGACTAGGATTGTCTTGGGAATATAAACCGACGAGAACAAAAAGAGAAAGCGTTACTAACTCAAGGCTAAACCCCTGCACTAATGCCAGGGCCTGATAACACCAAAGAAGTGTTAATTAGGAGGCTCAACTCATCCTCCCAGCCAATCATGTTTTCACGGTCGCTCCGAACATGCTAATTTACATGCCCCCCTTCCAATCACATCAACATGAACTCTGTGGCTATGCTAATACTCTGCTGTCTGGAGCTAAAAGCTAATGCTAATCTGCTCATTTATCTCTGAGGCGGACCGCAAAGCATGATGGTAGCCTGAGCTGTAATGACCTGATCAACCTTTCCTTCCCTCCTAGGGAGATGAGTGTGCCCCCAAGCTATCTATCGTTCTTTTGGAGTAATGAGGTAGGCAGGAACAGCAAGACAGAGAGATGGGAGCAGGGAGAGAGTAATGATGCCACTGCTCTCTGGGCACCGACACACACCCCGTGCCGGGCACCAATTACACTGCCATTAATAAACAGGGCTAATCCCTCTAAATGTGGTGTCTGTGGACAGATGTGTGTGTGTGGACTGACCTTCAAACACACACACACACACACACACACACACACACACACACACACACACACGCACATACATTCACAGTAGGGATCGCAGACAGGCCCAGATCGACAGTCTTCTGCGCCTCCAAACTAACTTCCCACATCGAGCCCCTGAGATGAGCAAGGATATGGACTATCTCCTTCATTAGAGCCCGTTTAGAGAGCTGCACAAGCAAAAGAAAAAAAAAATCCATTTTCTTTAAAAGTCTCTGGAACAGATGGAGGGAAATTAATTGCACCATTAGGCCCCAACAGAAAATACCAGAGCAGCCTCCACTCTTCAAAATGTGCATGTGTGATACAAAATACTTTGGAGAAAAAGCCAATTACTGCAACACTTGCTTTAAAATAAAGGTTTCTTTAATCGGCTATGAACACAGGATTGAGATTTACATTGGAATGAATCTCATAAGAGCCATGAACACAGTGAGTGTGGCATTTAGTGTCTTGTTATGTCTTAAGCCTACATGCATATGAGTGTAAAAATAGTCCAAAAACTAGATTTTTTGCCAGAAAACAAGCCAAACTAGCATTAATATCTAAATTATATTTACATCAAATAATATACATTCATCTTATAAATAATTTATTTTTTAAATAGGTTTCTTAATGCTTAATGCAAGGCTGTATCTATTTAATTAAAAAATATAGAAAAAAATAATAATTTTGTTAAATATTATTGCAATTTAAAATAACAGTTTTCTGTTTTAATATACTTAAAAATATAATTTATTCCTGTGATGCAAAGTTGAATTTTCAGCATCATTACTCCAGTCTTCAGTGTCACACGATCCTTCAGAAATCATTCTAAAATGCTGATTTATAATCAATGTTAAAAACAGTTTTTGCTGTTTAATTTTTTAAATATATTTTTAGGATTCTTTGGTAAATAACACGTTTTAAATAACAGTATTCATTCAAAATAGAAAATCTGAGTTACAATATACAATACTATTCAAAAGTAAATCAGTAAATATTTTTCTTTTTTTTCTTAAAGAAATTAATACTTTTATTCAGCAAGGATGTGTTAAATGGATTAAAAAGTGACAGTAAAGACTTATATTGTTAGAAAAGATTATTATTTTGAATAAATGCTGTTTTAACTTTTTATTCATCAAAGAATTTATCACAGGTTCCAAAAAAAAATTAAGCTGCACAGCTGTTTCCAACATTGATAATAAATTAGCATATTAAAATAATTTCTGAAGGGTCGTGTGACACTGAAGACTGGAGTAATGATACTGAAAATTCAGTGCTGCATCGCAGAAATAAATTATATTTTAAAGTATATTAAAATAGGAAACCAATATTAGAAATTGCAATAATATTTCACAATATTACAGTATTTTTTAACAAATAAATACACGCTTGATGAGCATAAGAGACTCAAAAACAAATCTTACTCCATTAAAAAAAAAAAAAAAATCGTACTAATCCCAAACTTTTGAATAGCAGTGTGTAGTGTTGGGTCGAGTTCACCTAAGTCGAGTCCGAGTCTTTATTCATTCGAGTCCTAGTTCAAAATGGGTCGAGTCTGAGTCCAACTAAACACTACTGTTTTTCAGTATCTTATCCTTGTTTTAACCTTTAAAACTACAATAAGGCAATGACAATTTAAATGTAAAAAAGCAAACCGCTAATGCATATTGCCATTTGGATTTTTTATTTCACACCATCTCATCTCATCTCCTAATTAGTGTCCTGCTCAGCAAACTTTAAAGTCATGTAACAGAAGTTATAACTTATGTATTGTGACATATTTTATAGTGAAACAGCTTTTAGAATGTGAAAAATTATAGGGCAAGAGAGGACTTGACTTTATTTGCTGTTATATAGTAAATATATAAATTCAACGGGGTGGGTAGGAAGCTTAGTGAATGAGACCTGAGGAGCAGAAAATTCACCTCTTATCTCTGATTTTGGCTGTTTTGGGTTTTATATGACGAATGGTAAGACCTTAGACAGGGTTGCATTGGCATTGGCATTACATTTTGATTTTTTTTCTTGGATAAAAATGAGGCTGTAAGGGGACAGTTTTTAAGTAGCAGTCTATGGAGGCCATGGAATAAAAGTAAAAAAAAGTAAATTTGACTATTTTCACAATTCCGAGATTATATCTCACAATTTTGATAAGAAATGACATTCTCCCTTTTCCCCTCAGCTCAAAATCATGAGTTTAAATCCCACACTTCTGACGTTTTTCCCCTCAGAAAACTCTGTTGAGTTAATTTGAGTAATAAAGTCCGAAATACAACATATAAACATCATATAAAAAAAATTCTGAATTGTGTCATAAAATAGGTAAATGTAATATGACGCAGTCTGCTGCAGCAGGTTTATGCTGCTGTCGCTTTAAGACCGGATGCACAGATCAGATATTGTGACACATCTGTATTTCTCCCAACAGGCTTTCAAGTACTGGCAAGACTTTTAAACACGTGCGAATACTGAATGTCACTTTCGTAATAATGCATCGAGTCAGTAAAATTTCCGTCAACTGTTCCTGGACTCGGCAATTATTCCCGAGTCCGAAAAGCTTGAGTCCGAATTAAGTCCGAGTCAAAATGCATCCGAGTCCGTGACAAGTCCGAGTCCGCTAAAAATTGAACTCGAGACCGGACTCGAGTCCGAGTACAAGTCCGAGTACCACAACTCTAGCAGTGTGTATTAAAATGTCATTAATGATATATTAATATTTTAATTATATTTATTTAAAAATATTAATATGAAATGTATAAAAATATATAAAATACTTTTTCTTCTTGAATAAAACAATGACCTGCACTCTTTGTCAAGAAAAAGAAAGAAGAAAACAAAGAGTGGATGTCATTGTTTTAATCACGATATCAAAATACATGAGCAAATTTCTTGCAAAACCACACCTGTCTCAAAAATTAAAGACGACAAATCATGATTTTGTTCCTAATAAATTAGTTTAGTTGCTTAATGAGTGGCATATTCCACATATGCGTCGCCATATGGAGTTCTGGACTTCAGACATCTGAGACAAACTTCTCAATTTCCACCCACTGAATGAAAAAGTTGTTAGTGGTTTTATCCACAGAAACAGAGAGAGAAGAAAAAAACTAATTAAAACAAACATGATAGTTGCTAAGTGATGCTGACTAGTCTCTGAAATTCTCAGTTTAGCAGAGATGATGAAATGAAAGAGAGCTGGACTTCATTAGAAAGACTATTGAATTTATTACATCAGTCTTTAAAAAAATCACTTTAGGTAACAGTACCCAGGGGTTCATAGTAAGAGATGATTTCACATTTGGGCTTTATGCCATGAGTTAAACTGCAACGAGTTGTTTCATTCACTAGCACCTCTCATCATGTAGAGTTAAAGCAGACGAGCGAGAGAAACCCTGATCTCTGAACTCAGCCTCTCACAGCTGTGAGCTCTTCTATCACAGTGAGTTTAGCTCAGCTGCCAACAGATAGAGAGAGACAGAACGCGAGCGAGAGAGAAAAGAGCTTTTAAATCACCAGTAATTTCCCATCAAATATTTGTGCATGTTTGCCTGCGGCTAGTAATTAAAGTGCTTTCATCTGGTGGCTAATTGCTCCTAATGTATCACACAAGAGATGCGGCTCAGAGAGGATGACTGCTCCAAAGAAACCAGCTGATGAGTCTTAAAGGAGATATGCTAAGAGAATGGGAAAGAAATATGTCCTTGAGAGCTTTATTGTGCATCCATGAATCAGACACTTCCTGGTCTCTGAGGGAATTAACACTTGGTCACTTCATTTCTCATTTTTTAAATTTATATATATAGAGTGTAAAATTTTTCTGGGAAATCATAGCTTTTCTCTCTTTCCAGCATCATCTTCTCTCCCTCTGGCCTGCTCTCTCTCTCTCCATCCTCTATAGCTGTTCTCTTTTAATGAGTAGCTGTAGATGACAGCTTTAATCACTGCCTGTGGCCGTCGAGAGAGAGAAAGAGAGAGAAGAGAAGGCTGTTAATGATAGAAGAGAAGGGAGCCATTTGCATCTATCATTTCCAAATCACTCTTTATGATAATGCAGTGGAGCGAAGGGAGAAGACACACACACACACACACACACACACACACACACACACACACACACACACACACAGATGGCATGCATGGTGATAGACTGAGGCCCAGTGTCCTTCACCATGACTTCATTGTGCTTTTGAACACAGGCACACACATACCGTAAGCCACAGGTGCAAAGAATCAAAAGTATTCAATATTGAGAAGGTAAACACTCAATTACATACTGGGTTGTAAGAATAACCAACCCAAAGTGTGTCCTTACAGCTCTCAGCTTTATTGGGAAATAAATACACACTTATCACAAACACACCAAGGTCAAGGTTCGATTCCAAGAGATGCATGGATCTGTGGGACTAAAATCTGATTAAAAAGTCATTTAAACCTGGAAAATGAAAAATAAATGTATGTAAGCTAAATGTCAGATGTTCTTCAGATCACTGGCAATTCATGCAGGATAAAATACGAAAATAATTAAATAAATATATAGAGAGTAGTAGTGGACACACCATTTTATGCTGAACATCTTTTTAAAACCTGAATGCTAATGGTAAATCTTATACTCGCTTAATATTTCTAACTGACTTTTATAGTTCTAATTCACAGTCAATTAAATTGAAAGTGCTTAAACCCACTAATTTAGTTTAAATGCAGATTTGAAGTGGCTAAAATTAAAGTAGAATAATAAGACAACAAACAAATTAAAGATAGCATTCAACAAATTTATATCAGTCACAAGGTTGCATGATGTGTAAATATTATAAATGCACTGTAATTCAACATACAGTGTCGTTCAAAAGTTTGGGATCGGTACGATTTTTTATGTTTTTTTTTTTTTAGAAAAGTCTCTTATGCTTAATCAAAGCTGCATTTATTTGATCAAAAATACAGAAAAAAATGTAATATTGTGAAATGTTATTACAATTTAAAATAACAGTGTCTTGTTTTAATATACCATAAAATCTAATTTATTCCTGTGATCAAAGCTGAATTTTCAGCTTCATTACTCCACTCTTCAGTGTCACATGATCCTTCAGAAATCATTCTAATATGCTGATTTATTATCAATGTAAAAAACAGTATATATATATATATATATATATATATATATATATATATATATATATAAATATATACATACACACATACATACACGTTTATTCAGCAAGGATGTCAAATTGAAAAGTAAAGACTTATATTGTTAGAAAAAAATCTATTTTTAATAAATGCTGTTCTTTTCAACATTTTATTCATCAAAGAATGCTTAAAGTATCACAGGTTCCAAAATATTTTAAACATTAATGATAACTGAGTATCAAATCAGCATATTAGAATGATTTCTGATGGATTGTGTGACACTGAAGAACTGTGTAAATTTAGCTTAGCATTAAAAAGCAACAAATTATATTTTAGAGAGTATTAAAATAGAAAATCGTTGTTTTAAATTTCACAATATTACTGTTTTTTTCTGTATTTTTGATCAAATAAATGCAGCCTTGATGAGCATAAGAGACATCTTTAAAAAACATTTAGAATCCCAAACTTTTAAACGGCAGTGTACATAGTGCAGCTCAATTAAAAGTACTCTGTTTGTTTTAAACACATGTACAAAATGAAAGATTCAGTCCTGCAATGCTTCTTAAAGATAATGAGAAGATGCTTATCCAAACACAAGCTCTTGATTCAACTCCAAGCGATCTATATCCAGTAGACGAGACATCCAGAAGTGTCACGAAAACATCCCAAACGTCTCGGCAGAATGCAGAATCCTGGGCTAGATTAGAGTGACCTTGGCTGTTCAAAGACATTAAGCTGGAAAGACTTCAAACTGCAGACAGGACAAAACAGCTCAAATCTCAACAAAGGGAACACTGGCGATAGAAGAATCCTAAGCAACGCACACAGACAAGACAATAGCCCTTCAGGCAAATGCCTCCTTTCTCTCGCTGGTTTTCCTCAGAGCCCTTCTCTCCACCCTCCCTCTTGCTTTCTTCTCCTTTCTTTCTCCCTTCCCAGCCCTTTCCCTCCCTCTCCCTGCAGATGGCTGAGGAGGGAGAGGGTTTTGCTTCAGTAATCCCCTGCCACACAGACGGAAAAGCTTGTTACAGCGTTGCTGATCACTGCAGAAAGTCAAAGTGGAGCCAGAGAGAGGTCAGTCGGAATTAGGCCACGTTTTAACTCCGTGGATTTGACTAATTCCCCCATAAGCCTTTTGAAACCCAACCTGTTCCGGCGATGCCCAGGGCTCAGGCTCGACTCAGGCATCGAAAACTGCTCGAGAGAAAAATCTGCCTGAGCCTAATTTACACTGGCACAAAGAGAGCGCGCGGTCCAACACACACCTGTACGCGTACACGCTACCGCCAATATTTTTGCACACACACACGCTCGCACGACTCTGGCAGGCGCGCTAAGCTTTTCCCAAAGACCAGGCTGGAACAATCGACCAAAGAATCATTGATTTTCAATGGGAGTGAGGGGAATTTGAGCAGGCCAAACATGACACCAGAGCTCTGGGTCTCAGCTGCTTTAGAGCTCAGAGACTCTTTGAAGCTCTATCATGATAATAGGCCAAAGACTCAAGGCCTCTGCGCATCAGGCCCTGTTGTTGTCAGTTACTCACTTTGAAGGGAAAAAAGAGCTCAGAGCTGAAAAGAGCCGAACAAAGAACGCAAGAAGCGAAGGTTTGAAATTTCTCACCGCGAAAAGCTACATTGCTACAAAAATGGTGGGTCTTATAGGTAAAGCTTAGTAAAGAGAAAGGGGATATTTTATTCATCCATTCCTATAAAGCAGGGTCCACATTGAGAATCTTCTAGCAAATACTAAAACACTGACATATGTAAAATTTTACACTTTCGGATTCCGTTATATTTGTAACTGCAAGATGTTTTTTGATAATAGTTGTAAAAAATTTACTATATAAACAAACAACAGTACAATGCAGTCTGGAAAAAAAATTGTTAATAACGATTATATAAATGTTAAAGAGAAGTTCATATGGGTTTTTGAAAAATATCTTCTCAATCCTTCAATGTAAACAGTCTGCAAAGTTGTGTTAATTAAAAAAGTGCATGATAAAGATATCGTTCCTCAAATGAAGGAGTGCCCACAAACACTTCCATGACACTTTTAATAAAGGTGCTTCATGATGCCATAGAAGAACCTTTTTGTCTAAATGGTTCCATAAAGAACATTTAACATCTGAAGAACCTTTCTGTTTCATAAACGGTTCTTTGTGGCAAATAAGGTTCTTCAGATTATGAAAAGGTAAGCAAGAAATGGTTCTTTAAAGAACCTTTGAATGAATGGTTCTTTGTGAAACCAAAAATGGTTCTTCTATGGCATCGCTTGAAGAACCTTTTGAAGCACCTTTATTTTTAAGAGTGTAGTTAATGTGTTTACATCAAGTTGAGAAGACGGTTCTGCTCTGTGACAGCAAGTTTGTTTTGTTTTCATTTCCGAAAGATGATGTTGTTGAAAAATCAGTGGTTAAAAATTATTTTCACGATACCTCAGCAATACAATTCAAACCTTTTGTTGTGAGCTTATAATTTGACCAAGGACTGCTTCTCTAATCTTGGTGAGTTCAATGTGGGACTTGCTAAATGACTCATGAAAGATAAGTCTGTACCTTCTTTATTTAGACCAACAGCATCTCTGAACCACAACCTGTAAGTATGATTAATACGTTGTGTGTACATTTTTAATTGAGTGCTCAAAATATAATTTTTTTGTGAATATGTGATGTATACCGAGTACAGCTTTAGGTTTCCAAGTAAACCACGATATTACTGTCTTACTGAAATAGTTCTGATAATTTGCTGTGAACCCACTTTCCTAAAAATGTATCGATTAATGTAGAATGTAGTCGATGTTCTAATTACTTTGTTTAATAATAAAGAATGTAGACATATTTTGGTTTACAAACTGTATTCTTTCATAAGTTAGTCACGTTAGCACTCAGCTAACATTTCCACCATTATTGTTTTGTGAGGTGTTTACAGTTTAGCAGCTAAACTTCAGCTGTTGGCACGATTCGCTTGCATTGTATACGGAAAGACCAATCACAACAGACTTGGCCAGCTGACCAATCAGAGCAGAGCTGGCTTTACACAACTGCTTTGAACGAATCGTTTCGAAATCACTGCAAAATGATTATAATATTAAATGCATGTTCTGAGAAAATTACAATGTTTTCTGACCTTGGATGCATTTAAACCTATTGTAGAGGAGTCCAACACAATATAATATATAGGACAATTTAAAATACCATATGACCTGTCCTTTAATACGGATAAAACTGATCTTGTTAAAAATGTATTTGCAAGTGTTTTTATGTTAAATTCATTTTAAACAGTTGCATGTGAATATCAATGTATTAATAATGTAGCAACAATGCTTCATAAATTATTAAATCTGGTGCTGCGCTTGACTACATATCCACTCAGGAATAAAGTGCAAAATCTAAACTTTATCTGAGCTTTATAAATATTACCAGCTAATAAAATTTTTACATTTTATAAAGAAAACATGAGTAGTACTTGCCCCAGTACTGCCATGTATGATAATAGGTGGGTGCTTACAAGTTCAGGTCTCTTATGCTCATCAAGGCTAAGTTGATATGATCAAAAATACAGTAAAAACAGCAGTATTATAAAAATATTATTACAACATTACATTATTATTATTTTTTTTACTTTAGTAGTAGTTCCTTTAATTGCAAAGCCAAATTTTCAGCAGCCATCACTCCACTTCACCATCACTCACTTCAGTGTCATATGATCCCCAGAAATTTATTATTAATTGAACAGTAATATTGAATAAACAACAACAGCCATTGTAAAATTTGCTGAGCAATTCAATCAAAAGAAGAAAGGCTGATAGAGTTTTGATATAGCAATAAAGTTAAATAAAAATATAAAGTTATGAAACTTTGCCCCCAGTCAAAACTATTTGCTCTGGAAGAAATAATGGATTAATTGTCCGCTAGATATACCAAAAAGCAATTATACACTACCAGTCAAAAGTTTTTGAACAGTAAGATTTTTAATGGTTTTTTTTTTTTTTAAACAAGTCTCCTCTGCTCACCAAGCCTGCATTTATTTGATCCCAAGTACAGCAAAAACAGTACAATTTTGAAATATTTTCACTATTTAAAATAACCATTTTCTATTTGAATATATTTGAAAATGTAATTTATTCCTGTGATTTCAAAGCTGAATTTTTAGCACCATTACCCCCCCTCAAGAAAATTATACTATTCCAAGCTTTTGAACGGTATAGTTTATACTGTTACAGCATCTTTTTACTTCAGATAAATTCTATTCAAAGAATCTTGAAAAAAAAAATACTTAACTGTTTTAAATATTGATAATAATAATAATAATCAGCATATTAGAATGATTTCTAAAAGTGACACTGAAGAATGGAGTAATAATGCTGAAAATTTAGCTTTGATCACAGGAATAAATTACATTTAAAAATATACTCAAATAGAAAGCAGTTATTTAAAATAGTAAAAAATATTTCACAATATTTCTGCTTTTGCTGTATTTTCAAAATAAATGTAAGATCGGTGAGCGAAAGACAATTCTTTAAAAAAAACCCATTAAAAATCTGACTAGTAGACTTTGACTAGTAGTGTATCTCATGCTTAACCACTATAGAGACATCAGAGTCTGGCCAAGGTAAGGCTGCTCTTAAAGTCTTAAAACTACATTCATTACTACAAGGTAATACTAATAGTGCATGTTGAGGGCAAAAACTTCATTATGTTGATTTCATGAAGCATGCAGTGTTACACAAGCCTAAATGCCTGACCTTCAAACAAAGTGCCTGCCAAGAGGTTATTAATGGCAGCTGCAGAGATGATTGGGTCAAGTATTGCTTTTCACAGTTTACACGTCGCCTTTAGCACAACTTTAGCCTATTTTCAGTCTCTTACAATCAGACATGCATAATGATTGATTGCAAGAGCCGAGCATGTTTGAAACACTTATCCATACTGCGTTAACAGATCTAAACAGTGGCAAAAGCTATCATAAACAGAAATGTTAAGTACTTCACAGACAACAACAATTACCTCCTCTGGGATTAAAAAAAAAAACAAGCGTCTTCATTATTTCCCAAGTGACTCTGGAGTTGCAGTTTCTAAACAGCGACATGTTCGCATAAAATCACACAAACGCTGTCTGAATCGGTGATCTGCATTTGTAAGCAGCTCTTAATCCCTTCCTGTCAAAATCTGACTAAAAACAGATCTTGCGAGTATTCATTATGATGGCCTAATGCGCAGCACATTATTCAAATGAGCCGCTGTCATACGTTCTTGTGTGAATCTCCACTAGTGTGATCATTTGTAATGGACTGTTTTCGTGCCCGAGGGTTTCTGTCTAGAAAAATATGAAAACATGTGTTTGATCTCGGTGCTGGGCGACAGGTACCTCATTCCACTCTGACAGCTCGAATATCCATCAGAGTTGAAGAGAGTAATAATTACCTATCAAACCTGCATGCTGCCAAGCCACATAACAGCTTAGACAAAGGAAGACTGAACAGATCAATTAAAATTTCAATGTGGAGATGAGTGCATGGGACACAGATACATAAACACATCCAGAATGACACACGGACCAATGACACGTGGATTTAGTGTTAAGAGCAAGGTCTCTCACTCTTACTCTACAGATGAAGTGATAAAACCAGTGTTCCAGATGAGAGGCAACACTTAACGCTAGCGCTGATGAGCTTTACTGGGAGAAAGCTTTGTGCAATGAATGAGTGTACATTTTAATGAGTCCATTAAGGTCCCTTTACTAACAACCAAGAACCGAATACGCTTCCCATAAACCTATTAGATTACACAGACATGTTTAAAGACAGCAGTCTGGATTGTGTTTGTGTGCGTTTCTTTTGGATCTTAAAGGAACCGTATGTAGGATTGTGGCCAAAACTGGTACTGCAATCACTTTCAAAATACTGTAGAACGATGTATCCCCCTCCCCCCCGACTCGAGGTTGCCAGCTAAGCTGCAGGATCCAGCAGGATCGTAGGCTGCTACAAGGAGCTTCTAATGGCAAGTGACGAGTCCTACACAGTAATTTTTTTTTCTTCACGAGAGATGTTTTGCGAAGTAATTATGTATCGCAAAAATTTACTAACGGCGATTAGCCAAGTATTTCGTAAAGATGTACTGTAATACCACATTTCAGTCGGAACATAGATTGTTTTCATACCCTGCTAGTGGTGCGATATAAAGCTTTTTATGAACGCATTTAGCACGGGCGACTGTGGAAAATCCACTGTTTATGGAAGCAAAGTTAGCCAAACATAGATGAATCTTACCTGTCCAGGAGAAAATTAGCAACGTTGGCGTCTGTCTTCAAATTCTTCTCCGTTTTCAGCCGTCTCCATCTTTCAAAGGCATCTCCTATACAAATCCTTGTTTTATTTCGGACTTTATCACAACGTATTTCGGATTCATAACGAGGTCTTTTAGGTTTCGTAACGTTATACATGTTTTATCCGACACGTTCTTAGCTGCAGCTGTAACTAGAGCAGAGCTGGCAACCCGGATGACGAAACTCTACTGACTTCGTGATTACTAGATAGCTGGAGGGTGGAGCCTCAGACCAAAACACAAATGACAACAATAACATCAGTCGTGGGCTGCAACTGTCACTTTTAAATGACAATATCCTGGCCGGACCACTGTTGTCAGTGTTGTAAGTATTTGAAATGAACATGATTTCTTAATGTCTAGTGACATGTCAGGGCCATTTTATGATTAGCTGAAATAAATTTCAGGTGAAGTGTGTCATTTCTACAGCATTATATTTCAAACAGCTTTAGAAAAACACTCCCCCAATCTGTTGCCAAATTTTCAGCCTTTTCAAAAAATCTTATTTTATATATTTATTCGTGGATGGAATTGCATAATCCAGTCATAAAAATGGAATTTACTGTATAATGTGGAATGTCATGGAATTTGCCAAATTTTGAATGGATAAATCAAAAGTAAGTCACTAAACTATAATTAAAACACGATATGTACTAGTGTCTGAGAATATTAAGCTGCAAACATATTATTTAAATATGGATCTTACATGTTCTGCATGTCTCTGTGTGAATGAATGAAGCAGAGATGCAGTGTGCAGACCTAATAATAGTTATTAAAATAATATTATAATTAATAAATAAATAATAAATATATTAATAAAACATTTTTTAAGGACTATTTACCAGAATTTATTTACTAGAAAAAAATGATTTCTGGGGAATAAATAAATAAATACAACTATATTTATTTATTATTATTATTTAAAAATCAGTTAATCAGAGAATAATTCAAAAATTGAATAAAATTCAATCAATTTTAGCATTCAAAAACATTAATGAACAAATTTGGTAACAAAATAAAACTGAATTTGAAAAAAAAAATCAAAACGTATTTCATAGGACCTAATTTTTTTTTTTTTTTGTTAAAATTTTAATAAATTGCTGTTGTGTACGTTCATGATTTCAATGAATTAGACATGCTTTTTGAGTCATATTTAAAAAAAATGTATTTAAATTTTATTTTATTTTAAGAGTCCAGAAAAATTAAAATAGAAAAAATTTAATTTGGGAAAAAAATAAACCTGAATTTGGAAAAATAAAACTGATTTCATTAGGCCATAATTAAATTGATGAAAAGTGACAGCAAAGACTTGTTATTTAAGACAATGTTATTTGGTATTTTAAAAAAAAAATTTAAGTTCATATTTATAAAAGAATCCTGAAAAAAAAAAAAAAAAAAAATCATGGTTTTCACAAAAATTGTTATCTGGCCACCAAACAAGCAAATTACTATTATTTATTAATTTTTTTCTCAGAAATTACGATTTCTAAAAGATCATGTGACACTGAAGACTGGAGTAAAGGCCTAATAATAAATTATGGAATAAATTAAGTTTTCAAATATGTTTAAATACAAAATGGTATATAAATATATTTTTCAAAATCAACTAAATGCAGCCTTGGTGAACATTAGAGACTTCTTCTCAAAAATATATTTTAAAAAATCTAACAGACTCCAAACTTCTGAACAGTAGTATACAGTAGATGATTACTGCATAAATAATGTAGGAAAAATGCTTAATAAATGATGAAATACTTGACTACAGATGCTTAATTATGATTAAAGAATACCCTTATGTTTCACATAAAGTCAAGCACAACACCATTAACTCACTGGAAGCACCATGCAGAACAAAATCGTCTTCCACAGCCCTTGATCTGATCAGTGAAGAAATATTCTGCTGTGCTTGTGTCTCTATACAGGCCCAGTCATGAACTACATGGCACTCCATCAACACCAAGAACAAGTCCAAAAACCAGACAACTTTTTTCAAAATGTTGAAATGTGAATATTTTGTTGTTTATCCATCTGTTTGTCTGCATGCAACCACGGTTCTTCTGTATGTGTACGAAAGTGTGTGCAAACTTTGGCACGGCGGAGTGAATCTGATTGTGTGGGCATGCACAAGTGTGTGTGCGGTTGTGTGCAGGGCTTCCCACAATCCCCCTCATTAACAGCTCATGCGGGTTGGCAAATGACTGCTCGAGCCCTGCCTGTCTCTCTCTCTGCTTGGCTCTCATTAGCAGCTGGCAACACCACATGAGAGATGAGTGGACACTGGCACAGAATGGCATTACCCGCTTACTCGCTGTCATACGCTCACACACAAAGAAGTGCATGGAGACGGAGAAAGTGATAAAGAGAGAGAAGAGAGGGAGAGATAGTCCTCATCTCAGTAGATTTAATTAAAACTGGGGTGAGCAGATGGGGGGAGAAGGAAGGAAGTCCAACAGGAGACAGCTCATCTGTCTGAGCCACACTCCCCCCCCCCCATTTCTCCTTCTCTCCCGCTCTCAGTTCCCTATCTCGTTTCTCTCTCTCCTTTTTAATGAATCCTTGGCTTTCTATAACCTCCCAATTTAAAGCTTCCACTCTGGATGGATGACAGACGGCCAGTCCAGATCAGCAAGAGAATGTGTGTGTGTGTGTGTGTGTGTGTGTGTGTGTATCTGACTGAGGTAGGTAATTAGTGTATGGAAGTACTGTATAAACCAGGTTTGCTCAGGCTTGTTGAGCTGGACAGAAATTCTGTTTTACAGTCCAAACTCAGTGTCTAATACAAATGGCTTACTTATAGGTGACTCTATATATTTCACATTTATTTTTAGAGCACTTTATACATTGCAAAGCAGCTTCACAGTATTAAACGGGAGAGTAACAGAATCAAGGCAGATCCATAGCTCTGCTATAAAGCAGATGTAACAAGACAATACTGTCATTATTCAGCTCCATTCAGTGCAGTGATGGATAAGTTCAGTTCAATAACCTGTGTAAAGCTCATTCATTATGAAACAAGTTCAACTCATAGTGTCACCATTCAGCTTGAGTTCAATATTGATTCATTTCAGTTCACAGTGTTAAGTTTTCATGAAATATGAACAAATTTGATTCAGCTATAAAGCTGAAAACAATATGTGACCCTGGAGCACAAAACCAGTCACAAGTGTCGATGTTTTGAAGATTGAAGCTGAATAAATAAGCTTTCCATTGAGGTATGATTTGTTAGGATAGGACACTATTTAGCCGAGATACAACTATTTGAAAATTTGGAATCTGAGAAAATCACCTATGAAGTTGTCCAAATGAAGTTCCTAGCAATGCATATTACTAATCAAAAATTAAGTTTTGATATATTTACAGTAGGAAATGTACAAAATATCTTCATGGAACATGATCTTTACAGAATATCCTAATGATTTTTGGCACAAAAGAAAAATCGATAATTTTGACCCATACAATGTAATGTATTATGGCTACTGCTACAAATATACATAGACAGACTGGTTTTGTGGTCCAGGGTCACATATAGTGTCATTATTCAGCTCAATTCAGTTCAAGCTTTGTTTTCATCCGATAGCACCACTGTCGTCAAAACGCTGATATTACCAAATATTATGTTTTTTTTTTTATACCCCAGCTCAGCAAACCACAGGCAACAGTGGCAAAGAACCTAAATTCCACCAGGTGACGGAAATGGAGGAAAAAAACATTGGGAGAAATCAGGCTTATATTTAAGAGACCAGACAAAAAAGTCAAAAGAAATCATTTAGTTGCACACGTGTTGTTCCAGACGTTCATTTCTTCAGTGGAAGACACAAGAAGATATTTTGAAAATCTCATTTTTTTGTTTTTTTGTTCATACAATGACAATCAAAGGAGACCAGTGTTGTTTTGGACACAACTGACTTTTATTGTGTGAACAAAAAACAAAACATTCTTCAAAATATCTTCTTTTGCGTTTGAGAGATGTCACACAGATTTGGAATGACATCTCTCAGGGTGAGTAAATGATTATAGTGATTGATTTCATTTCTAGGTGAATTATCTTTTAGACTTTAAAGATCCACCAAAGTGCTTTGAAACACGCAGCGTTATTCTATGTGTTGACACAATTTCAACTGAAACAGGAATACAGGGACATATCACGCAGCCAATAGTGTTTTGTTTATATCACAGTTTGGGCCAGAGCCGTTGATCTCAGCACAGCTGCATTTGACAGCGACAGTTACAATCTCATCCATATCGCTATAAAATATAGCATGTAGAATTCAAATCCGATACATTTTATGGTCTGCGCCGATTCACGCATATGATCCGCTCTGTGCAATCGTGTCTCTGCACACAGTCCAAAACTAGACTTCTTTTTCCCGAATAGAAAGCATATTTACATCTGAATCGTTCCCTATCCCCTATATAGTGCACAATGTGCCATTAATGGTACAAAAAATACTAATTCTGTGAGCAAGTGACTAATTTCAGCTACAGATTCAGTTTCTATTATAGTATAGATTCTAGAGATAATTTAATTGGACAGAAAGTCTGATGAGAATCTGAAGTGCAGGGTGATGTCATCAATATCGTTGATCCATATCGGCGGAAGTTAGAGACTGCACTTTTTGAATGCTTATTTATTGTAAATGCAGATTGTGTCATTGTTTTGACAATTTATATACTTTTTAACCTCAAATGCTCATCTAGTCTCTGTTCAAGAGTATTCCGGTTCAAGATAGTTAGGGTAGGTCAAAAAACTCCCAGCTCATTTCTTCAAAATCGCACTACATCGCTGCAGAAGTACCAACCAAGTGTTTGCAAAGTGAACAGGCAAAGAAGACCAAACGCCCTTTACAAAAAAAGGTAAAAATGTTTTTATTTACTAGGGTTTGTCTTATTTTCACATTTAATTACCCTTAAAGATTTAAGTAACAGATTTCAAGTTATATAACCTTGCTGCTGAAGTTTACAAATCTGAGAAAAATGATGAGGTCAGGGTAATGAAAGACAGAGCTAAATAGACACACAAGAGCTGGCCTGTATAGAATCTCTGCCTGTAGAAATCTGCAGACTGCAAATACTTATCATTCATACAATTCAACACATCCTGCAGTCCTCGCAATTGACTGAATAAATTCAAGATTGTGATTGCTACAATTAAATCATTCAGAAAAGTGTTGATTATAGCAATCCATTTATACTCCTGCTGTGTCACAACGATCTGTTTACAAAAGTATGTGTTTAGAAATTCTATCAATTGAAAATAAGAATCAAGGGATTATTGATGTAATTTTATAGCTCAAATTCCAAATGATGTGCTAATGAATTCAACTACAAATAAAGAAATATATACCCATTTTAAACGCATTTAAATATATTTAACAGAATTCTGTCATTTTTTTTCCAACCCAGGCTCATGAAAATACATGCCTCTATATAGATTTATGCAACACCGTAACTAAGCACCTTTCTGCGCGTTTCGTGGCAGTTTCAAAGTGAAATGTCCAGAGAGTGACGCTAAAACACACATTGAATAGGTGACTGTGGCACATTTTTATTACGTTGGTACAGGTACGTAATGCTGTGTTTTTATAACGCTGCTTGAAGTACGTATTCAGAATTAAAATATCCGGGGAGTGTCGCTAAAGGTTAATGCTCCTTTGTGTTGGAAAAATACACAAGTAATTGTGTGAAAATTAGGCTTTAATAATCAAAACTTTGTATCTGTAAATCATACTTTGTGTGAAAAGAAATAAAAGTGAAAGAGTTTTACTGCCTCTAGTGTTCATTTCAACTGGAAACTGCAGTGATTCTTACATACAGACAGTTTTGCAGAAATGCATAGAGAGGCATGTATTTCCAATGAGCCTATGTTGAGTTTTTCCCTTACAATCAGTGCTGCTCATCTGGTTAGCAGCTTTCAAAAAACATTTTATTGTATAGTCATATTTAATAAGGCAAATTATTTGCAAAAAAAAAACAACAACAAAAAAAATAACACCTACATGATAAATGTCAACTAAAAGCAAATAAAAAAAGTGCATCGGCAACTGTCAGAGTTGATCATAAATTAATACTTACAAATGTCCATGCATCACTTAAAACGCTTTTCCACTTTCTAACCTTTTCGTTTTTCTTTCCTTTTTCTTTCTTTTTTTTTTTTTTTTGCTTAGCTCAGTTCTCTACTACATTAATCTCATTATCCTTTGAACCTTTTCACCGCTGATGCCAAATGCAATTTGTATTCTGCGGCCCGGCAAAGAGCCCTAAACTGATTATCCCAGTATAAACCGTGGCAGTCCTGGATATTGTAAGGCCTGAAAGGCCCTTCTAGCCTGTGAAAGGGGTTCCCATATGCCCTCAGAGTTTCATGACACAATGTTGCGTCTGCTTTGCAAGGAAGAAATTAAGCGTGTGAAAGTCTACGCAAAGCCCTCATTTTCCAGTTAATCAAATCTCTGCCTAATCAAATTAGCGCACATAATTCAGCTAGATGCGTGGCACAAAAAAGGCATTATCCCCTCTCTCCGGAGCTGAAAAGAAGGGAACCAGCGTGGTATCTCTCCCTGGGCCTCCGCATGAGCCGCAGTCAATAGAAGAGGCTGGGAGATGGGGACGGCCTCTCGGGGGGTCAGAGGGGAGGACTTCAACGGGAAGGGGAGGTCTGCAAAGGGGAGGGCAGGGGTGTTAAAGTTGGAGCTGCCGGAGTGAGCACAAACTGCAGGGTTGAGGGAGACTTTGGCAGCGATTAAGTTCCCAGCTTAATAAAAGACCTGGCTCAGTGCTCTCCTCACGGGAGCAGCCCAACGCTTGCTAATGAGGTACTTGTTTAATTTTCTTTCAAAGGGCTGGACATCTGTGACAAACTCTCTCTCTCTCTCTTGCCCCTCCCTTCACCTCGCTCGGCCTCCCTGCGCGCACAAAGCCCATCTATCAATAGACCTACAGCGCCTCTCTGGTTTGATGAAGTGTTTTCCATTGTATACGACAGATAATGTGTTCAGAGTGCGGCAGGACTATCAGTATTACCTCTGATCTCTCATCCCAGTCAAAGCCCGTCATGAAAACTCAATAGCGCTTTGGGCTCAATGGTGAAGCGGGCAGAGCATCTCCTCCCTCTCTCTAATTGATTTCCCCTCCGTGGAGGATGCGTACGGGAGGGTGCCTCGCTGTCCTTCACCTGAATCTTATGGGCTTGTGTTTGTGATGTGCTCCGGAGCTGTCATCTTGGATTCAGTTTTATGACTTGAGGGACCTGATCTTAGGCCATCCGTAGCTGCAGCATAGATCAGCTTATTTGCTTGACTGCACTGACTAGAAGCACTTCCTCTGGGTAAGCAAGATCCAAAATGCACTCTGGTGCTGGCCTACAGGCCCTGATCTAAAACTCTAAATGTATATTCCAGGCTTTCAAATGTCTTTGCTGAGTCAACAATCTATTCAATTTTACATTATATAATATATGTGACCCTGGACCACAAAACCAGTCTTAAGTAGCACGGGTCAAGTATGGGTCAAAATGATTGATTTTTCTTTTATGACATTAAATCATAAAGATATTAAGTAAATATCATGTTCCATGAGGATAATTTGGTAATTTCTCACCATGAATATAGAAAAACCTAATTTTTGATTAGTAATATGCACTGCTAAGAACTTCATTTGGACAACTTGAAAGGCTATTTTCTCAAATCCCTCAGGTTCCAGATTTTCAATAGTTGTATCTCGGCCAAATATTGTCCTATCCTAACAAACCATACATCAATGGAAAGCTTATTTATTATTGGATAGCTTATTTCAATTTTAAAGGTCCCATATTGTACACATTTCTGGAGGTTTATTTTAGTTGTTGATGTCCTTAAGAATATATATTTGCGGTATAAGTGCCAAAATCCATCTCAATATATTTTTACAGCTGCTTTTTTAGGAGCTCTGTCAAAAACAGGTTGATTTTGGCCCATCTAATTAATATTCATGAGCCTCTCTTCTGATTGGCCTGTTGTTTTCTGAGTGACGCACAGCCAGGCCAACCACAGGTGACTACGGTCATGTATGCTTTAGCCGAGTCCAGAGCCATAGAGAGAGCCTAGCCTGCTGATACTCAACAGGATATTTCAGAATGATCATTAATGTTTTTTCTTTTTCAAACACCGAATGCAGTAAGCTACATAACTGTTGCTTTAGTAAAGCCCCTTTCACAATGCGCGCTGATTCTGGAAAATTACGGGAACGAGCGCTGTGTGAACAAAAGCCAGAACCAAATGCCATGAAGGCAGTGTTGTAGTGATGATGCACGTTATCGTGCGACTCTTCACAACGAAAAAATACGTGCAAAGTGGAATGAAGCAACGCTGAAGCACAGATTGTTCAGGTTAGTTTCAGTTTAGTGAAATGTACGCGTCGCATTACATCTCACATCCAAACGTCACATGTCTTTATGGGTTGTGTGTAAAGCACGCACAGATTCCGGAAAACAACTGTGAATGAACCAAATCAAACAACTCCGGAACAAATCATGGGACACATTATCCGTGTATTTACCGGAATCGCTGTGTGAAAGAGGCTGAAGTTGACGTGCCTCTGGTCTCTTATATTCACGTTGTTCTGAACAGGGTTTTCTCGACTTGTTTTCGTGTTGTTGTTGCTTAGCAATGTTATGGACATGATATTGTCTGGGTTTGACAAAAGGAGGGTGGGACGGTGGTTGGCTTTCGGGGTGGTGACTGAAGGCGGTGACTGAGTAGATCGGACGCCACATCTGTGCGGAAGTCACAGCGGCTTGTGAAAAGAAACAGCTACTTTAAGCAGGCTGTGTGCAGTTTACTGTGGATTGACTGTTTTGAAACTCATATGGTAGTTACATAGCCTCTAGACCTCAGTTATCATGAAAAAAGCCAGGAAATCTCGATTTTGACAATATGGGACCTTTAAAACATTTACCCTTATGACTGGTTATGTGGTCCAGGGTCACACATATATAACTCAAACACAAAATATTATGTTTTGACATTAAAATGAAATTATAAACAATACAAAATAACAGTAATAATATATCAACAAATTTACAACAAGACCTGCTTGAACACATCTGTATATTCCATTTTGCTCTCATTTCAGATTCATCTGACCCTAAAGGTCACATAAAAAAGGTAAATTGTGGTTTACACGACCAGTTGTTTTGTTTCTTTTTAAAAAAATATATACTTTTATTCAGCAAGGACAGTTATATTGTTACCAAAGATCTCAGTTTGAAAATAAAAACTTTACAAAAATCTTACAAAAAAATCCCAAACAAAAATATTAAGCAACAAACCTGTTTTATCAGCATTGATCAAAAGATAAATGTTTATTGAACAACAAATTAGAATGTTAAGGATCTTGTGACACTGGAAATTCAGCTTTGACATCAAATGAATAAATTACATTTTCAAATATGTGACCCTGGACCACAAAACCAGTCTTAAGTCGCTGGGGTATATTTGTAGCAATAGCCAAAAATACATTGTATGGGTCAAAATTATTGATTTTTCTTTTGTGCCAAAAATCATTAGGAAATTAAGTAAAGATCATGTTCCATGAAGATTTTTTGAATTTGATTTTTTGATTTTAAAATCCCTACTATAAATATATCAAAATGTAATTTTTGATTAGTAATATGCATTGTTAAGAACTTAACTTGGACAACTTTAAATGTGATTTTCTCAGTATTTTGATTTTTTTGCAACCTCAGATTCCAGATTTTCAAATAGATGTATCTCGACCAAATAGTGTCCAATCCTAACAAACCATACATCAATAGAAAGCTCATTTATCAAGCTTTTATATGATGTATACCTCTCAGTTTTGTAAAATTTTACCTTATGACTGGTTTTGTGGTCAAGGGTCACATATGTTTAAATATGTTTAAATTGTGTTTTTAAGTTGCAATATTTTTTTCAAAAATGACTGTTTTTAGGATCTGGCATCCAGGGCTGGGTCTTAATTATCTGGCATAGAGACTTGATTTAACATCATTAAACTCTACAAAGGACCTCAAGACTTAATAAATGAAATGTTAAACATTCTGTTTCTCAGCTGAAACATCTGTATGTCAAGTTTTTCTACTGCGAAGGGGGAAAGAAAACACTAGCCTTTGGCCACCAGTTCAGAAACATCATTATTAACATATAAACAACATCATAAAAGCTACAAAAGCTACATTTCTTTCTCTATTCTAGTTTGGTTAAATTTTCCATCTCCTCTCTCCGTCCTGTAATTGGTATTCAAAGGAGAGTGTGTCTTGTCTCTTGCTGTCGGTCACTTCTAGTTATTTTATAATACGTTCCCCCCTCTCTCATTATGAGAACTGCCAGATTCATATTTGCACTTTGATACCCTCCCTAATGTGTGTAGACAGACACGGCATACCAACATGCTCCTCCCTAACCACCTTCACCTTTCTTTATCAGAGACACTCAAGTAGTGTGTGTGTGTGTGTGTGTGTGAGAGAGAGACTGCCAGACAAATCAGCAGTCAAACAGCTTCAATCTGCTCAATGTAAACAGGCACTAACGATGGCAGGGGGTCAGAGGTCAATCCCATGGATCAAGCCTCAGCTGGAACGCGGCTATTGCTGGATGCAGTCCACAGGGGGAGGGGCGTTGCTGGGGACAAAGACGGAGGCTTAGCACCCTGAAGCCCTAAAGTCAGATCATAACTAAACTGCACATTATTATAGCAGTGTCTCTAGAGAGGGCCATCTGTGCCATCTAATGGGCTTCAGTGAGGCGGTCAGAGCTCAAGTTCATTTATGAAAACGATGATGATGATGACAATGTTAATGGTGCTACAAGGAAACGCGTCTTGCCACTGGCACCGGCACGAAATCCAACCGAGATACCGGCCATTCGCTGCACCTCGCTGTTATATTATGAAAAGCTTTATGAAGTGCTTTTTATGAAGCTTTTTACTGTGGGGCATTGTTGTTCCAAGTTATGGTTTGGCTAGATTCTGTGTTTATTCAACAACATACTGTATACAAATATGCTCAATGCTTTCACCTTTTGTACCAGTTGTGTGGACCTCAAAATCATACAGTTACTGTTGGAAAGGGTACAAATATGCAGAAGATTCTAGAAAACCAAAGACTGTGCAAGGTCTGGAGGATTTTTACCAAGGGACTCATGAACAACTATTGCAAAACATAAAAATAGTCAAACACAAGAGTCATAGACAACAAACAGTATTAGGATTCAGGAGTATGTAAACTTTTGAACTAATATTTGTGCAATTCAGTTTTAATATTGTGGACTATATGTAAACATGTATTATGTGTAAGGCTGCCCCCTAATAGTCGACGAGAAGAGGCTTGGTCGACCAAAATTGTATTAATCGCTTAGTCGCACAAAAAAAAAAAAAAACTTCCACAGGAAGTGGCAAAGT
Organism: Garra rufa; assembly: GCF_049309525.1. Classification (NCBI taxonomy): domain Eukaryota; kingdom Metazoa; phylum Chordata; class Actinopteri; order Cypriniformes; family Cyprinidae; genus Garra; species Garra rufa. Next base: position 18,428,974 of record NC_133383.1, read on the forward strand.
CACACAGTCTATGACGGACAAATCGTTAACGGTCTATGTGGTAATATAAGTAAGTACATCAGGCAGGACATCTAAACGCTAACCTATAGACATTTACACATACATCTAAAAGATGTATGTAGTAGCAACTTTACACAGCTGCTCAATTTAATGTTAACTTAGAAAAATGTGCGCTATTGAAGTGTCTGTGCAGAGTGTGGAAGCTAAACAGTAGCACGCTCACTGCATGACAGACAGAGGTGTTGGTACGGTCATTTGCACTTAAAATACTCCATTTCTGGTCATACAGCTAAAAGTAATACATCTTTTGAATCTGTAAAGACTATGTTTATTTGTGTGCACTCAGAATAACAACGAAACGTTGAGCTTTTGTAAAATAACGAAAGTAAACAGGATGTGCTTTCTGCCATCTCAGTCTCTGTGAACTTGAGTGCAAAACTTTGAAACTCTGTGAAATGTCTACATTTAATTGAACCAATTCAAAAAGATAACAAATATTCTCAGATTATGTCATTCGTATCAAACATGCATAAAGGCACATCCACTACTGCGGAGATGGCGAGTCAGTGTCGTCGACTTTATCTCTTAAAACCGAGATGGCAGAAAGCATTGTTTGCTTTCATTATTTTACAAAAGCACAACTTTCATTATTATTCTGAGTGCACACAAGTAAACAAAGTCTTTACAGAATCAAAATATGTATTACTTTTAGCTGTATGACCAAAAATGAAGGATTATTTTAAGTGCAAATGTTCTCTGATGTCAGTTAATGGGCACAATATCATGCAGATGAACAAATAATGTAGTAATTTTTTTTATTTTTTTTTATGTCTTAATGCATTTCATGATGGTGATATCAAAAAAGTTTACTATATTTCTTTCTCTTTGCTTTTTTTTATACCAAAATGATAAGTTTAAAACAAGCTTGACTTTAAAAAAACTAATCTAAACGTTATCTAAAAAGCAGTCAGACTGCATTGCCTCAAATGAGTAAGTTTTCATCATGTAATCTGTAATCAGTAACTGACTACAATATTTTATATTGGACGACTAATATTTTTAAAGTGACATTTCAATATAAAAAATAAACAGAATAGAAATATAAACAGAAATAGAAATCAAAGAATAACCCCAAGAAGCCTTGGTTTATAGTGAATTTAAAAAAGCCATTATTACATTTTGAAACAATTTCTTTAGCGCAGTATAGAGTGGTGGAGATATGAGATCAGACCCTGGAAGACTAATTTGTTCTGTTCTACAATGTAACCTGCACACATCCATACTGAAAACGAATTCTGATGCATTTGTTTTTATTTTTTGAAAATGTATGCTTATAATAGGTAACTAGATAAGGCAGTTTGTGGTGTGAGTGTGTGCAGGTCAGGTTGTAGAACAAAATGTCAAAGTATTGTCAAGTTATATTTACCACAAGCTTTACTCATAAATTGAAAACACCATTATAAATCCCACAGGAAAATCTTGAAGGAACAAGCAGCGAATTAGTATTCTGGGCTCTGACGTCATATGTGGATCACTCTATTACTGATAGCAGAACAGTTGCCAAGCAACACACAGATGCAGTAGCACTGACGAGGTCACAGGTGTACGTTTCTAAGGTCATTTACAACAGCTTCAAATGAAGCTCAACCAATTATAATCCTAATATAAATATAAAAAAAATACTTATAGCTCAAAAGTGGTGGATACAAAAGAAAACACAACCGTCTCTTCATCAAATTCTGTACACCATCCCAGAGTTGTTTGGTGTGCATGTCAGTCCAGCTGACCCTGGGGTGGCATAGCTTAGGTGTGTATTTAGTGTGATTGTGTGTTTAAGTGGTGGCCATGTCTTCTGTTGACCGTGAGGTGATCAGTCATGTGGTGGTGTGTGAGAGACAGCGCCTGATAAAGGCAGAAGAGATAAGGTCAGAAAGAAAAAGAGAAAGAGGGGTCAACACCAGATTCATTAGGATCACCACTATCTCTGACTAACAGTGAGCTATGGTGACAAAGAGAGGCAGACAGTAGATATAAATATACTCCACGCAAGTATGCACATATGCAGATAAATGTAATCTTTTTCAAATTATTCTTAATGCTGTACATTAAAATGTCTAAACTCACTTCAGCATTTGATATAAGTAGCATTTTCTTCTGTGAAGCATAAAAAATTAATTTTAAGAACTTACTAAATTTTTTTTGTTCATCAGGGCTCCACAGTGTGACCATTTCAGTTGCATTTGCGATATGCGATATGATATGAATGAGATATTGATTTAATACAACATTTCAATAAACAAGAAGTTAACATTAAGTCACTTATATTGTCTGACTATAACACTATTGCCTGATTTTGCTCTATTTCGTTGTCAAAAATAGATTGAAACAAGTCACAACTGAGCCACTGCAAAATCTCCATGTTTTGTTTATGCATGAAGGTGCGTTTTTAAACAAATCGAGTCAATGATTCAATTTCCCATTCATAAAGACAGTCACTTACTTTATTCCTGAATGAATCAGCTGTTCGAACAAATCAAATTAATGACATGATTCAGTAATTAAATAAGTGACTTGCTGCCACCTAGTGGCAGATTTAGTTTCATTTTAAAGTATCTTTTCAGTTATTTAAATCATTTAATATTTCTGTATTCAAAACTTTATATTTAAACATTAATCTCAACATGAATATGACTGCATTAATGTCACCTCTGAGCCTCATTAAACATGAAAACACACCTGTAGTACACATTAATTGTAAATAGCAATTTCATTTGATTGGTAACATTCTTATTCTACTTGTTCTTATTCTGTTGTTTTAATTAGAAATTTTAAAAAGCTTAAAAATATCTTATTTTTTTAATTAGACAAAAAAGATGACATACTTTTAATACAGTTCGAAAAATGGTGAAAACGAAATTCCCCTTTAAATCACTTTGAGTTAAATATCACCTCAAAATGGGAAGGCTAATTTTTGATCATATTTTTTGATTATTGATTAGAAGGTGCTCCTAAAATTTTGACTGTGCTACTAAATTTATGTTAGGAACACAAGTGCTCCTAAAAAAAAAGTAAGCGTAGAGCCCTGTCCATATACTAGAAGTCAATGGGCTGCAAAACTGTTTTGTTAACAACATTATAAAAATATCCTTTATTGTGTTTTGGAGAAGAGAGTCAAGAAGGGTGAATAAATTATGGCAGAATTTTCACTTCTAGGTGAATAATCTCTTTAATTTATGTAGACTGAATTTTAATATCACCATTTATTGCTTACCGGCCATAACATGAAAATACTTATTGGCCTAACAGGATCGGCCAGATGCCTCATTGCAAACACAACAGTGTTTGAACTTAAGCTTGTGTAGCTAAATGTGCTTGCGTTCAAATATCTTCAGGCTTTTGTGTGTAAAACACACATAAATATTTTGTGGTCTAGATTTACCACATTTGTCGTAGACTATTTTACAGCTTTCAGTAAAACAACAAACCACTAACACTGCATGTTCTAAGCTCATCATTAAAAGTGCTTGTAAAATCAAACTCATCCGTGGTAAAAAAAAATCCGGTATGCTTTGCAGGTACTAAGAATGATAACTAGAAGCTAAAGTTCGATTACAAACTTTAAATGTTGGCTTGGAGAGAGCCTTGGGGAAAAAAAGGCAGAGTGCTTGTGTGTCCGGCGTTCTCGATCGGCCTGATCCACATCCGATTTATTTCTGAACAGTTCATGTTCACTTGAGACATAAACAACTGTTTTCGATTATATTCGTTAAGCTTTGATGTATTTTGAAATGATCTTGTCTGTGTTTGTCCGAGAGAAGTGTTTCTTACTGGCAGAAGCGAGGATTAATGTAGTGTGGAGCATGTGCGTCAAAGCCACGACGCGTTGCTGTGCAGTTGAGCCCAAAAGCAGAAATAAGCAAGCATTTAACCTTTGTAATATATTACTCTACTATTATTGTGTTGAATCGCTGGAGTGTTTGCGTTTAAATACCTTTAAAAGACGTGCAAATGATGTCTTTGTTGACACAGACGGATAACTGAGCCGCATCCCATGTTAGTTAGTTAAACCTATAAAACAGCTAATTTCCACTCAATGTAGCTCTTTAAAATGTTCTTCTATATTTATTGCGTACAATCGCTGGACTGTTTTTATTTAAATGATTTTAAAAGACGTTCAGTGATGTATAATTCTCAGACAGAGATGTCTATAACACACTCGCTGAAGACAGCACTTTAACTTTGAAATAAAACAGCTCAAAAACAGCTGAATTTAGCTCTTGATGTGTTCTAATGGGTATTTACAATTAAATCGCTGGAATATTTTAATTTTAAAGGCGGTCAAATTCGTGCAAATGATGTCCTTTGTGGCCACATATACAGAGAAAGTACGCGCTGAAGGGATCTATATGCGCTGAAGGGTGCGAGCTTTCGCTTTTACATAAAACTGATAACAAACAGATGAATTTAGCTCTTGATGTGTTCTAATGGGTATTTACAATTAAATCGCTGGAATATTTTAATTTAATATTTTAATTAAAGTTTAAATAGCATAACAGTATGCTCTCCAAGCCAACATAACTAGCTAGCAAGAAAAAAAAAAAAAAGAGAAAAGCTTGTGGAGGTGTTTCTCGCAGAAATCCTGCCAGCAAACTCTCTGCCCTGGTGAAATGTGATCAGAAAAAGCCCTTCAGCTACATCGCTCCTCCAACTTTCCCCTCCTGGGTTTCCTCTACTGTAGCAGATCATGTTTTTTATGTTGTGGGTAAACTTTGCTCCCGGCTACACCTTCCGCCTCGTAGTGAATCATCATGCCGAGCCTTGGAGGTGGCCTTGAGAAAGCCGAACACGGGCACGGAGAGTTTTAAACCGAGCCGTGAGGGTGGATGGGGTGAAGCTCCTGACAGGCACCGCTGCTAGCAGTTACAGAGCATGTTAAATCATGCATGCAGGTGTCGGGGCCTACAAACAGACTGGACCCATCCTGCCAGGCTGAAAGTGAACCACACTGTCTACCACTCAAACACTGACATGGAGGAGAGAAGGCCAGGGTAACCTCCAGCTCAACTCTTTCAGTGCTGTCAGGTTTTGGCGCTTGGTGCAAAATGTTGGTATTGTGTATAGCAACACATTCCCACAGACACTCTAGATAAGAAAAAAGTACTAGTAAAAAATAGATGCCATATTTAATCCTATATTAAAGTACATAACTGAACGATGGGCGTACACTCAAAATATTTGTTTGGCACACATAAACAACAATTTGATTGACAGGCGATCCAACCAACCACAGCGCCGAATCTGCCATTTTGTCCAACTAACAAACTTAAATGTGAAAAATTGTATTGACGCATTTCCACGGTTCAAATAAAACACGTTCTGATATTCATTTATGTTCAGAGAGACATATATATATTTTGAGTATTTAAAGGGGACATTGGATGCCTATTTTCCACAAGTTGGTATGATTCTTTAGAGTCTTCATGAAATGTCTGTAACATACTTTGGATAAAATTCTTCAATGGTTGTGTAAAACAACCCCCTTTTTTACCTTGTCAAAAACAGTTCTGTCCACAGTGACTTGTTTCGGTGCACGACTCTTTAAATGATAATGAGCTACTGCTCACCCACTGCTTTTTTTTGTATATTTGGTGGCGCATAACCATCAAAAAAAATAAAAAAATAAAAAAATAAAACTTAACAGCGTCCTCAGTGGCTCTGATGTCGGGAGAAAATGAAGACTCTTACGTTCACTTTTACATTCAAATACAAAACACCTGCATTGCTTACATGACATTGTTATTGCTACAGCTGCTCAAGTGTGGAGAAAATGGAGGACAGCGTACAACTGACTGAGGGTGGAGATATGGGACCATCTGTTAGCGGTTGTGGGCGGGGAAAATCAAAATGGCTTGATAATTGAGATTGTTTAGGTATTTGTGAGGATTATAAAAAAGAAGCAAATGGATTTCTATCATTGCAGGGTGGTTGTGTCCACACACTGTTTAGACACATTTATATGCAAACACCATGTAAAAGTGAATTTTGCATCTGATATCCCCTTTAAAATATGTAAAATGACATACGCTCTGATTAAAGTTGATTATGTCAGCTCAGAGAGTGACCACAATATTCAGAAATATTCACGTAATGAGATTCTGACCTCATTTTGTGAAAGAATTATGAGCTGAAAGCAATAATCATATTCAGTTTGATCAGTAGTTAAACATGACATATTAGGAATACACTACTGTGAGAGAGCCAGCGCTCAACAGGATTTAACTGTCATTATAATATTGTTGACACATACACCACAGCAATGATACACTTCCTCAGCTAACTGCATTATAGTCCATTAATCCTGATAGAGCGCTTAATTCATGCAGAACAGCAGTAGGTGATGCATACATATGAACACATGCACAAATATACTCTTCTGTCATTTTTAAGAGCGCAAAATGTGTTAATCTCATAGATTAGGATTAGCCTGTGACATCTCAGAAACAAAAGTGAGATGAAAGCAGTGCTGAGCTGCAGCATTTTCCTGCAGAAATCCCATTTGCTTCATAATGATACTACTGACGAGCATCTAAAGCTTAGCTGAGCTTTGCAAATGTAAACAAGTAATATCTCCTTATATTTCAGATATGTCACCATTCAAAAAGCTGCTTTACAAAGAGACAATTCCTGGAAGTACACCCATATATAGATCAAAATTAGCGAATAACCTACAAATTCCTAAATTTCAAGGTAACTGCTTAGTCCAATTGAAAGTTATCCTAACAGGAGTAGAAGGGCAGTTTTTAAGCATATTTCATAAATGAATTGTATTCTGAAGCACAGCATGAAAATAACTCTGATCAAAATGAGAGAAGACTTACAGATACCTCCAAGTTCTTGGCATTAATCTGGCCCCTGACACTAATTTCCTTAATTAGATATATGACAAACCCTATTTAACTGGCAGCATCCCTCCAATTTTCACTGAGATTGCAAGACGGTGGACCACTTTGAGGTAACTAAGGTTACTGAAACCCTACAACAAGAGATTGTCCCAGGGCTAGTTGTTCAAAAAGTTTAATCTGGATCAGAATGATCTGGATTTGGAAATCCCATGTTTTGCTATCCAGGATCAGGTAACCCATCTTACTTTTTTGCGCAGGTTTTTCAAAGAAAAATTGGATTTGTTCACCCTGATCCAGATAGACACTTTTTCAGATTTCTAAATCTGGATTACTAGTGCTCTAAAATGCCAATGTTTTAGATTCTAGTTTTGCATTGCATTTACACAAATAACTGCTTCTGACTGGTCCATCTATGATGACTATGCCAATCTATTTTACAATTAGTGATTAAAAAAAAACAAACAAAAACATTTAAATTAAATATAATATTTATGTTTAATATTGACAGCTGTTTGGGGATTTGGGGATTTTACATGTTAAAATATATTTTTTTGGACCAGTGTTAAAGTTTTATTACATTTTTGTTCCTGAAATCCACCCTTCTGTTGGGATCAGAATAATCCAGTTTTTTGGATAAAAACTATCCCAATTTTGCTAGAATGTTTTGAACCACATAAATTGTGAATTTAATCCAGATCAAAACCCAGATTGGATTTTGAGATCGAGATTTTTTTCTTTTGAACAACCCATTTCAAGATTTGATCTAAAAAGATGGCCAAAATCCAATCAGATTACTTTTGAACAACTGGCCCCAGAAGATTTTTTTATAGATTGTTCTCTAATTTGAATCTCCACTTTATACAAACACACAAAATAACTATGTAACTAAGTAACTGACCTTCGAACTAACCCATAAAGCCTTTGCACTAGCCATGTCATTTGAGACCCTGGTCCATTTTTTTTAAATTAAGATGTATACATCTGAATAAATAAGCTTTCCATCGGTGTGTGGTTTGTTAGGATAGGACAACATTAAATCGAGAAACAGCTATTTGAAAATCTAGAATCTGAGGGTGCAAAAAATCTAAATATTGTTCTTAGCAATGCATATTACAAATCAAAAATTAAGTTTTGATATAATTTTGGTAGGAAATTTACAAAATATATTCACGGAACATGATCTTTATGATTTTTGACATAAAAGAAAAATCGATAATTCTGACCCATACAATGTATTGTTGGCTATTGATACAAATATACCCGTGCTACTTACGACTGGTTTTGTGGTCCAGGGTTACATTTGACATGTTAGTTTATCCATGTTAGTTCTCCCAAGTTAATATCTTTGTACATGTGCTACGTCCAGACCTCCTAGCCAATGTCCACTGCTTAGTGCCAACCTAGTTCATACCTCCAAACTGACCAGACTTTGCAGATAAATTCAAATGCTGATCAAGGATCATTTTATGCTAAGCAGATCTGACAACAATAATTCCAGCTTAATTTTCTCCTCAGGCCCTTGAGTCCCGAGAGCAGTGGCGGTAGTATACTGGAGCACAGTCCTGCCCGGTACCTGCCATCTGTGGCTGATGCATTATTTAGCTTGCTCAGCCACTGATTAGCATTAACGCTATGGTAATGGCCCTCCGGGCTCCTCCAGGTCTACCTCCCTCCCAGCACACCCTGAGGTCTCCCTCACTCAGCTGATCTCTCTTTCACTCACTTCCTTCTCCCTGCATTTCCAGCCTCTTAAATGGCCTCAAAAAGGCTGCTTTAATTTTTTATGGCATGTGTATTCAGGTGAGGGACCTTATGAAACCAAAATTAACGTTTTTTGGCTTTTAGTCCATGTCTTTGAATTCGTCTAATATGCTAGCGCAGTGGTTCAAGTGGAGACTCAACACTGAACCTATATATATACACACATATATAACGTCTTCCTTTATGGCTGTAATGATAAAGCTTATTGCCTTTTTAGACCACCTGCTTCAATAGGAAATACTGCACTTACCATGTGAGTCTTTAAAAGTAGCCAATTATATTGAGAGAACAGTTAAGACAACTTCCCATGAAGCTTCTTCGTTGAAGCCCATCCAGCAGGTTGGAGTGTGTGTGAGTGTCTTTGATAAGCTTCATTAATAAACATGACATTCTCTAATACACAGGCTGCGGCATATGGTAAAAGGCAGAAAGAGGAAGGGAGTGATTTGCTGTTTGCTCTGAAAAACAAACAAGCCAACAGGTCCTGCCAGATGGCGGCAAGTGCTGTTTGGGAGAGAGCGAGCAAGAGAACAGAGAACAACAAAGAGAAGAAGAGGAACCAGACAAAGGTGACAGGAGCTTTAGGAAGGATGAAGAGTCGTCGACGGTCGCCATCGGCTGCTCGACTGGTAAACAAATAAAAACGTAGTTTACAGAGCTTTTTATACACCTGCTGATCCTACTTCCCAAACTCAGCCAGGAAGAAAAAAAGAAAAAGAGAAATAAGAACAATAGTACAAAACATGGTTTAGGGCGAATGAGAACATTGCTTGAGGCCTGTAATACTACTGAAAAAACAAAATAACTGAGAATACTCGTTTGATGTTTCTCCTCCTGCGTGTGGGTCTAAATGAAATGCAAGCTCAGCTAGGAGTTCGCTCACTTTGAATTATGGTAATTCTCCTTAGCATAATTAAAACATTTCACATGGGCTGCCCCAGTAAATGCACTGTGATTTATTTCTGCTAGTTCAGCTGCACGGCCAACATTATCACTGATCAACCTGTCACCCCTTTAAAACATTTACACCCTAATTGTGTGTTTGTGGCTAATCATTTGCCTGTAATGGCGCTGTAGATTACTCTGTGGCAGAATGAGCCAGAAATGCAGCACAGTGCGACAGCTTTCTCATAGCCAAAACTACATAATGTGTGCTAAACCCTCTTTCATTATACAAAGTATTGCCTTGGAGATTCAGTTTTGGCATAAACATTTTATAAACGCTGTGTCCTTTGCAAGATAATATGCAACCTTTATTTATAAAGAAACGGGATCAATTTGGGATCAGTAAGACTTATTAAATGTATTTGAAAAAAGACTCTTCTGCTCACCAAGACTGCATTTATTTGATCAAAAATACAATAAAAACTGTACTAATGTGAAATATTACTACAATTTGAAATATCTGTTTTCTATTTTACCATATTTTAAAATGTAATTTATTCTTGTGATGCTAAGTTGAATTTTCAGCATCATTACTCCAGTCTTCAATGTCACATGATCCTTTAGAAATCATTCTAATATGCTGATTTGTTACTCAAGAAACATTTCTTATTATTATCAATGTTGAAAACTGCTTTTTATATTTGTGAAAACTATATTGTTTGTTTTATCTGTATATATTTTTGTTATATATTTGTTTTATATATATGTGACCCTGGACCACAAAACCAGTCTTAAGTCGCTGGGGTATATTTGTAGCAATAGCCAAAAATACATTGCATGGCTCAAAATTATTGATTTTTCTTTTATGCCAAAAATCATTAGGAAATTAAGTAAAGATCATGTTCCATGAAGATTTTTTGCAAAATTCCTACTGTAAATGTATCAAAATGTAATTTTTGATTAGTAATATTCATTGTTAAGAACCTAATTTGGACAACTTTAAAGGTGATTTTCTCAGGATTTTGATTTTTTTGCACCCTCAGATTCCAGATTTTCAAATAGATGTATCTCGGCCAAACAAACCATACATCAATAGAAAGCTTATTTACTGAGCTTTCATATTATATATACATCTCAGTTTTGTAAAATTTAACCTTATGACTGGTTTTGTGGTCCAGGGTCACATATATATTTTAGGTAGTTTATATTATATATAACAGGTAGTTCAAAAGAACAGCATTTATGTGAAATTGAAATTTTTGTAACATTATAAATGTCTTTACTGTAGATTTAAATTAATTTAATATTTAAATATTATTATTTTTAAAGATGTCCTATTGGAACTTTTGACCGGGAGTTTGTAAATGCAAATATTTATAAAAAAGCAAAAATGCAACAATGTTGGCAAACTGGTGTTACAAATGTGAGCTACTTATGAAAAGTATTGAACTATTGAACCTGATAAAAAAAAAAAAAAATTGTTTCTGAATGCAAAAGTGTGTCCCCATGATATGCTACTGTCAAGATTATGTCAGGACTGCACCGACAGTCCCATTCATGCAACTGTGCTTTCTTTCCAACAAGCCACTTTATGCAGCTTAACAGCAGTGACAATTGCAGAGATGCATTATTAATGCCCAGAGAGGACTGACGTTCAGAAAGGCCTCCACTAGTACAGCTTCCTGTCCTCCTGTCTCGTCTCTCTCAATCTCTTTCTTTATTCTACCAGCTGAGACAAAAGTAATGCAATGACATGCACAGCTGACACCCAAGACCACTGAATGTGGTGTTAAGCCTGGTTTATTGACAGGAACTATAAGGCATTTATTTGTAGGATCTTTGTAGGTCTTTAACACAAACTGATGATATTCACCGCATTAAACTAAACTAACTGAAAGCTAACATTAAATGGCTGGTTAGCATTCATTCGGAGTACCAGCTCCACCTGTTTAGATCTGCTATGGGTTATTATATATGCTACTTGTGCTGCAGCAGCATGTCTTAAATACTCACAGTATCAGTGTATGTATTGGCAGTAGCAACCTATACTTGCTTTGCAGCAGCAACAGCAATAATCTACAACAGCAGTGGCAATTTAGTAGCGTAGCAGATCTATTCCGCCAAGACCGAATACATTAACATTGCCGTATCCATTACCATGCTAAAATCTTAGAGAGTTGTCATGATAGAAATATATATTTACTGATTTGGGCTACACACAAAGCCAGCACCTTCTGTGTCCAAGACAGTTCCTTCCATGTCGGAGGTAAAACTTTTAAACGTAAAGCGGCACTGCCTCAAATCTCAACACGATCAGTACATTAACAATGCATCTGCTCATTCATTCTCCTTCATTCAGCTTGTCAAGGGGCCGTTTTAAATAAGAGAGACAGAAAGAAAGGGAGAGAGAAAGGAAAGTGGAGGTGAAAGATGAAGCGGTGGGCCTTGCAGGCATGAATCACACTCTTTTGAAGATGAATAATCCTTTTGAGGGCTAGCAGGCTAAGCTGATTTAGAATTCTGTTTCAGCCTTCTCCCATAATGCCTGTCTGCAGCGCCGCACGTACTGGAAGTTAAGGTGAGGGCCCTGTAGATCGGCCGTCTGCAGGCGAAACCAACAATGTTTAGTCGTTATTATGTACGATAACTGGCAGAGCAAACTGCAACATGACCTCCCAAAATCAGCCAAAACAGACATGTTTGTCAAACTGACCTGAACACAACAGGAGGGTTAACCACAGATGTTAATTTTGATCTGGGTTGTAGGATTACAAACCAAATTCTTTTTAAACGTTTGTTTTTTTAAGGCCTACAGCTATAAAGAAAATTTGACTACCTGCTACGTTAAAACATAAAAGGATAGTTAACCCAAAAATGAAAAACACCCTATGATTTACTTACCCTCAAGCCATCCTGGGTGTATATGACTTTCTTCTTTCAGATGAATACAATCAGAGTTATAATAAAAAATGTCCTGGCTCTTCCATGTTTTATATATAGATATTTTTCTTACACAAATGCATCGATTCACTTCAGAAGGCCTTTATTAACCCCTCAGAGATGTGTGGTTTTTATTATGATGAATGCAGGGCTCTACAGTGCGACTATTTCCCTCACATTTGCGACTAAAAAAACTACTGCATGCGACTATGAGAAAATATTTTGGAGCACCAGTGTGACTGACCCGATCAGCATATTTGTGTTTGCGCTGAGGGGAGCTTCAAAGATTTCTATGCGTTTTTGCAACGCTGAGTAATGTATCAGACATATCTCACGAATCCTTTTTATAAATAAAGTGTAGACAGTGTAAATAAGAAATTCAGTGTGAGATTCACTTTGTGAGATCGCGATTGAACTAAGAAGAGTGACAGCTTTTAATGAATTTTAAGGGAGTTTGCAAATGTGATATTGATTTAATATTAAGTGAATTACATTGTCTGACTAGAACACTATTTCCTAATTTTGCTCTATTTCGTCATTGAAAATTGTTTGAAATAAAGTCATAACTGAGCCACTGCGCATCACCATTTAAACACAGTGGTGTTTCATTTATAAATTAACATGCATTTTATAAAGAATCTAGTAAGTCAATGATTCAATTTCCTATTCATAAAGACAGTCACTTGCGTTACTCCTGAATGAATCAGCCGTTCAAACGAATCAAATAAATGAATGATTCAGTAATTAAATCAGACTTGCCATCAACTACTGGCAGTTATAGCTTTATTTTTTAAGTATTTTTTCAGTTATTTAATATTTCTATATTCAAAATGTTATATTTAAAACATTAATCTCATTCATTTAATTGCACTCATGCCACCTCTGAGCCTTATTAAACATCTGAAAATATACCTACAAGCCACTTTTGTGTTCTTCTGCGCCACCTCTGTAGTACAAATTAATTTTGTTAATACTGATTTAATTTGATTGGTAACTTATTACTCTTATTCTACTTGCTCTTATTAATATCTATACTAGAAATTTCTCCTAAAAAGAAAAGTAAGCGTAGAGCCCTGGGCTGGATATACTTTTTGGGACTTTTTTGGAAATAAAGCTTGAAAGAGCCAGGATAATCAGGAAACTGATTATATTTGTCTGAAAAAATAAAGTCATATACTCCTACGATGGTTTGAGGATGAGAAAATCATAGGGTAATTGTCATTTTTTGAGTAAGCTATCTCTTTAACTAGAGTCATCAAGCTTTTTTCTCTAGACAACACACATTACATGCTCCTGAAAAAAATGACATTGGAGACAAAGCCCCGTGTCCTTTACATGCCTGATTCTTCCGGCTGACGCCTTCAGCTGGTTTGCTCATGTCACGGTGTTAGATTCCATCATTTGCACTCGAGACCGATGACGATCACCTTCCTCTACACGGCAATTAACATACATGGCTTGTTAATGTTAGTGATTAAGACAGAGGCAGACGCTGATTAAAATATTTCCCCTTGATTTGCCAACGGTAAACAACTTCCTGAAGACCAAGGTTGATGAACGTGGTGCTGCAATCAAGCTGCGACAGGAAGAAAAAAAAAAAACACAGCTCGGAGGTGCTAAAAAGAGCAAGAGAGAAATAAAGACTGAAGGTTGGAGGAGTCCAATTTTCTTTCTTCACCCTCTGCGCCTCTCTCTCTTTTTTCCTCCCGAAAGAAAAGAACTCTGACTACTTAATTGGAGGAATCAAATTTAGTCAAGCACCCTGTTGGCTCAGACCTACATCATTAAAGTTGCCAGCTAACAAACATCAAAAACCAGGCAGCATTAATGAGGCAGATGTATTAATTTCCCATTTATGAGCAGCTAAGCAACTCTCCTCCACCTCTCCCTCTCTCTCTCTCTCTCTCTCCTCTCGTTCTCCCTCTTTCATTCTGACAGAACTATTAATGATCTTTAATGCCCCACAGGCAGTAATAGGCCCCACTGGGAGAGCAGAAACACAGCGATTTGTATGGAGGATTTAGACATAACGGGCGAGAGCGATGGGGAGAGAGGGAAAAGCAGCGCCATGCAATCGGCTCCTGGGAGAGAACGTTTGATCAGGCCGCAGTCTCTCCAAGGAGTTCGGCCCAGCGCTGGGACGGAATAATAAACGACGGGATGCAGATGAAATCAAACCGGCTGTTCAGAGACAGAGACAGAGAAAGTCAGACGGCTTCTGATTGTCGGCGGCTTTTAGCAAAAGCACCTCTGGGGGCGACACAACCAGACAAACGCAGGAAACGTGACCGGTGGGAGAAAAGTACTGTAACTGAAGACAATTAAACAGGTTTAAAACATAGATGCTACAGTATTAACATAGATAACTCACAGGTTATGTATTCACACCAAAGACATTAAAGGGATATCTGAGAGCTTTCTGAACCTCCATAGAGAGCAATGCAACTGAAATGTTCCCAGACACAAAAAGGTTGTAAGGACATCGTAAAAAAAAAAAAAAAAAAAAAAAAAAAAAGTCCATGTGAAACTAAACAAAAAATTCTTCTTGTAGCTTTGTAAAATTATGGTTGAATCACTGATGTCACATGGACAATTTAACAATTTAACTATGACCTACTACTTTACTTGGAACATTTCAGTTACATTGCTGTCTGAAGGTTCAGAAAGCTCTCGGATTTCATCAAAAATATCTTAATTTTTTGTGTTCCGAAGATGAACAAAGGTCTTGGTTTGGAATGACATGAGGGTGAATAATTAATTACAGAATTTTTGGGTGAACTATCCCTTTAATTATAATGATAATAAATAAGTTTTAATAATTCTCTAATTCTTTGAGAATAGAGACGTCCAAACCACAGCTATATCAGTAATAACACAAAAGGAGGATATAGTTGGATTCACTCTCAAAACCACTTTTTCCAATTAATGAATGATAAAAAACATGGACAGCCAATCAGACTCCAATTGCCAATAGAAGAACCTGAGTATTATTTTGCTCGTTCTTGGAGTAAATAGGCTTTTACACAGAAAGGAACTGACATGGTAGACAAAATGTGACGTCATGGATATGATGTGTGTATGTCAGACCTCTATTTTGAAGAAAATGTATCTAAATATTGGATAAAAGAAGCTAATGGAAAACAATCATGTAAGGGACATATTAACAGACATACTAAGAAAGAACAGACATGTTTTTTGGAAATAAGAACCAAGAAATGCCAATGCCTGGAATGTTCTCCGCACTGCAGTGCGAAACACAAGGTAGTTTTCCATTTAGATTTCATTTCTACTAAAAATAACTTCCACTCGTGTGTTTGTGAGCTAAAGCTTTTAACAATTCCCCGAAGTGCTGAGAGAAACTAAACACACAAATCTCTCGCTGCCAGAAAACAGCCTGTTCTTTGTTGGTATTCTCATGTTTGCTGTTCTACAATAAACCACACCACAGATTAACCCAGATAAATAAGCTTCCTATCAAATTAACCTACAAATTATCCATGCAACACACAACATGCTCCAGAACCTCAAGCCTCACTTCCATTTTTTTTTGAAAGCTCTGTGCTGTAAGCCTTTTGTTTGTTTGCGTGTTTCAGTGTTATTGTGCTAATTTAAGGCTTGCTGTGAGTCTCTGGAGAGATGGAGAGCAGATCTGAACATAGTCACAAGCTTATTAGCAGGACAATGATAATGGTTTTCTTCCTCCAACAAGGCTCTTTGCATGATATAATCAACTACTGTGCACACCAGGCACAAAAAGTGATGTTTTTGTCAATTTGATCAGCGATACACATTCAAAATAAAAAGAATAGCATTTGTATTTAAATTGTACAATAAGAGAAACAAATTACAGTGTGGGTGTGTGTACTTTCGACTCATTGATATAAATCTGTTTTTAAATTCATTTGTTTGTTTCAAGAAGCTACACCCTGTTTTTTTTATAATCAGCTATGCTGGTTGGGCAACGTTCTGACAAGACACAGACCTGGCAAGACAATATGGCTGCCTATCTAGATAGTGGACTAATTTCCTGAGTGCTATGTGAATCTCCTGGTTGTCTATGGCTGGGTTCAGCCCAAAGCGATAGTGAGATAGAGCCCACAGCTGGGCCACAGAGATAGCGGCTTTCAGTGTGATAGCCTCGGCCTGCCTGACTGCCTGTATAATGAGGAACGAGCGAGGAAGGGGGGAGGTGTCGGCGACTATTGGTTTCAAATCAGTTGTGTGATGGTTGAGATCAGGATTTGGGTATAAAAATCTGATTAAGGATCAGTGCTTCAGGGAAACACACTGAAAGAGCTAGAAAAATATAAGATGGCGGATTCAAAAAATGTGTTGGAGGTCGTTTCTGACAGAGGAAATAAAAAAGCAACAATGTAAAATTAACTAATATAAAAATACAAAAAAACAAAACAAAACGATGTATAGTTAGACAAGCAAAACAAACAAGCATGTTTCAGTTTGTTTGTACGATTCATGTTTTTGAAAGAAGTCTCTTGCTCACCAAGGCTGCATTTCTTTGAACAAAAATACAGTAAAAACAGTAATATTGTGAAATATTATTACAATTTATAATAACTGTTTTCTATTTTAGTAAAAAAGCTGAATTTTCAGCGTCATTACTCCAGCCTTCAGTGTCTCATGATCCTCCAGAAATCAGTATACTTATTTGCTGCTCAAGAAACATTAATTTTTCATCACCTCTTAATATTTTTGTAAAAATACTTTTTTCAGGATTCTCTAAAGAATAGTTATCTATGATTAATTGAATGCATCCTTGCTAAATTAAAGTATTAATTTCTTTCATAACAAGAAAAAAATCTTACTGACCCCTAACTTTTTAACAGTAGGGTATATACTGCCGCTCAAAAGTTTGGGGTCAGTAATATTTTTAATGCGTTTTAAAGGAGACTTTTCTGCTCATCAGGGCTGCGTTTATTTGATTAAAAATACAGAAATAACTGTAATATTGTGAAATGTTAATGAAATTTAAAATAGTGGTTTTCTATTTTAATATACTTCAAAATATAATTTATTCCTGTGATGCAAAGCTGAATTTTCAGCATCATTACTCCAGTATTCAGTGTCACATGATCCTTCTAATACGTTGATTTATTATCAGTGCTGAAAACAGTTGTGCTGCTCAATATTTTTTTGGAACCTGTGATACTTTTTTCAGGATTCTTTGATAAATGAAACATTAAAAAAAGAACAGCATTTATTTAAAAATCTTTTTTTTTAACAATAAACACCTTGTTCAAAGTTTGTTGTCAGTATTTTTTTTCTTTCTTTCTCTTTTTGAAAGAAATTAATAGTTTTATTCAGCAAAGATGTGTTAAATTGATAAAAAGTGATAGTAAAGACTTTTTTTAATTTTGAATAAAAGCTGTTCTTTTTAGCTTTTTATTCAGCAAAGAATCCTGAAAAAAGTATCACAGGTTCTGAAAAAATATTAAGCAGCACAACTGTTTCTGACATTGATAATAAAAGAAATAAATCAGTACATTAGAATGATTTCTGAAGGATCATGTGACACTGAAGACTGGGGTAATGGCTGATAAAAATTGCTTTGCATCACAAAAATAAAAGTATATTTATATATTAAAGTATATAAAAATAAAAAAAATCTGTTATATTAAATTGCAATAATATTTCACACTATTACTTTTTTCTGCATTTTTGATCCCAGTGTATATAAAATAACAATATTTAAAAGAACATAATATTTGGCCTAATGTTTCTTTTGTGTCTTTTAGTAGAAAACCTATTCAGGCTAATGTTCACTTTTTTGCATATTGTTAGGCCTATAGAGACATTTTTTTATTCTTTACATGATCATTTATGGCACCATGTCCATGTCCAAAATTAATTTCCAATGTAAAATCTGGGAACAATAATTTAAAACCAGTTGACAGCCACAAGCTAAGGACTGGTGTTTTTTGTTGTGCAACTGCTGGTGTGAGTTTTCCTGTGCTTGAGTGTGCGGTTTAATAAAGAGCAATAGCTTAAAACCTAAACTCACTGTCAACCACAAAATAAAATATTCATCTCTGGCATATGACAGATTCGAATCCAGATCTCATTTCAAACTCATTCAGCTTTAAAAGCCCTCAACTACAACGTCATCTCTCGCCCTCTCCGTCTTCTCCAGGGCGATGGCATCCGTCATCATTCCGCACGCTCTGATCGATGCCTTTTTTATCATGATATGTTACGAAAGTGACTTATGAAACTCCCCTCCCCCCGACACCCGACCATTTCATCACTGCGGTATTAGGATTGATGGCACTGCAGCTAGGGGAGATTAATCAAGCCCAGAGCACCCTCCAAAGCGTTCTGCGCTCGGCTGGGGCTGGCTGTGAGAGACGTGAGGGCACAGAGCCGGAACAAGCCTATCATTGGAACCGCTTTCTAGGGGACCTAGATTCATTCCGCCTGCAGGCTCTTATGATCAAAAGAGCATTCTTCTTCTCCACCACTGCCCACCCATCCTCCCCTCGTCTGCCGTTCGTCTCTTCCCCCTCCTCTTTCTGGGTCTCCTCCAGGACTCGTCTCCAGAATTGATTTCCCAGGGACGGCACCTCGTGCTGCTGCGAGCTGCTGTAAGGGCTCTAACGATCAGGCTGTGGATCATTAGTTTAGAGCACTGTTTTCCACTGCCCAGAACCCTGAGGCTCATACATCTTCCCCTCCTGCGCCTGCAGCTCAGCCCTGCGAAAGCACCTCATCACACACACACATACCTTCCTCACTATTTGGCACAGGCGTATCATACCCATCCATCTTTGGCTGACTATGCCACTGCATTTAAGTAGAAGAGGTGAAGAATGCTAGAAAAAGACAAAGGGAGGAAAGAGAAACGGTGACGGAAAGGAAGATTAAGACTTGTGACTACATATTTTCCAAACTGACTAGTTGGTTGACAATTAATTGGTCTGTCTTAGGTTCACCCGACCCAGATCGAACACATTAGAGCACCAACAGAACTTGCGCTGATCTCCAACTTAAAAGGATTTTAAAATCAGGAGCTGACAAAACAGGTGCACAACATTCTCAAAAGTATTTTGACATGCTTCAGACCACAAAGCAACGTTAATGGGAAGGCAACAGTAAAAAAAAAAAAAAAGTCGAAAAATTCCGGTAATAACCAACCAAGGAATGCGTAGCAGGAACTGGGAACTCTGTAATAGCAGTCACTTTTGCTTCTATTGGTCTTGCTCTTGACCCACTTCTTTCCCTAAGTACGCAATTGTAGCCTGACCAAATTCATATTTGCGAAATTTAACATCAGTTAAGCTTTCTCAAGATGTTCAAGTACATCGCAAAGAGTTGAAATATGCTTTAATTAGTCAGTTAAATAGATCAAAAGACCATTCAAATAAGCATTGAAATTTGGCATGTTGAATGCCATTGCGTATATATTTTTAATAAAAATTTTAGAGGTGGGGTGGAGAAAATAGGATTCACATATGATTCTATCGATTTTCATCGATACACACATTTAAAAAAAATGATTTTCTAATTAATATAATAGTACAAACAATTTAGTAGCCTGTTACATTATAGTACATACAATTTCTCTTATCACACAAACACAAAGTAAGGAGAGATGACAATGGTGAATGATTTTCAGATCCTGAGCACCACTGAAACATCTAATTTTGTAAAATGTGTGGTAAGTACTGCTGCTCCGGTTTGCACACTACGTGAGATCACAAATCTCGAAAATGAAAGTAAAAAAGCAAGCACACATTCAAAAGCGGTTTCATTGCCCCGCAGTATAATTACCCAACGATATAATTGTTAGAGAAAGCACTGAAACTTTTTTTCCCTCCCATCTCGTATTTTTTTGCTTTAGGGCTTCCATAGTACATGTCATTTTCTTTCTGACCGAGTTATATTCAGATTCGGGCACATGCCTAATTGGAAGTGTGAAATATTTTTGATTTATTAGGAAGTTAATAGTTAATAGGAACAACTGATTTCTTAAATCAGGACTACCGATAATATAGACTAGCCTTTGTATCAAAATACTGGTGTGTTTGATGTCCAGTGTTCACAAAAATGTGACAAAATTTTTTTAATTGATTTAATCGAATCGATTTTGAATCAAATCGTGACCCCAAGAATCGATATGTATTAAATGGTGAGGTGCCAAAAGATTCCCACCCCTAATATATTTTTAGATTTTTTTAAACCAACTTTTGTTAGTGTAACTTCTTTTTGTCTTAAACTAAATATGCTTTTTACAATAACTGTTAAATAAGAAAAGTATAATCATATTAATTTAATAAAAATGCACATATAAATT
Source organism: Garra rufa (assembly GCF_049309525.1). Lineage (NCBI taxonomy): Eukaryota > Metazoa > Chordata > Actinopteri > Cypriniformes > Cyprinidae > Garra > Garra rufa. The sequence continues at coordinate 18,449,770 of NC_133383.1, forward strand.
TCATATTCAAAGTAGGTAAACTCATTCATAAATAATAAAAAAAAAATCTAGATCAAGAATCGTTTTAGCAATTTCCAGAATGTGAAGTGGATCGGCGTCTAAAGATTCCCATCTATATTTTTTATGGAGCGCGACAGATGATATGCAGGAAGAAAATAGATAATGTGGCCAGAAATCAAAAATTTGTTCACAGTATTTGTGGCCACAATTTATTAATTTGTGGGCTGTGCTGTAATAATTTGTTCCCTAATTCACTTAAAATGACTTAAAACGTGGCCCTCCATAACTAACACACTTGTTAAAAATGCAATGCTCATAAAACACCTTAAGATGCACAGTGTTGGGGATAACGCATTACAGGTTACGCAGGTTATGTAATCAGATTACTTTTAAGTAACATTACTTTTTAATTTACAAGAAAACATCAGAGTTACTTTTTTTAACCATTTATTGTTCCAAAGCTCTCCTGTCCCCATGTTGAGAGAAATACGCATTACCTTCCACAAAAAATAACTAAGTAACGTAATTAGTTACTTTTTTCTGTAATGCATTACTTTTAAAAGTAACTTTTTTCCAACACTGGAGATGCAACACAATGTCTGCAATGCGTCTGGTATCTATACAAACTAAGCTAGACCTCAGCTAACTAGATTAATTCAGACTCGCTGACACCTACTTTTAACATAATTCACATAATTTCTTAAGAGTTCCACTAGTTTATAAGAGTAACCTTTGAATCTAGTGTTTCTCAATGTAATCAAAGCTGCTACGAGGCACCATATTGGAGTACAAAAGTGAAGCACAAGGGTGATTACACAAAATTCCACAAAGGTAGCGATTCAAGTCAAAAAAATCTTCAAAATTTCTAGCAACATCTAGTGCTTCCCGACCTTCATGTACGCTGTAGATGATACCCGCTCCATTAAACATGGGAATAAAATGCTAAAATTGAAAGACATGATCCATCTCAGAGTCACAGCCCCCAAAGAGATGCATGTCTAAAAGGTCTTTGCGTTTGAGAGTGCAACGGTGAGTCTCTCATGATGAGGGGCATAAAGAAGAGATTGTCGCCACTGCCGAGGTCCTTATTATCTTCAGCTCAGGAACAATGTGTTCTGATTTCACCCTCTTGCAGCCTGTCAATGAGCTGAATAGAGAAGCTGATTGGACTTCCTCAGGCACGGAGGGCAGGCTTCGCTGAATCCTCGTATGCCAATCGTCCACTGGGTCTCAATCCCTTGCGCTCTGTCCAGCTCATTTTCTTTCTCATTTGTTCTTCTCCCTCACTCTGTAATTCTGCATAGAACAATAGAGCGGCTCTCTGGACTGTGATCCGAAGAGCCATAAACGGTTCGGTAATGATGATGTGTCACTCTCTAAACACTCTGGCAGAGGAAGCCCATCTTTAACTGGCCTTCATCAGGCAAACACTAAATCAACACCGCCAACTCTCAGACGCTGAAGTAATCAGCTTTCCACTGTTTTAAATCACATTTCCAACAATGGAAACAAACCCCATCCAGCTGCAGCGTTAATGCTGAAACAGAAGAAATGGATTTAAAAAGCTGACTGTTGGAATGATTGTTGCAGGCTACAGCTTTAACAAAAGCTTGGAAGTATTTTTTTAGATTTATTCGGTCATGACTAGACTCTGCAAATTCATGTTTCAAAAAAAATTTTTGGAATATGGATTTAAAGAAACAGCAAACCAAAACAACAACAACAACAACATAAAAAGATGACAGTGCTAAATGGAGTTCAAATCAAGCCGCCCAGCTATAATTTAATTTCTTAGCCGTATTCAGCCTGGCTAACTGACACGTCCTGGCTCAGGAAGTTTCTGGAGCGCTGCTGGGTTTGGACCTGACGCTGATTTACAGCTGTGCTTTAGTGGATCTAATAAGCCGGGCAAATGCCTCCCCTCGGCCTGGCACCAACCCACTGCCTTCGCCCTAATTATTCACATATTTTGGCAGCAGACTCCTTTCCTGCATCCCTCCCTTCCTAACTCCCTGATGCTCTGAGGATAGAGAGAGAGACAGACACAAAGCTCTTAATCAGAGTATATCAGTTAAAATAAATGAGAGCAGAATGAAAAGAACGCTTTGCTGAAATTCCCTGGCTCAGGCCAAATGAGTTGAGTCTGGGCCAGATGGGTGAGATGGGAGTTGGCTGTGGAGAGATGACTGTGTGTGTGTGTGTGTGTGTGTGTGTGTGTGTGTGTGTGTGTGTGTGTGTGTAGTATTGCCAGTGGCTAGGGGAAATCCCTCACTGGATATAAAATTCAGGCACAGTAAGTGGTGAACAGACAACACACTTTAACACATACAGACACATACTTTCCACATACATATATTGTCAAATAAACAAACAACAGGGACACACAATATATCGGCGCAGTATTAGTTATCGGCTAATGCTAATTTATTGCTATTTTCAATAAAGAAAGAATCATGTTTCCACGAAAATATTGGGCGACACCATGGGATCAGTAGGACTCGTAATGTTTTTTTAAAGAAGTCTCTTACATTTATCAAGACTGCATTTATTTGATCAAAAATACAGAAAAAAACAATACTGTAAAAATGTTATTACAATATAAAATAATGGTTTCTATTTTAATATACATTAAAATATTTTTTTTCCTATGATGCAAAGCTGAATTTTCCACAGCCATTACTCCAGTCTTCAGTGTCCACATGATCCTTCAGAAATCATTCTAATATGCTGATTTATTATTAGAATTATCAACATTGGTAACAGTTGTACTACCAAATATTTTTTTGGAACCTGTGATACTTTCTTCAGGATTCTTTGATGAATGAAAAGTTAAAAAAACAGCATTTATTCAAAATAGAAATATTTTCTAACCATATAAGTCTTTGTTTTCTTTGTTTTGCTTTTTTTTAATCAATTTAACACATCCTTGCTCAATAAAAGTAATAGTGTCTCTCTCTCTCTCTCTCAAAAAAAAAGAAAGAATACAAATTTACTGACCCCTAACTTTTGAACAGTAGTGTATATCATTAGAAAATATTTCTATTTAAAAAAAAAAATGCTGTGCTTTTTAACTTTTTATTCATCAAAGAATCCTCAAAAAAAAAATCACAGATTCCAAAAAAATATTAGGCAACAGAACTGTTTCCAGTGCTGATAATAAATCAGCATATTAGAATGATTTCTGAAGGATCATGTGACGCTAAATACTGGGGTAATTCTCCCCTTTTAGACCCTCATATTCCAGGTTTTCAAATAATTGTATCTCTGCCAAATATTGTCCCATCTAAACAAGCTATACAGATTTCAGATGATGCATAAATTTAAATTTCAAAAAAATTACTTTTATGACTGTGTTTGTGGTCCAAGGTCACATATTTTAATACTGGTGTATCTCTAACATAAAATGTCTAACCCCAAAAATTTGGACAAATTAAAAACAAACAAACAAATAAAAAACCCTGATTAATAGTGTGCCCATTTCTCGTATTTTCTTTTTTCCCAATTTAGTTTTTTTTTTTTGTTGGACCATGTGTGCTAACCGTAAAATTCTGTCTCTCCTCTCTGTCTCAATGATAGGATGCTTGAGCTTGTCTTCAGACCTTCTGAGCTCTGCGCTGGGATGTCGTCTAGACCAAAGTTTCATCAAAATCCTCTGATAAGACCTCTGCATGAAAATCCCCGTTTCCTCCCCACATGTCGGCCCTCTGCTCTCCCAAACGCAATCAGAGATTGAATCTCAAAAGCTATTGCTCTTTGACAAAGTGAACAATGCTGTCAGTGCACGCTACAGAAGGATGCTGTTAATTTCTGCTGAAAGAGAGAGACAAAAGCGAGGTATGCAAGAGAAAGTACAGCGATGGCTTGATGTGTGGGGAGAAATATGGTATCACAGCTTGCCTAAGGGAAGCCTGCCACAAAACTGCCTTAGTCTTACTTGACGGGCCTGAGACTGTCAGAGGAATCTTCTGATGTCACTTCCTCCCCCGACAGCATTGACATGCGTACGAGCCGCGGGAGGGATGGAGAGAGAGGAGGACTGCTCCTCGCCGCTGTATTCTTTAATGTCGGCTCTTTTATCGAGGATTCAAGCTGTCAGCTGTAATCAGAGGACTACTGGTGCGGAGCAGAGGAGATAAGACCTGCCTGTCAACAACCCATCATACACTCCACACATATGCTTGCACTCATCCCACTCATCACACCATCCCCAGAGAGAGGGAGAGAGACAGAGAAAACACAAGAGATACAGGTAGAGAAAGACAAAGTGGAGAAATGAAAAAGCTGATAAAAAATAGAAAGGGAAACAAGGGGACGTGAAATAGAGAGACGGCCTCTTGGCGGATGACAGGGAAAGGCTGCAACATGGCACTTGTGTTTTGCTGGGGGGTTTTTTCACCGTCTGTGTGACATCAGCGAGAATTAAAATCAAATTCAAATGTACTTTATCATGTCCTACCAATATCACAGTGTTTCCTGGGAATTTTGAATCTATTCAGTCGCAACAAAAGAAATTGTTTTACTTGAACGCAATGCGAATTGAATAGACTGGGGTAAGTCCAATGTCATGATTGGCTGACACAAGAAACCTCCATTTTGTGTTAGGATATGTTGCATCCATTTGCACCAAACTGGTAAGCAGGTTTTAAAACGGCTTTCGTCATTTGCTAGTCTGTTTATTTATTTTGCCCCAGGGAGCACTACTACACGAGTTAAATATCTTGGAGTGTACCATGATGAAATTATGTTTAATTCTGCATATTAAATTAAATAATTTTAGATTTGATTTTAAAGAAACACTCATCACACACTGCAGCTATAATTGATTTTGTGTATTTCACTCTACTGAACTCATTATCGAGGCTTTAGGGCATTACTGTGGTACACACACACGTGACTTCACCACAGCAGCAGATGTTAGAGAATAACTAATAACTATTCTTGCAAGCAGACAGGAGACAACTGGTGTTTGGTTACCAATTACTGCACAGCGTCCTTCGCTGTTTACTGCTAAATAATACAGCTGATTGATAACGCTGCATCACCCCTGTTCCCTCAATGCCTCAGTGACTGATGTCTGCTATAAATTACACGTTCACTTGTAGCCTCCTATCAAATGTGTATGAAAACTCTAGCTGACCTGAAATGAGGATACAAATCTGAGAATGAGACAGACTGAGAGAGCAAGAGGGGTGTTAGTTGTCACTAGCCAAGCAAATATAACTTACTCTATTAACATATCTACATGCACGTCCCAGAGTTCTACTTCGATATTATGAAGAATCAGTGTGATGAAAACACACATTATGTAAGACTGTTGACCACAAGCTACAAAAATCACCATAATATAGCATCTCCATATAGCTTGAAAAAAACTCCCTATCTGCATTTGCCAGCCACATACATATTTCTGGAAAAAAAGGGATTTGACTGAATTTGATTTTCATTCTGAACATGAAATTCCAACTAAATTCTATACAATGAATCTTAACTGAAAGTTAAAATACAGTTGAAGTCAAAAGTTTACATACACTTGCAGCATCTGCAAAATGTTAATTATTTTACCAAAATAAAAGAGATCATACAAAAAAACATGTTATTTTTTATTTAATACTGACCTGAATAAGATATTTCACATAAAAGACAATTACATATAGTTAACAATAGAAAAGTTCAAAAGTTTACATATGCTTGATTATCAATACTGTGTTGTTACCTGAATGATCCAAAGCTGTTTTTTTTTGGTTTAGTGATTGCACGATGCATTAAGAGCCAGGGATGTAAACTTTTGAACAGAAGATGTGCACATTTTTCTCATTTTGCCTAAATATATTATACTAAAATGCTGAAAAACCATAGAATTTGTGGGCCTTGACGGATCTTTCAGGAACAGCAGGCAGTTTAACTGTTCAAGACAAACAAGGGACTCATAACATCAGTATTAAGAATCAAGTGTATGTAAACTTTTGAACGGGGTCATTTTTATAAATTCAACTATTATTTACTCTTTTGGACTATACGTAAACGTCTTTTATTTGAAATATCCTATTCAGGTCAGTACTAAATAAAAAATAACATGCATTTTGTATGATTCCTCTTATTTCGGCAAAATAATTAACATTTTCTAGATTCTGCAAGGTGTTTGTAAACTTTTGACTTCAACTGTATATGTTTGTTCAACTTTTTTAATTTGTTGCACATGGGACAAACCGGTTTAGGCCATTTTTAGCTCATCTTCAATTAATCACTAATACAAAACAGCTCTTTTTAGGAGTGCCTCAAAAAACCTAAAAGTCCCTGCCCTGATTATTTACTGTGCTGTAGTATATTCTATAGCAGAATTAATTGAAACATTACAGATAATGGTGGTGTTATTGTGTTCCAGACCCCTGCTGTGATTCTTTGAAATGGCGTGCGTGAAAAAATTCAGTACTGGCGAGATAGATAAGTGTTTAAAAAGTGTTAATTGTGTGAATTAGTTTGGGGTTTGGGACAGTTGTCGCCCTGGAGCTCAGTGATTAGTATCAGTGTTTGCTTCCTGTCTCCCGCTAACTCTCATCTCCCATGCTGTACCCAAACTCACTTATCCGCCTACAAATGCCTTAAGCTACTACTTTGACGCAGCAATGCGACATTCACACACACATACACATGCAGGGGCTATGCTAAAACAGGCTGGCTATTTTATTGAACTCTTTAAAAAGCAGACCACACATTGCTCTCCCCTCTCACAAACTCCACATGCTTGTACCCCACAGCTGAGTGTTTCCACATAATCTCATTGATCCTATTTTCTTACACAGTTTGGGCTCCTTTAACGTGTGGGAAACCAGCAGCGAACTCCGGTGGTTTATTTCATATATCTAATTAAGTCTAATTGACTGAATTTTCTCGTTTAGTCTCTCTCTCCCGTTTATTGTGGTCTCACACTTGTTTCATGTAGCCTCACGCCTGTTTTTAGCTGCTCTTCAGCTTGTTTTACCAGCCAGTTTAAAATGCATGTTATTTTTTATTTAGTACTGACCTGAATAAGACATTTCACATAAGATGTTTACATATAGTCCACAAGAGAAAATATTAGTTGAATTTATAAAAATGACCCTGTTCAAAAGTTTACATACATTTCTTAATACGGTGTTCTTACCTGAATGATCCACAGCTGTGTTTTTTGTTGTTGTTGTTTAGTGATAGTTTTTAATAAGTTCATTGCTTGTCCTAAACAGTTAAACTGCCTGCTGTTATTCAGATCCTAATCAGATCCAAATCCTTCAGGTTCCACAAACTTTGGTTTTTCAGCATTTTTGTATTTTGCATTTGAACCCTTTCCAACAATGACTGTATGGTTTTGGGATCCATCTTTTCACACTGAGGAAAACTGAGGGACACATTTGCAACTATTGCATAAAGTTCAAACACTCACTCACTGATGCTCCAGAAGGAAAAGCGATGTATTAAGAGCCAGGGGTGTAAACTTTTGAACAGAATGAAGATGTGCACATTTTTCTTATTTTGCTTACTTATTTTGTACTGCCATTCACATACATGTTTCCCAGAAGACAAAGTAAGTTAAATTTACCCTGATCTACAAATTAGTTTTTTCTTCTGGAGCATCAGTGAGCATTTGAACTCTAATAGTTCAATAATAAGTCCCTCAGTTGTCCTCAGTGTGAAAAGATGGATCATAAAATCACACAGTTGTTGTTGGAAAGGGTTCTGAAAAACCAAAGAATCTGTGGGACCTGAAGGATTTTTCTGAAGAACAGCGGGCAGTTTAACTGTTCAGGACAAACAAGGGACTTATGAACAGCAAAAAAAAAAACAAAAAAAAAAAAAACACACACACACACACACACACACACACACACACACACACACACACACACACACACACACACACACACACACACACACACACACACACACACACACACACACACACACACACACACACACACACACACACACACACACACACACACACACACACAGCTGTGGATAATTCAGGTAACAACACAGTATTAAGAACTAAGCGTATGTAAACTTTTGAACAGGGTTATTTTAATAAATTAAACTATTATTTTCTCTTGTGGACTATATGTAAACATCTTTTATGTAAAATATCTTATTCATACAGTATTCAGTAAAAAAATAACATGCATTTTGTTTGATCCATCTTATTTTGGTAAAATAATTAACATTTTGCAGATTCTGCAAGGTGCATGTAAACAGCTGTTTTTTCAACATTGATAATAATAAGAAATGTTTCTCAAGCTGCAAATCAGCATATTAGAACGATTTTTGAAGGATCACATGATACTGAAGACTGGAGTAATGATGCTGAAAAATCAGCTTTGATCACAGGAATAAATTACATTTTAAAATATTTTAACATTGAAACGGTATTTACAATATTACCGTTTTTATTATATTGTTTAAGTAAAATGCAGCCTTGGTGAGCATAACTTCTATTAAAAAACATTAAAAACATAAATGTTCCAAACTTTTGAGCTACCATATATCAAAAAGCTAAAAAAAGGGAAACAAATGTGTTTTTTGACGTCACAGTTATATCTGTACCTTCTTTCTGGTCCATTCCTTCCTGCATGTCACACACACCCACATGCAAACACACATCATCTCCCTCTCCCCCAATTACAAATGAGTCCATTAGTGCGTGTGCAGTGCGCCCTGTGCTGCCGTCCCATAATGGCAGCTGAGATTTCCATCATGATCATAACGGTTCCCTCGGCTGCCATCAGCACAGATGGAAGGTCTCTCTTTAGAAATGAGCTATCTACCCACCAAAGGGCACATTGTAGGCTTTGTTATTTAGCCCGCTGTGCACGTAATAGTGCGAGTGTGTGCGTAATAACGCGTGTGCAGCTGCACGTGCCAAGTCTGCGTCGTGTTTGATGAGCACTGAAAGGTAAATTGGTGATAAAATCGCTCTATACTCGCGCAAATGATGGTAAGACATCCATATTTTACAGTCACCTCTTATGATGCTTTGTTACAGTGAATGGATGCCATTAATTTGCATAGTCAATTGTGTTTTACGTTTTCGTGCTCCATTTGATTCCGAACCAAACCACAGTGCTGGATTCATTACTGTCTTTGATTAATTTAAAAACATCTCAAATGAAAAATGGAATCTGCAAACACATTTATCAGCTTTTTAGCACTTAAAGAATTGTAAAAATAAAAAAGTAGTCAGAGATTTGCCTACAGAAGCATTAATGTGAACAGTCTAATTAGAAGTGGTTAAAAGTAAATGTGAGAAACGACTCTACTTCATGCTTCCTATTTGTCTCGATGTAGAAACACAGGATTCTGTACTCGGTACTAATTACCTTGTTACAGATAAACACATGCACACACACAGCTCTGCTTTCTTCTGTCACAGTAAATGCCTTTATCTTCGAGGGTTTGTTGTCATATGTCTCAGTAGGGGTCTCGTCTGTGCAAGAGATGATGTTTTCTCATGATTTACGTTTGTGAGATATAAAGATGCGCAGAGAACAGCTTCTTCAGCTTACAGACCTTTACAAACTGCCTGAGGCTTTTAAAAGCAGGGAAAGGACAGACTGAAAGGAAGAAAAATGCATCTTGAAGGACCACAGCACTAAATAATTACAAGAGATGGGACTGATATGTTAGTGTGCGAATGGGAGGAACGTTTTTAAACCATGCAACCACCTCGCCCCACCTTAAAGGGATAGTTTACCCAAAAATGAAAATTCGGTCATTAATTACTCAACCTCATGTCGTTCCAAAGCAGTAAAACCTTTATTCATATTGGGAAGACAAATTAAGATATTTTTGCAGAAATCCGAGAGCTTTCTGACCCTGGGTAGACAGCAATGCAACTAAAAGGTTCAATGACCAGTAGGGCTGCACGATGTTGTGAGACGCGTTTAGTCAATGAAGCCGGTACTTTGATTAGTAGTAAATCTCCATCATGTGACCATGGACCTCAAAACCAGTCATAAGGGTCAATTTTTTGAAATTGAGATTTATATAAGCTTTCTATTGATGTTTGGTTTGTTATGATTAGGACAATATTTGGCTGAGATACAACTATTTGAAAATATGGAATCTGAGGGTGCAAAAAAAATCTAAATATCCAAATTAAGTTCTAAGTCATGCATATTACTCAATTTTTTTTGATATTTTACAGCAGGAAATTTAAAAAATATCTTCACGGAACATGGTCTTAACTTAATATCCTAATGATTTTTTGGCATAAAAGAAAAATCAATAATTTTGACCCATACAATGTACTGTTGACTATTGCTACAAATATAGTCGTGCTACTTAAGACTGCTTTTGTGGTCCAGGGTCACAAATAACGACTTCAGTCTATTTGATCATTGTCCTTACTACCTTTTTGGGCATTGAACGTGGAAGTTGTGTTGCGGTCTATGCAGTCAAAAAGCTCTTTCGATTTCATCAAAAATATCTCAATTTGTGTTCCGAAGATGAACGAAGGTCTTACGGTTTTGGAAAGACATGAGGGTGAGTAATTAATGACAGAATTTTCATTTTTGGGTGAACTATCCATTTAAGTATCATTTGTTATTGACATCAGTTGTAATACCTTGGATCCCAAATGATTTTTATGTCTGATTAGCTTTGGAATCTCCAATTACTTCACATCAGTCCTATTTGTTAGACATTATATTTACATCAACCTTTAAATTAAGCGTCTGTTCGCTAATGTGACGGTGGGTTTAAATAACCTCGAGTGAATCATTAGTTTCTAACTAAAAACAACAACAACAAACTAACCATCCTCTGAGGTTCATTAATCTTCATTTCTCTCCAGAGGGCCACTTAGTGTCGGTGATCTGTCCTGAGTCAGAGCCGCTTACACCCTCTCTTAGAGAGACTGGACACAATCAATGGCTCTCCTGCTCTATGAGCCCGAGGGACCATTGCTGAGGTGTTTAAATAGGCCCTGATAACAGCAGAAAGACAGTGGAGAGAATACCACAACCATTGCATCACACTGCTGTCAAGACATCCAAACAGAAATGAGCTTCAGTCACAATGCAGGACATCAACAGGGCAGCCTCATTATTCCCAGTCAATACCGGCTGTCACAAAAGGCGTAGGGTGTGGATGAACGCACACACATACACACACAAATATAAGGCGAAGTCCTTATGGGCATTATATTTACATATTTGCAGCTTGACACACTGGACCCTTAAGCCTAGACAATGGGGCTGTTTTAATAAGAGCCGAAATGTCTCCCATGAGGCCGCGGTTGCACATCCAGCTGGGGGATTCCATTTAATTTCCCTAAGGCCGGCAATGTCTTGTACACATAATTGGAGCCTCACGCACAACAGGCCGAGCTCTTTTGTCGATCATCCTCTTGGGGTTAATCAGGACACAGACGGACACGATTTTCCTGACCTGACCTGTTTTTGCAAAGCTGAACACCCTCCAATTATTCTGCTGTAACAAGCGTGTTGGTGAACACTTGGGACGGGAGACTAAGGATGTGTCTACACACGAGTCCGCATGTCCAGGGTGCTCAGCGTATATGGCGGCACACTTGTCATTAGGGCCGTTTTGTTGAAATCCATAGATGCACAGAAAATGCTCTGGGGGAACATTACAGTGAGCAC
>NC_133383.1:18461902-18485092 GCF_049309525.1 Garra rufa
ATATATATATATATTATATTATATTATATATATATATATATATATATATATATATATATATATATATATATATATTATTAATAAATAAAGTCATACAAAAATACAGTTTTTTTTTACAAAATAAAAATAATTCAAAAATTCCCAAAAAAGTAAATAAATAGAAACAAATAAAATAAAACAATTAAAATACAATGAGAAAAATAATGAAGATACCGAATAACGAAAATAAAGGCCTATAAAAATGAAATGATTAAATGCAGAAACAGGTATTATGCTATCTAACTATTGTATTCACTATTTTTATTTGTATTTATTTATTTATTTTTGTAGTGATTTTTGAGCACATACCATGGAACATACATTATGTTCTGGGAGTCCTTAACTAAATAAGCTTAATAATAAAAAACAACAACAACAACAACAACAAAAACTATGAAATTAAAAATGAATAATAAAATTCTAAATAAATAGAAAACAGTCAAAATGTAAATAAATAAAATGTAAATAAAAAATAAATGAAGAAAAAGTAAAATAAAAAAGAATATAATAAAATAAAATATGAAAATAAAGACTTAAAATAAATGCAATTAACTAAAACCATTAATTAAAGAAATTCCACAAAACATGCAGAATTAAAAAAACATGAAATAAATTGAAAAAAAAAACAAGATAATAAAAATATCAATACACATAAATAGGAAGTAATTAAACTCAAAGCTGAATAAAAAAACACATGAAATAAAAAATAATAATAAAAAATCTAAATAAACAGAAAAAAAACCTAAATAATAATAAAAAAATATTTTTGAAAATAAATAATCAAAATACACACAAATAGGGAAAAAATAAATAGAAGAATAAAAAAGGATATTCTAAAATAATATAAGGATAGATGAGATAATATATATTTTTAACCATAAAAACTATATATATATATATATATATATATATATATATATATATATATATATATATATAAACCATTATTTATAAAATAAAATACAAACATGAAAAAAAAGTAAGTAAACATTATTTAAAAAAAAAAACCAAATAAACATTATTTTAAAAAAATCCGTAGAGAAGTTGTTTTATGGGCTCAACGCACTGCATGTTTCAGTAAATAAAGAACAGAAAACAAATTATAACTTGTATAAATTAACTTGTCTTTTCTGAAGCCAACAATTGCTGTTCAAAACAAAGTTTATGTACATTTGCGTCACAAAACCATAATCCCATTAGAAAAGAACAATGTGATTTCATATGTCTGTATACGAGTCAGTGTAGAGTGGCTAATGGTCTGTGTGTAGGTGTGAAGACCTTGACAGACATCCACCATGCATATGGTCTTAGTTTAACCTTGGACTGTCTGGGAACAGCACTCAGGCTGCGGAGGATGCTGAAGCAGAGCGAAGGGTGAAGAACAAAGAGATGGACGTGAAGTAACGTGTTCTACTATTCCATGTGTGAGGAAAAAGTCTGTAAGGAGACGTGGGTCTGAACCCAAGGTCTGCCCGCATACATTATTTAAACTAGATAACAGTCAACCTGCTCTCATTTATATTCATGAGCGCAGATAGCTAGACACATCTCAGACCAGGCGAAATCCGTCACACACCTACCAGTCTCACATGGAATGGAATATTCTAGAGCACTTTACAGGAACATGCTGGCAAGCCACATGTAGATTTGTCACTAAACTTTGTGAGTAGTTACTGTAGGTGGGAAATGACCAAAAAACAATAATAACTAGGGCTGGGCGATATGGCTGAAAACTATATCACGATATCAGTGTTTCATATCGGTCGCTATCGATAATTATTGATATTTTTATGACCCATTTAAAATAAGGACCAGGAGAAAAATATATTACACTCAAGCATTTTTATTTTAAACTTAACCTGCCTCTGATCATAATCCCCTCAGTTATTAAGACAGAAATGTCAACAACCATGGAAAACTCAAATAATTAAAATGTAAACATAAGTCTAAAGTCACAATATACACTTAATTATCTCTTAATCCTCAATTCAAACCCCATTCATTGTCGATGAAGTGAATGGTCAAGCTAATGTATGGCCCAGAAGTACGGCTTGACCACAGGTCAGAGGTTGTTGCAAAGTACTTGGCTGATTATATTTTTTTCTGCACAGATTGCTGGTTGCCAGTAGCCAACATTACTTCTTTCCCGGTACTTTAGCCTATACTTTGTGTAATAACAAAAATATTTATTTAAGTGAAAAAATAAGTCCAAAACTTTCAACATTTTGAACAATAGGGCCTTACAATGTTTTTTGTTTTTTTACCAGGAATTCTTGTTTTAATTTTTCTGATAATCAAATGAAAGCAAAATCACTGATTTATTTTTAAAAATAAAAATAAATGGAGCTTTACTGTTAAAATTAATACATAGAAGAAAAATTATATTCAGTTAAAAAAAGGTTTAATAATAATAGTATTTTTTCAACAATTAAGTGGTGACTCTTTATTTTATTTTTTATCATATATATTGTTTTATGTAAATTATTTAAATGTGAACATATAAACACCTACATTATACTGTACAAAGTAATACAAGACTAATATTGTTCTGTTACATGTTAAACTGTACTTTTATTTTGACAGGTTGCCGTGAAGTTTCAGTGAGTAATACAGTATGAATGATGCTAGTTTCACTAATGAAACGGTAAAATTGACAAAAAGTGACACTCACAGCAGCTTTGGAGATGTATTTATTGGAGTTTGTCTGTTCATGTGAGATGCAAAGGCCAAAAATTAGCGGGAGCGTCACGTGTGCAGTAATATGCGTGTAGTGACAATAAAACGCGTCTCCTCCATTCATACATATAGAGGCAAACGGAACATGCAGGATTCTTATTGAAACGGTCTTTTTGCGTTTCAGTTTTCACAGACACTAGTCCATATCGCGATCTGAATTAATTAACAGACCAACTTTTGATTTATTGATCCAAAAATCGACGAATTCCGCGGCATTCCGCCCTATAGTAAAGTCCGTTTTTATGAATGGAGTCCGCGATCCCGTCTGTGAGGAGACATTGTAAACGCGCGATCATGTAGAGACAGAAATCAAATGCCGTCGTGTAAATAAGATTAATAACATAAGGCTATTTAGTTTGTTTAATACAACAACATGGACCCGTTCTGTAGGAAAGATAACCTTAACTTCTATTGTGATCTGGCGCTATGAACTGGACGTTAAAGGGGGGCTGGGCGGGCCGACGAAGATTACAAAATATCGAACGTTTTATCGAACACATTTTTTATTGATATCGATCTCTTGTCTATCGCGATATATATCGTTATCGTTTTATCGCCCAGCCCTAATAATAACAATAATAAATAAACAAACAAATAAATAAATATATGTGCAAATAATGTATATGTATATTTTCATTACTTATGTATATATGTATGTGTGTGTGTGTATATATATATATATATATATATATATATATACATATATATATATATATATATATACATATATATATATACACACATACATACACACACACACACACACACACACACACACACGTATATATTTATATATAAATTAAAATATACACACACATATATATATATATAATTAGTATTTAACTTTTTTGTTGATTTTTTTGTCTTATATATATATATATATATATATATATATATATATATATATATATACACGTAAATAAAAATATCTAAAATATTAAATTTTTTGTTTATATATATATATATATATATATATATATATATATACACAACTATATATATATATTAAGTACAAATATATACACAAATTATTTGCATAAATAAAAATATATACTGTTTTCATATATATATATATATATATATATATATATATATATATAGACACTTAATTTACACAATTCTTTTTTTAATTTTTGTGTGTGTATATATATAATTAATTAGACTTGTTTATATATATATAAATTAATTGTATTTCTTGTATATATACAATTTTTTATTTTTGCTTATATTTATATAAATTAATATTAATATTTAAATATAATAAAATAGCAATTTTACTCACACACACACACACACACACACACACACACACACACACACACACACACACACACACACACACACACACATATATACACACATAAAATATATATATATTTGTTTATAATTTTTGATTTTATAAATATTTTTTGGTCTCTCTATATATACACAAATTTATTTTTCACATATAATTTTTTTAATCTCCCTCTATAAATATACATATAAATTATTTTATTGTGTGCATATATATACATATATATATATACATATATAATAAAAATATACATTTAAATGTATATATATTTGTACATATAAACACACATGTGCATAAATATAGAAATTATTAAATATTATTTGTAATTATTATTATTTTCAATATGTAAATTATAAATATTATTATACTATAAGTTGTTAAATAGTAATATTATTTGTAATATGTATATTATGAATTATATTACAAATTATTAAATAGTATTATTATTATTATTATTTGTAATTATTATTATTTGCAATATGCATATTATTAATATTATTATACTATATATACATTGTTAAATAGTAATATTATTTGTCATTATTATTTGTAATAAGTATATTATCAATTATATTACAAATTATTAAATAGTATTATTATTAGTAATTATTATTATTTGCAATATGTATATTATGAATTATTATTATATTATATCCAGATAACTCATTTATCTGTGTTTACTAAGGCCTGAATACCTTTACTTTGCTGTTGTTTGCAGTTTGCTTCGAATCATTTCACATAAAGCTTTGCCACTTTATCATAATTCACAAGGGATGTTTCCCTTCAATTCCATTTCAAGGACCTGGCAACCTTGTCTGGTTCACACAGGTGCATTATTACCTTTTATTGGCTTGTGCAAATGAATGCTGAGGTCGAGGGCTCTCGGGAACGTCTGTTAATGGAAAGTGTAAAACATCTCATGCCTAGGGTTGGAAGTCAACACAGGAACTCAAAATCAAAAAAGTCACTGAACTGTTTCTCCAGGTTAACCTTTCTTTTGTCTGTGATTTTATTCCAAATAGCCTTTCTATGCTACGCTGGAAATAATAGTGTTTGCTCAGAGGAAAAAAGCAATTCATGCCTTTCACTGAGTGGATTGCTATACAACTAATCGAGAATGATCTTGACCCTTTTTCCATCTCCAAGTGCCTGACTACGTGAACAAAACTCAAGGCAAGAATAAAGAATGCACCACACTGCATCCAGGCTACTGTCCATCCCGATCTATAAGAGGTCAGACAGGAGTGTGTTTGGCCAAAAAAAGGGATTCGTGTTAGTAGGGTTGTGTCCCTAATGGCAAGAGCACACAGCGTTAGTCTCGGCCCTGGATACAAACCCCAACCACTCAACCTCCCACCACAGTGAGCTCTCCTCTGGGACTTTAAGAGCCGTCAGGGGCTCTCATGCGTGCGTGTGTGTGTGTGTGTGTGTGTGTGTAAGGAACCTAGAGGCATCAGCAAGGCTCATCATGGCCTAGGGGAAAAGGAAGATGCTGAATCCACACTAACAAGTTGATCGTTGTCCACATGTTAGAGGCGAGCGTTAGCGCCTAGATATACACCATGACAGAATGAGGCTCTGCCTGCTGGGGGAGATGGAGGAGAGAGTGTGTAAATGTGTGTGTGAGTGTGATTGTGTTAGCGAGGAAGGGTCGGTGGGGGTCATTACTGACTGCCTTGAGGCGCTCTGATGCCTCTCTGCTTATGCTCAGCACAAACAATAGCTGCAAGTCACCATTTCCACTAGAATACAAGCACACACACATACAAACAAACTGTTAAGTTTTCTATCAAGAAAATGATTGGTGATATAAAGTTAATTGCTATGATGTATATACTAAGCTTAAATTTAATTTATTTCATTAGATGTTTATTTTATTTCAGGTAACAGGTTTACTTACCTATAATAACTCTGGAAAAAAAATAGTTATTATTATTATAATTATTATAAACAAACAAACTTTAATATCATCTGCATTTAATACTGGCCTAATCAGACTAATTATAACTAAAGTATATAGTCATGTAATTATATAATTAGTTAATTAATATCATTATTACTAATTATAGCCTGCCTATAATTAGGGGAGAGAAAAATAAAAACAAAATAAAATAATATAAATATAACTAATATATAAATAAATGTGTATTTTTTATTTGTTCAAATAATATTAAAAAAACAAATGTATAATATAAAAATATATAAAATAAATGTATATTTTTTATATATATATCTCTATATAGTTAATTATTTCTCTTTCAGTTGTAGTTATTTTAGTAAAGTTAAACTACTGTTATTAAAAACGAAAAATTAATTAAACTATAATTGAAATAATTAAAATATGTATATCAGTTAATGTTTATTTTATTTCAGGGAACAGTTTTTATGGTTTTAGTTTTACTTTCCTATAATTAAAAAAAATTCTAACAACAATAACAATAATGATAGTTATTATTAATGTTATTATTATTATAATTATAAACAAAAAACAAACCTATAAATAAATAGGCTTAAAATCATCTGCATCTAATACTTGTCAAGTTATCTAGGGATTATTAGCCACAATGTCTGCCCAAACTTGACAAGGCTTCAATCCACTTTGAAATGGCGCATGGATCAACTCAAAGCATGAGATTAGATTCTTCATCACAGATGCAATTTATTGAAATCTTTCAGCAACAGTCTCCATTTGCTCATTTTCAATACTTTCTCAGATGCTCAGCTTAATAACCTATACAAACAAACAATATACAAACATTACCATACAAGACACTACACATGGCATCATTTCAAGATGTTTGACTTGATAAAATATTGCTAGGGTGTTCACAAGTTAGATACTAAACTGCTAAAAAAATTAGTCCTACCAGTAGCGTCTCAAAGTTGATGATCACATTGTGCCTTTCCCAGTTGTCCTTAAGCAAGTGCTTTCAATAAAGTTGCATAAGTGCAGGTTTTGCACATCCTTCTTTGATTTGCAACAATGCTTAGGTAGGAACGTAGAAGCTAGAGAGGCGCAAACACTCCATGCAGGCTGCTAATTACACACACCTGGTTCCATGTGCTATCGTGTAGTTTTCACTGACCAATCAGCTTCCTTGTTCCTTGTTTGCTTACAACCAATAGATTACTCCGATCTTAAATAAACTGCTATCTGATGGATTTGTATCTTTTACTAAACAGTGATGAATAAATATTTCTTCCTTTGGTTTAACAATACTAGCCTAATCAGACTGATCATAAACAATGTATTTAGTTATATAATTATATAATTACTTATATAAAATATATAATTATAACTAATTATAACCTGCCTATAATCAGGGAAAGAAAAAACAAAACAAAAATTAATAAATAAAGGTGTGTCTTTTTTATTTTTTTTAAATAATATAAAAAAGAAGAAAAATAAATATTTTTCTTATATATGTCTATATAGTTTATTAGTTATTTTAGTACAGTTAAACTACAGTAGTAAAATAATCTCAATTAACATAAGTTTCATATTTTAAGTTTTGAATTTTATTTATTTCAGTTAATGTTTGTTTTATTTCAGGTAACAGTTTTTATGGTTTTAGGTTTACCCACCTATAATAAAAAAAATAATAATAATATTACTTATTTATTTATTTGAATTAATAATGATTATTTATTTATTAAAAATAAAATGCCTTAATATCATCTGCATCTAATACTGGCCTAATCAGACTTTGTAACGTATTTAGTTATATAATTACATAATTAGTTTTATAATTAAAATCATTATAATTAATTATAAACTGCCTATAATCAGAGGAAAGAAAATAAAAAATAAAATAATTAATTTAAATATAAATAAATCTGTCCTTTTTTATTTTTTCAAATAATATATAAAAAAAGAAGAAATATATATTAATTGTTGTATGTCTATATTGTTTATTATTTCCCTTTTGGTTTCAGTTATTTTAGTACAGTTTAACTACTGTAAATGAAAATGGCAAATTAATGAAAATAAATTAAAATATTCTCAATTAAAATAAGTTCATATTTTAAGTTTTTTTATTTAAATTTTGTTTTTAAATTATTATTATTAATGCAAACAAACAAACAAACAAACAAACAAACAAATAAATGTCTCAATATCATTCTGCATCTAATGTATTTAGCTATATAATTACATAATTATTAGTATTACAACTAATTATAACCTGTCTATAATCAAGGGAATAAATAAATAAATATTGATTTGCTGCAATAAATTCCATTAGTACATCAGCCTTCAGTCCCCATATAATGCTGTTCTCAAACACAAAGAAGGCCTATTTAATTGGTGTCAATCAAACAGCAGCGCTCCGCCAGTGCAATAAGTGTGCTACACTCTTTCTCCCATAATGCACTTCTGCGGCAGACAGGAATGAGAGGGACGGCCAGGGGTGAGGGGGTGGTGTGTAACTGCACAGCCTGCTGACCTGCCCATCCATCAAGCAGCATGCATCGCCCCGCTCTCTCTCTCTCTAAATCCTTCTGCTGTCTGGCAAGTCAGAGGGCCTGTAAGGTCGTCACATAATTTTGGCGGTAGGCCCCTATAATGGGCGCCGCCTGCCCACCCGCCCCCAGGATCCCGGCGATTAGCCTTCAACACACACACGTGATCCGTCTCCCACAGCTCTGGCATTTACGACGCTGACCTTGCCTGGAAATAACAAGGATCAAAACAGCTAGCGACCATAAGAAAGAAATTAAAGAAATAAACACGTCATTAGAAATAAAATAAAAGCCGGGACCGTAGCCAAACCGTGCTCTGACGGAGATGCATCAGCGCTGCAGCGGGGTGCCGGGCTTTTTTGCGGGACACTGTGCATCAATCACCCCGCCAGAACAGAGCCCCCCAGACGGCTCGGGGGAAACGCTGGTGACCCGGCTGGGGAGCAGCAAAGAGAGGGAGCGGAGGCAGAAAAGCCAGTAAAAATTTAATGCACTCTGCAGAGCGGTCATGTCATACTTGGTTATGGAAAATAATCCCAGATGCTTGCAGTGGCTGAAATGGAGCTGTTACGTGCATGCCTCCTAACTCTGTCTGACAGCCGTGATGTACGACTACCATTACCGGAAAATATCACTTCAACTAACCCATGATCCGGCTCCACTCAGGGTCACATTATCCACGAGGAACAAATTACACCACTCCCCCCGCCGCTTCCTCCCTCCCCGCGCCTCCAACCCCAAAGTAAATACAAATTTCCTACACGGGCCGGTACAAATGCGGGGCGATACGTTAGCTATGACAACGCTCGGCAGAGTGACGGAGATGATGAAGTACATGACAAATCACGAGCTGACAGGCCACTCTACAGCAATCAGCCTCTGTCCCGGCCTCACGAGCGCCCACTCAAGCCTGTAAACACCCCTCTGCTCGCTCCCCACTCCTTTTTTCAGACGCAGGGAGGGCAAAACACATAATCTTTTACCGCTGACAACTCGCTCGCGGAGCTTTATTACCCGCCCCGTTTCACCGTGCCGAAGTGTGGCGAGGAGATAAAAAAAAAAAAAAAAAAAACGTTTTATGTGCCAGTGCTTCGGCTGAGTGATGGGGAAACTAATGTGCCTCTCCTCCTCCTCCTTCAAGCGCCTCAGGGCAAACATCGTCAGAAGACGAAAAGAGAAGAGGCGGGGGCAGAGAATAGAAAGCCGGGGCATTTACGTATATGGGCCATATTTGGTGCAAATTGCTGTCCCACAACCAAAAACACATTCAGATCTTAGATGTTTACTAAGATCCTTTTATTATCTATTGAAAACCACTATAATAGGTATTTAAGGAATTCTTATATGCTCATCAAGGCTGCACTTACATGATCAAAAATACAGAAAAACATTTAATATCGTGAAATAATATTCCAGTTTAAAATAATGGTGTTCTGTATTAATATATTTTAAAATATAATTTATTCCTGAGATGCAAAGCTGCATTTTTATCAGCCATTACTCAAAAATCATTCTAATATACTGATTCATTACTGTTATTATCAATGTTGGAAACAGTTGTGCTGCTTAATATTTTTTTTTTTTTTTGAAACCTGTGATTCTTTTTCAGGATTCTTGATAATTAAAAGGTTAAAAAGAACTGCATTTATTCAAAATATAAATCTTTTCTAACAATATGAGTCTTTGCTATCACTTTTGATCAATTTAACACATCCTTGGTTAAACAAAAGTATTAATTTCTTTCGAAAAAAGAAAGAATAGAAATTTGCTGACCCCAAACTTTTAGATGGTAGTTTATATTGATACAAAAGACTTCTTTTTTTAAATAAACGCTGTTCTTTTCAACTTAAAAAAAATAAAAAATAAAATAAAAAATCACAGGTTCCAACAAAATATTAAGCAGCACAACTGTTTTTCTACTTTGATAATAAAACAGCATATTAGAATGATTTTTAAAGGATTATGTGACACTAAAGACTGGAGTAATTTTGCTAAAAAATCAGCTTTTTATCACAAGAATGAATTACATTTTACAATATATTCACATAGAAAACAGTTATTTTAAATTGAAATAAATCAAATAAATGCAGCCTTGATGAGCATAAAAAACTTCTTTTAAAACCATTAAAAATCTTACTGATCTTTTGAGCAGCAGTGTATAGAAAATCATAATTTCATCTGTACTTTAAATTGGGAGGTGGCTGTCCTGAAAATGTTAACTTATAAAAATGATATTAAAATAATTTTCTTACTTTTTACATTGTTGTTTTTTAAAATACCTTTAAAATACCGAAACAGTGCATGTTTTATTCAAAACAGGTAAATTTGTTCAAAAGTCAGAAAAATCTGTGTGTAACTTTAAAGAATGTCACTACCAAACATCTTTTTTCTATAATTAAACACTTTTTTGGGAGTTATTCCATAACATTTAGTTTTTATATGTGTACAACTGTTCAGAACTGTGCTAGCTAACCATGTGCTGATTAGCATCTTTGAGCTAGGGTCAAAAGTATCTAAAATTGTCACTACCAAAATAGTCAGACATTTGGCGAGTTTCGGTAGTGACATCTTTGATTTTTTTGGGTGTTATCCCATAAAATGTCACTACCATAACAGTCATGACCAAAACATGTCATCATTGTTTCGGTATAGTGACAAATGGGAACACATCATCCTATATTTGGGGAAAATAAACTAAAAGTTTAGTACAGTTATGAATAGGGATGGTTACCGAAACCCGGTACTTTATCGGTCCCGGTGCCAAATTATAAAAGACCGAAGTATCGATAAGCTCTGACGTTAACGGTTCTGCTGTCAGTACTGGAGAAATTTAAAAAATAAATGTCCTATTTAATATTGCTAAATAAACATTACCTAGCATATTTTCCTGACCAGCCTTTTGTAATTTGCGATAATATTCATTATTTGCCTGCACTGCCGTTATTTGCTACTGTATCTCACGCACGAAATGTAGTCCGTTCTGCAGTACACAGAGCTCGCGCGCACACAACACGAGAGAGCTCGCGCTTATGGTATGCATGCTATGTTAAAATAACGACATAAACATCACATAAGGTCTCTCTAAATCAGTATTATAATGTTAATAATTTAATAAACACACATTCAGATACATATAGCCTACATATAGGCTAAATATTTAGAATATTTTTTATGCAGTAGCCTAAATAAATATTAAACATTAAAATGCCTTTATAGTACTGCTTTTACAAATAGATAAATAATAATAAACTATGCTAAGAAATTATAGAGCAGAGCTTACCTAAAAATTAATTTGCAGTTAAATCATTGTATATTCATTTACAAGAAAATTGTGTTTATTTATTTGTTTTACAATCATTGGTTTTGTTTGTGTAACAGATATTTGCTCAAACATTGGTGTTTGCTAAGCTATAGATGATTGTTTTACATTTAAAAAATAAAGTGTTGTTATTTCTGTTCTCAATTTGTTTCTGTTTTTTAATTAAAAACACAACAAAAAGTACCGATAAGAGTACCGTTAAAGTACCGAATCGATAAGTGGTATCGATAGAAGTAGTAATACCGTTAAAACCTTAACGATACCCATCCCTAGTTATGAACATTTTTAGTATTTTAGTATGTTTTAGTGTGTTTTAGTATGTGGATTGAAATTCTGTAATGTGATGTGGTCACTACCAAAACATTATTGTCACTACCGACACAACCGAAACATAGGATATTTTGTCAAAAAGATGTTATGATAGTGTTTGGTTCAATGTATATTCAAACTAATGGATCCTTAAGTTTGAAATCAGTATGATCAACTTTTTTCCTTTTACAAAGAAGCATTCGGATTTAAAATATAACAAATGTGATAAATCACACTTAAAATATTGGTAACATTTTACTTGATATTGATTTACCTCTGAAAACTTTTTAGTAAAATAGAAAAATATATATTTGCAAGGAAGATGTAAGCAAAATCCCAATAGGTCAATGTTACCCTTGCTAATAAATTATACATTACTGTGCTTCGGTAGCGACAAATTTAGGGAGAGGACAAATATTCCAAACTTTCTGAAAATACAATATGAGAACTAACTGCACAATTATCAGAAACTTCAGATACAATTTGCATACATACAAAATTTGTGGAAAAGGACATTTTCCAACTATATTCAAGATGTTGGCCCATATATATGATCATAGTTTTGTGTCAAGGACATAAATGTTTTCTTAAAAGTTCAGGTCTCGAATGAGAACCAAGCGAGTGAAATTACAGCACTTCTCTCTCCGCTAATAAATCCGCAACTGCTTTTAAATGCCGTCCTCTGCCCTTGGCCCCATACAGACGGGAAGAAGAAATGCAGGTAGGAATGAAGGGCCCGTGAGAAGAGCGAGGGGGCGAGGAGTGATAAAAGAGTTCAGCGATAAAGGTCCTCTTATTTTCCCTTTTAAGGCCTCATCAAGTGCATTAAAACGCTGGAGAATGTTAATTTGGAGCCAAAGGTGGGACACTTTAAAGGTACTTAAGATTAATCTGTCCGTGCTTGTGCGATTTGTCATCTCCATCTACCTCTTAAAGGTAATGGGCTGATAATTGATTAGTACACATAAAACCATTTTTCAGCACGCTTTGTGCTCTCAACAGTATTGGTGGTGTATTTAATGGGGTTTAGTATTAATCATGTAGCTTTGAGATAGTAATGCTTATGCTGTGATTATAAAGCGGTTTAAAAGCATTTTTTGTACTGAAAAGCACCACATTTACTAATAAATGTTCATCACAAAATAATGAGAACTTTGGAAAGGAGTATAAGACAAAAGGCAAAGTAAATATCTATCTATCAAGTGTAAATAAAATACAATAAAGAAAAATAATTAAAACATTTAAAGAAAATTATAAATATTATTTCAAGTAAATATCTATCCATCCACAAGTAAAAAAAAAATAATATAAATAAAATTCTAAATATTATTTCTAGTAAATATCTATCCATAAACCCATCCATGAATAAAAAAAAGTAAAGAAAAATTTTTATGAAAATTATAAATGATTTCTAGTAAATATATATTCATCCACCCATCCATGAATAAAAAAGCATTTAATAAAAAATATAAATATTATTTCCAGTA
Organism: Garra rufa; assembly: GCF_049309525.1. Classification (NCBI taxonomy): domain Eukaryota; kingdom Metazoa; phylum Chordata; class Actinopteri; order Cypriniformes; family Cyprinidae; genus Garra; species Garra rufa. Next base: position 18,475,548 of record NC_133383.1, read on the forward strand.
AATATCTATTCACACATCCATCCATGAATAAAACAGTAAAGAAAACAAACTATGAAAATTTTAAATATTATCTCTAGTAAATATCTATTCATCCACCCACCCATCCATGAATCAAAAAATGAAACATTTCATGAAAATTATAAATATTATTTTTAGTAAATATCCATCTATTCATCCACTTATCCATGAATAAAAAAGTAAAGAAAACATTAAATGAAAATCATAAATATTATTCCTTGTAAATATCTATTAATTCATCCATCCATGAATAAAAAAAAGTTTAAAAACATTTATTAAAGAAACATTTATTACAAATTATTAACATTATTTCTAGTAATTATCTATCCATTCACCTATATATCCATGCACAAAAAGGTGAAGAAAACATTTAATGGAAATTATAAATATTATTTCTAGTGAATATCTATTTATCCACCCATTCATCCAAGAATAAAAAGTAAAGAAAACATTTAATAAAAATTATAAATATTATTTCTAGTAAATATCTATTCATCCACCCATCCATCCATGAATAAAAAGTAAAGAAAACATTCGATGAAAATTAAAAATATTATTTCTAGTAAATATCTATTCATTCACCCATGTATAAAAAGTCAAGAAAACATTTAATGAAAATTAAAAATAATATTTCTAGTAATCAGTAGTCTAGTAATTTTCAGTTTATTCATCCACCCATTCATCTATCCATCCATAAATGAAAAAGAAAACATTTAATGAAAATTATAAATATTATTTTGACTTGATTTATTTGAAATATCTATATAAACACACACATACATCTGCTTTTGTTGATATAAAATCAAGCTTTAAATGTTCAGATTAGCAAAACGAGACAGGGAGACAGAGACATTATGCTGATCATACTTAAACCTTAACCTGCAATGGCTTATAATAGTCAAGAGCACATGTGTAGCCCACTGCACCATGGCTCCCACATAAAGAGGGATTCTGAGGGTAGAGAGGCACTAAGCCTGAGCACATGTGCTGATTTGTTGCTGGCTAAAGTCGGCACAGATTCACTTGAGCCTCGACGGTCTTTAAACACTCTCAGATGGCGCAGACCTGTTAGTGTTAACTGCGCCATGAAAAGGGGACGTTATTGGATCGGGGCAGCTGCGGAACATCAAACAGCCCATCAGGCGGTGGAACCTCTCTCGCTCTCCCTCTGCCAGCCACAGCAGACATAATAATCCCCCTTGAGCGGCTGGTAATGAGAAGACAGGGTCCTACCTGCTCTCTCTAATAACAGACACTTCTTCTGCACACAAATCAGGGCAGGGGGCGGGGGCCTGGGGTTTGGGGGGGCGAGCAGGTTGTGAGGTAGAAGCGAGAACAAGATCCCTGGCACAACGAGGGAAGGAGAGAAAGAGAGAGAGACAACCAAAGTAACAGGGGCATCCAGGGACCGAAGTGGAGCCAAAAGCCTGGAAGGTGGAGGCCAGCCACAGTTGCCAGGGCCAGCCAAACGCTTTCAGAGCATTCTGGACCCTGTTCGGCCTGCGCGATGCCAATTCATCCAGCAGCAGGAGAGGGAGAGCAGGAGGAAATGAAGCCAGAGAGGGCAGACAGCAGGAGTAGGGCTGCTTTCCAGTTGGAATAGGCCCGGCCCGCATGATGAACAGTGTACAGACTGTACCATTTAATAAATCCCTCGCTCTGCTCCAGCTAACACAAACGAGATGTCAAAAGGCCATTAAACACTCTCACACTTCATGCAACACGTCTACGCGCACACATGCACACACGCACACACACGCACACACGCACACACGCACACACGCACACACGCACACACGCACACACACACACACACACACACACACACACACACACACACACACACACACACACACACACACACACACACAGCTTCCCATTAACATTAAGCATACTCTTTTGATAAAGAAAAACAACTATTTGGTAGCTTCATTAGCATTCATTTAACAATTATTTTTTAATAAAATTATTAAAAACACAATTCCACCAATTATACTAATTAATCAAACCCGCATGCAATGCGTCATTATTACAGCATAAACAACTTAATTAAAAGAAAGGAATAATTGCTGGCATATTTTTTTACAGTAAGCCTCCATTTGAAAATATTGTATAAATAATATATAATATATTAAAATGATATAAAATAATACAAATTGTCACTGATATATTCTGTAATTAATATATATTCTGAAGGGCCAAACAGGAAGTAATTATAGAAAATTTGAATATAAAGTATAGACATAAATCTGAACACATAAGTAAATCAGAACATATAGTTTGAAAACTGACTATATAAATATAAATCTGCATATATAGTTATAGGTGTGAATATATAGATACAAAATGTAATATAAAAATTAAAATCATGAATATATAGGAGTAAATCTTAATATATATTTTTATGTCTGGGTATATAAATTTAAATTGTGAATATGTACTTATAATTTTGAATATATATATATGAAAATTGCAATATACAGATATAAGTCTGAATATATAGATATAAAACTTTAACATAAATGCAAATCATGAATATATGTATAGCAGTTAATCTGAACATATAGTTAAAAATCTAAATGAACAGAATTAAATCTGAAAATAGATGTAAGCTTGAATATAAAAATGTAAATTGTGAATATATATAGACTAGCTATTATTCTGACTATATAATTGTAAATCAGAATGTAGATTAATAAATGTTGAGTACATAAATGCATTTTATATAAATAATATATATTATATTATATAATCTATTATATAATATAATATATAATATATTGAATATATATTACATTTACATATATATAACTTTTTTATTTTATATGATTTATAAATATATATTCTGATTTACATTTATATATTCAGATTTTATACAATTACTTCCTGTTTGGCATTTCATAATATATATAAACACTCATTTATATGTAATAAATAATATTTAGATGTAATAGATAATAAGAAATATTTATCTGATTAAAATAAATTAAATGAAAAAGTTATACTATTTAATAAGTCTATTTAATATTTATAAATAAAATAATATTAACAAACTGTAAGAGTTAAGCCTCCATGTAAAGATAGTTAAATATTAATTTTATATTAATATTACTCAAATAATTGCAATAACACTCATAATAATATAAATTCAATAAATAAATAAATTCAATGCAAATTAAATATTTGATTATAATAAGTTGAAATAAAAAAAAACAAACGTCATTCTTTTTTCAAATCAAATGTATCCAAATTACAAATAACAATTATTGATATATTTTAACAATTCATAAAATATTACAGCAAATATATAGTTTCACTCTGTAAAAATGATGCCTTACTTAAGAGGTTTCCCATTTCAACTGGCGTGGAATGTTGACTCTAGCTTTGTCACAGGAAGTACAACTATGACATCACTTCTTGTGGGGCATTTTGATAACCAGGTTTAGAAATATGAACATGCACTGTCATTTAAGGAAAAGGGGAGGGAAAAAAGCCTCATTCTTATCATTCTTGCAGTCAGAAAGTGATTTCTCCAGAGTGTCTTTTTTCATTTCCTGATTTGGGCCAGAGGAGAATAAAAAGAGACAGTTTGTCTGTGGATGAATAGAACTGACCCATTAATGTGACAAGTCGTCCTCCCTTACGGCTGCTGAACATATACTGTACCGTAACTGCGATTGCAGGGGGAAAGAGCTACCGAATTCATTCCCAGAGAGAAAAAGCACGTGGAAATATCACGGATTTGTCGCTTATTGCTAACGCAGCTCAACACGCTCACGGTTTTGTAAACACATTTTAAGAGCTACTGACAGAAAGTGTTTGCGAATGTGTGTGCGTTTGAAAGCGAGCGCTCTTGTTTCTTTGTTTACCTAGTAAACCCTTCCATTGTTTTGACACATAATTAATCAAAGGCAGAGAGAATGACATGACATTGTGAAAATCATTTGAGGAATAATGAGAAGCAGGAACGCAGCGAGCAAAACAGCGATTAATGTCTTACGCCGCACATCTCTGCCACGCCACAACAAAAGGGCTTTGACTGACATGGCTAATTCGATTCGTCGTCATCAAACAAGCGCCGCTTTAAAACAACAAATGAGGAACATTCAAAAAGAGTGAACAAAACAACATTTTCTTGTAATCACGCTGATGTTCGGCAGACAGTAAATAAGTGCCGTGATGTGCCTTGTCAAGCTTTTTGTAGCTTGCCTAGTCTGCATCAAAGTTAGCCTAGAGCCTAGTGTTGAATTCAATTCATGCTTTTAAATAATAGCCTCGTTTTGTTATAATTACTCTATAAATATGACTGATATAATAATTCATTCCACCCAACTCAAGTCATCATACTCTATGTCCTGTGGGCTGCACCTTAAATAAATCTGTAGGAATTGTTACACGTTAATACATGTAAAATGTAACTTGTGAAGCTCGTAATGATTCTTTTCAAATTTCGCACACCATTTAGTCATTCATAATTAATGCAGAGTTAATTAAGGCCTTCTCACAGTCATTAACAAGATGGTAATTCTAATTAAATAGAAACACACTTTTAAGTAGAGTCTAATATTGGATTCTCATTGATTCAAGTTTGATTAAAAAAGAATAAAGATCATTTTAGAAGTGCTATATGATGTAACATGGTATTAATAACACTAATACTAAAGCTGCTACTACTAACTAGCTTCGCATTTCCTAAAGGAAATAGCAGTTCTTGGAACTTGTGAAAATCAGTATATTTATTACAATTATATCACAGTTTGTTTGTTTTTCAATGTAGATTTTTACATCCAAAAATTCTCAGTCAGTGAGAGATTTCAATAAATAAATAAATACATACATAAATATTTTCAATTATATTTTTTTCCATTATTAATGTTAATGTACTTTTATGCAATTTCTGTACTGCAAGTGTAACCAAAGTGTACTGTAAAAAATACATTTCCATCAGAAGTGACCAGAGGCAATGCAAATGATCTATGCAAATTAGCATTGATACAATGCAGACAATGGAAGAGCAGACAGTAATCCTCCACCTGAAAACAGCAATGACTACTAGAAACAATCTACACAGTGAGTGCATGACCTCCAGTGATAATCACTGTTAGAACAGGGTTTTGTAGAGGAAGTATTATGACGAAAAAGACATTGCCACTTTAAGAATTCATAAATGTAAATACATGAAATACAGAGAGTGAGCTCTGTAACAATATAAATAAGTCTTACCTTGTCTTCTTGGTCACTGTCGCTGTCACACTGTAAGACAAAGAAAAAGCAGACATTAGTACTGCAGAATCTGCCAGACGTGATGGAGCTGAACCTCTCTTTTTTTGCGTTTAAATATAAAGCTATTATGAAGTGGAAATCTGATTTCAGCAGTCTCGCACTGCACAGCTCATCAGCAGAGTAATAAAAGTCTAAGCAGGAAAAGGCTGTTCTTATCTCACTCAGTGGCCAGGCCTCATTACATCTGCCTATTACCACCAGCAGGGTTTTTTCTCCCCGACACCAACTAGAGTACGAGTCCAACTATCTTCACGACTCATAGGCCACAGACACACTGCAGCTAAACACAGCTGTTACTCCGCTGCTTAATCTTCTTCTGTACACAGAGTTTGAGTGTTTATAGAAATAACAAATCGCATTTTGCTGCTAAAAATAAATCCTGAAATCCAGTGAATTGATTACTTTAAGCAAAAATAGCTATACAATAAATTAATTCAATTTTTGTTAGGATTCAGTGTAGATGCCAATTTCCTGATGTGAGTATATTTCAAACCTTTTTGTTAATGTTGTAAATTATACAGGGCAGTTTCAGATTGATTAGATTCAAAACATATTTTAAACTATTTATTATACGAACCAAGTCAAAACTGACATTTATTTTGATATTTCATTGGTCGTAAATGCATGTGTTGTGTTTAGATTAACTAAAAAGAGCTCATAAAAGTCCTTTGTTCGTCAATCAGACTACACTGGTCACATTGTTTTTATCAAATAAAAAGAATCAGTTCATAAAGTTGTTCATTTTTAAAATTAGGCTAAAATGGTCCAATTGTATGTTTCTGATTCAATAAAAAGAACCAGTTCATACGATTCATTGGCTTTCAGAATCAGGCTACACTGATCATTTTGTATTGGAGTCATTAAGAGTCATTTGTTCATGAATCAGACTATACTGGATGGTCTGTATATTTTTGATTCACTGAAGAGAACTAGTACATACGAGTCATTCATTGTCAGAATTAGGCTACACTGGTCACGCTGTATGTTTCTGACACACTACAAAGAACCAGCTCATATGAGTGATTTGTTCATGAATCAGACTACACTGGAGGTGCTCTGCAAAATAAACTGGATTCAGTAAAAAGAAGCAGTTCAAAGGATTCACTTGTCTTTCAAATCAGGCTGTACTGGTCATGCTGTATCTGTTGAAACTGAAAAGGACTGACTCATAAGAGTCATTTGTTCATGATTCAGACTACACTGGATGCTTTGTATGTTTTTGATTCACTAAAAAGTACCAGTTCATTTAAGTGATTTGTTCATGAATCATACTACACTGGGGGTGCTCTACAATATAAACTGGATTTACTAAAAAGAACCAGTTCATAAGAGTCATTCGCTGTCAGAATTGGGCTACATTGGTCACACTGTATGTTTTTGACTCACTAAAAAGAACTGGATCATATAAGTGATTCGTTCATGAATCAGATTACACTGGAGGTGCTCTGCAGTATAAACTGAATTCATTAAAAACAATATGGTCATATGGTCATTTGTTGCCAAACCTGGGCTACATTGGTTACACTGTATTTCTTTGACTCACTAAAAAGTACCAGTTCATTTAAGTGATTTGAATTAGACTACACTGGAGGTGCTCAACAATATAAACTGGATTCACTAAAAAGAACCAGTTCATAAGTGCTCTACAATATAAAATGGGTTCACTAAAAAGAACTAGTTCATAAGAGTAACTCAATTTCAGAATCAAACTACTCTGCATGTTTTTGATTAATTAAAAAGAACCAGCGCATAAGTCTTTTGTTTTCAGAAATGAATTTTGATTCACTAAAAACAACACAGTTGTTACTTTCAAAACTCTGAAGTGAGTACATGGTCTTAAAAACATAAACCCAAATTTTCAGTGTACATTTAAGAAAATTAGGATGTAATATTCGGACATTACTCCGAAGAAAAAAAAAAAAGCAAGACAAAACAACAGCGGGCATTGGTGTCTCCATGCAAAATAAGCCAATGAATAATTGGCAAATAAATTAATAAATATAGCATGATATTAAAATGCCGAATTTAAGCCTTTCTGACCAATTTCAATTTCAAGGTCCACTTAATTTTTTATCTGCTAATTAGAAAGGAGCACACAGATGACTTGGCTGGGAGAGATGCGTTCAGGGTTTGAGCTTGGACTCCCTAATGAAGGCCTGCTAGGGGGCGGGGCCTAAGGTCTTTGCGGCCAATTACACCCAGCGAAGCTTAACCCTGTGGCAGCCCTGAATGACTGACAGTTCGGGAAGTCGTATTCCTGCAAGTACTGAATGCTAGGGACAGAAAGTGAGAGGATAGGACAGAGCGAAAAGGGGGGATGTATTCTGGCACAAGTCTCTCCCGTCTGACCTGATACAGGGCCTGGTGAGCAGCATCCAATTTACAGCCCCAGTCCAAGGGGATTCGAGACATACGGGGCTCATGTATTATACATAACCAATAAACACACACATACCAGATGTTAATAACCTACTGCGCTCTTGTGTGTGCCAGCATGTTAGCATTACAGTAAAAATGCTATGAAACAAAATCTATAACCCAAACTCTGTTTCCGTCCTGGGCCATAATGCTCAATTTAACAGTGAAGCTTTCCTAAAGGCCTGGGGCTCCCCTTCATTTGGCCCAGCCAGGGTTGGTGAAAAGTTAAAATAATGAGCAAAATGTATTTTTTCCAGTGTGTTGTGATCCATAAAAACACCGTCGGCATCTCCATTGGCGTGTCAGCGCTCCCCGTGCCCAGCCTAGCGCTTTGATTGCGGAGATATGAGAGGAACGAAATGACTCGCCCTTGCTTGTGAAGCAAATGGAACGCGCTAATAGAACTCATCGCATTACCCAATGCAAAAGTGCCATAGCTCATTACGTCAGGATAAAAGGATATCATTGTAGACGGTGAGCAGAATTGACTTTCTGCGCCGCGACTTGATGATTTAATCAACTGCTCTCTTTCGCTTCTCATCCGCGTGCCTGTCGCTAACACAGGTGCCGCTAAACGACACTCTCTCGCAAGCCAGCAAGTGGAGAAAGGGAAGAAATTGCTGTCATTATTCTTTCTCTCTCTCCCGCTCCTTCTTTCCAAGAATAGAGCTATGCAAATTTTCCGTACTGGTGCTGAGAGAAGAAATTGAGAAAGGAGGGGTGGGTCCAGACGGAAATACCTTTATAGTGGGAAAAGTACAAGTAACGGAAAAGCTAAGATGAGATTTGACAGGTAAGGGCAGCCAGCTTGTTTGTCCTTAACAGGAGCAGCTGCACTTTTCACAAATAAACAAAAAAGGTAAGATCTGTTGCACGCTGTGATTCAAAGCATTTTAGAACATCAGTCGCAGCATAAAGCTTAGTGCATATGATACATGTTGGTCTGTTGTGCTAATGTGGAAGATGTAGGTTTGAGTCCAGTGATTTGTTTTCGATCCCTGGCTTCTCTCCATCATTTCCTGTTCTGTTTCATCTTAAAAGTGGAAAAAGGTCAAAAATAAATATGATGGCTATACAAAAGTACAAATTAAAAGTAAATTATTTTAATATAATACAGTTTTTAATATCCAATATAATATAATATAATACAATGTAATATATTACAATGTAATTTTATCAGTCAACAACATGGTAGCTTCATTATATTTATATAATAATAATATTGTAATAAAAACTATATATATTGTTAACTGAAGCAATAATAACAATATAATATACTATATATATATATATATATATATATATACACACACACACACACACACACACACATTTTATATTATAATTGCTAAGTCAACTACATACAGTTTTATTAATATAATGTAATATAACAATATAATATAATACATTTATAATAATATCAGTCAACTATATTTAGCTTTGTTATATTTCTATTATATTATATTAATAACAAAGCCATATATACTTTTTACTGAAGCAATCATAATACAAAATTAACATACTATATAAAATATAATATATTGTATATATAAATACGCACAATATAAATATAATGTAGAAAAATATTAATTTTATAATACAAATTGCTAGTCAACTATGTATAACTTTATTAATAAATAAAATAATGTAAAATAATATAATACATTTATAATCGTATCAGTTTTTTAAACAAATTATACAATTATAACACAATAGAATATAAATTTTATATTCAATTGGCTATTCAACTATACAGAGCTTTATTATTATAATATATTTTTTACTCGTATTACTCAACAATATTTAGCTTAATTTTATATATATTG
>NC_133383.1:18485592-18539200 GCF_049309525.1 Garra rufa
TGGCACTGTCAACGAAAGCTGAAATTAATTGAGACTGATCTGAGCTTGATTACAGAGGCAGCAGGGGTCCGGAAGGTTGACGATAGGTTGGTACGCTTTCTCTCTCTCTCTTTTTTTCTCCCTCCCTCCTCCTCCTCTTCCCTATGTTATTTTCACTCTCTGCCTGTCGCTCTCTCTCTTGCTCTGCCTGCGGGCTATGGTGGGTGGCGGTGGGGGACAGCTTGAAGAATGGCAACCATTGCCAGGGTCAGCTCTGACAGTGCCAATTTGATGCGCTGCCACGGAGAGCTACGTGCCCCACCTCCCTCGTCCCCCCTCATTCTCTCTCTCCCTCTCCTCCTACCTCCCACAGAAAAAGCTGTGCGTCCTGATGGTTTTCTGATGCAAACCATGGCGCGGCAAAATGGTTTTTCCCCTCCTGCTGCCTGCTTCTCCATCTGCCACTGGGGCCGCGCCGCCGCCGGCCGCCTGCCTGTCACAGCGTGCAGTGAAATTAGCCAGGGAGGAGGCGCTCGCTAGCGCTAATTACGTTTTAATCATTGGAAATGTGTTGGCAAATCAAGGCCTGGAGCTCCCACTCTCTGCTCTGCGGAAAGGAGGAGTGTGTGTATGCCCGCGTGTCGAGATGGATAGAAGAGGAAAGATGAACAGAGAGAGGAAGGAAAACAGGCCCAGCCAGCACTGAGCTAAGAGTCAGACGCTCTGAGGAGAAAATGGCGGCGTGCCTTGTGCTGTCTGCTGAGAGTGAGGCTTTGAGTATTGGGCCGCAGAGAGGCAAGAAATTTCACCGGAAGCTTTGTGATGTGAGATCCAAACCACTGCTTCTCCAAGTCTACCATACAGAGCGAGTTTATGCCACACTGAGCTGGCTATTGAAGACACACAAGTACCAAGGTGACATTGTAACAGGTACTGATGTGTGGCACTCAAGATACTAAGCAGATACTGGGAGTCTTCAAAAACTGAATACTACACATTTATAAATGCTATTTTATCACATTTTGGAGGTTAAACCAAAGAGATGGAAGGATTTTGCTCGTTATTCTTAATGCAAACTTCTTTCCTCCACAGATTCAAATCTCAGTTTGACAGTTTAACAGCTGATCCCAAGCCTCCATTACTAATTTGAAAACGTCACTAGTAACGAAGGAATGTTGAGTTGCTTCTTTGAAAACTTATAGTATTACTGTATTAAACATTCACTGTATTACGTTGAGTATTATGGGAGATGGATTAAGCGAGTGCAATTACCTGCATCTGATACAGCATTCATTCTTCAGCTTAATCGTATATTCACAATAAAACATTAGTTTGAATGTCCACTAAGGAAAGCAATATCTTTGTCGCACTATCCTTTTATCTGTTAAGAGTGATTTTTGGATGACAGTGCTGCTCAGTGCATTTGTTGGCTGCGTCTCATTTAATATAAGTCTTTACTGCTGACTCACTCATAAAAACAGTCTCTTGTCACAATCTAATGGTGGAATAATGTAACTAATATCACAAACACGAACACACAACTTTCCCAATACTATATACTATTATTAAATACTACAATTACTTACATTAAATATAATTTATTGAATAATAATAATATTTAATAAACAACAACAATAGCCATCATAAAAGTTAATAGGAAATTCAGTCAAAAGTACAAAGGCAGCGCTCTAATATACAGCATTAAAATATAACATAAAGAGAGTTTGTCCTCAGCCAAAACTATTTGCTGTGAAACACATATCAGATTAATGAGACCAAAGACTGTCCTTTAGATTTACCCAAAATGAATTATATCTCATGTTTAACCACTATAGAGACATCAAAGCCGGCAGCAAATTCCAGAAAATCTGGCCAAGATAAGGCTTGAAAACTACATTCCTTGACACAAAAACTATTATTTATAAAATTATATTGGATCTGTGCATCCGCCATGACACTTGCTGTGAGAAATACTGCAAGCGGAGTGATACAAACGATGAAAAGGAAATATAAGTCTAAGAACCCCTGATCAAACTGACTGCAAGCAGACATCAAAGATAAATCAAAGACCCACACAAAAACACAAGCCAGATGACAGCCATTAAAACATTAATCGAGCTAACACAACATTAGAGAAGCCAGTGCTGCACTAGACTATTTATGTATTCAGTGCTTATGTAATTTTAAGATCAAATGTCTAAAGCCAAACCTGACATTGCATAAATGGCAGACCTGGGTGTGTGACATAAATTACAAGACTGCTAATCATCTAGCCCACGACCCTGTCTCAGCATCTCCAAAAGCCTTTAACACTAAACCCAAGTGAAATCTAACCTCACTTAGTAGAAAAAACACAGCAGCGCTCCTGTCAGCCGCAGCAGCGAGGAGAAGGAAATGTATCTCGACACCTTTGACTGGGTTAGGCCATTAAGAGCGCCGCGATCCAGACCTGATGACATTCAGGGACTAATTCACACAGCATCTGCGTGACGTCCAGCTGTCATCCTAAAGTACGGCAGGATGAAGGAGCGGAGGAACAAATGAGGAGGGAAGCGTGACAGCCAGGAAGGCCTGGATACAGGAAAACGTCTCCATAATCAGTAGAATGAGGCCTGTCCCAGGTCAGCTCCCTCTCTCTCACTCACCTCTGTCAGAAAGCAGTCATCTGCTGCCTGGCCTAATAACCTCCAACCTGATCGTACCGTCCCACCCTCTCCCTCAAGCACCTCGCCAACATCTGCAGGCAATTTCCTCCCCGATATGACACTTTCTCCAGACCATGAACACTGAATAAGAGCTAATGAACTGAGGAGAACGCAAATACTGAAGCTTTGTTCTAAAACCTAGTGAGCTGCCAACAAAAAGTAACAATTTAATGCTCATAACACAAAGAGAAAAAATATGTATTTATACAAGTTCTTTCTGGTCCTCGAATCTGATTGGCTGAGAGGAGTGCAATATTCTAGTGATATTGGAACTCAAACCAGTTTACTGTTTGTCAGTGAGTGCCTTGGTGGACAACCAAATAATAATAATTTAAAAAATAATAGTGTTTTTGTGTCACGGAATGTGTTTTAAGAGTTCTTTAGGTGGGAATGTACTTGTTTAGACTTCGAATATGCGGTTTGTTAATAAAGATAACGTCAATTCAAAATTTTAAGGGTTGTTATTTTTGTGACACCGATGAGCTTCAAATCATCACTTTTTAAAGTATGATTCAGATCCATGCAAGGAGTGATGAGAAATGCTGGTGCGTAAGAATAAAGATGATAAGAAGCTGAATCTCAAGTATCGAGAGCCATTCTTAGACGTACATCAGCAACAAACACTCTGTGTGATGCCGTGCCAGCATCAGGAAAGGGTTAGCAGGTACAAGAGGTGTGTGTGTGTGTGCTTGTGTTATGCCTGTATGCATGTATGTAAATGTGTCTTTGTATCTTGAGGGTACGTCTACCTTTAAAATAACTTGTCAGCTAAGCTGCTCGGGCTGACAGATGTGAGATGGCGCCCTGAGGTAGAGCTTGGCACAGACAGATGGTGCCACAGGGCAACGCGCTTAGCTGATCAACCAAGGGTGGCATTGTCACCCAGCCTGCCAGCCACAAGTGAGAGTGGGAGGGAAGGGTAAACGTAGTGCGTGTGTTTGTGAGTTTGTGAAAGAAAAAAAAAAAGAGTGGGAATATTAAATCATATGTGCAAATCAGTGCCATCATCTAAGTTCCAGAAAAAGAATGGTGATGTGGCCTTATGACACTGACTTTGAAATCCCTATAAACAAAGAAATGTCTGAAATGTAAAAAGAGAACAAAATGTATGGATATGTTAAATTAAAACCTTCCATATCATACCCATTCAACTGAATTTGCCACAGGTTAATTGCACTAAAAGTGTAGTAACATCTACAAGCAATATGAACACTCCTGAGCTGTCCCAGAAAAGGGTATGAATACTTATGAAATGTACTTATTTTAGTGTTTTATTTTTAATAAATTTACAACGCTGTCACAAATCTGTTTTGTGCTTTGTCATTATGGTGTATGGAGGGTAGATTGATGTGGTAAAAAAAAGTTATTTAAACCAGTTTAACACAGGCTGCAACATAAAATGTGAAAAAATTAGGGGGTGTGAATACTTTTGCAAGGCACTGTATTTTCCAAATCTGGGGCCAGCAGGATTTTGTAATGCTCTCGTATGCACACTAAATAATTTATTTGATCAAAAATACAGTAAAAACAACAATATTGTGACATTTAAAAGGTCTGTTTTCTTTTTGAACATATGTAATTCATTATTGTGAATTTTCAGCAGCATTACTTCAGTCTTAGTGTCACATGATTCTTCAGACGTCATTGTTAGGGTAGGATAATATTTAGCTGAGATACAAATATTTGAATATCTAGAATCTGAGAGTGCAAAAAAAATCTAATTATTCAGAAAATTGCCTGTAAAGTTGTCCAAAGGAAGTTCTTAGCAATGCATATTACTAATCAAAAATTAAGTTGATATATTCACAGTAGGAAATTTACAAAATATCTTCATGGAACATAATCTTTAATTAATATCCTAATGATTTTGGCTTAAAAGAAAAATCGATCATTTTGACCCATACTATATAATTTTGGCTATTGCTACTAGTTTCAAACTAGTAAACCCATGCTACTTATGACTAGTTTTGTGTTCCAGGGTCACATATGATGATTTTGTTGCTTAAGAAAAATTTCTTATTAACAATGTTGAAAACAGTTGTGCTGTTTAACATTTAATACATAATTTTGAACAGTAGTTTGTATATATACATATATATATATATATATATATATATATTTCACAGAAATGAAAACGGGACTGTCAAGGACAAAAAGTACATTCAATGGGAGTTAATCATGATTAAACATGATTATAAATTTCTATATAAATTGTTCATGAAATCAGTTTTGAACATAAATTGTCCTTGGTCATGACTACATTAAACATCCAAGGTTACTTTTACATTTTTTGCATTACATTCTTTACTTTGTCACTGGAAAGTTATTGCAAAGGCATATATTCAACGTTTAGTCAGCTAAACCATCACCACCCAGGTGCACCACACTGCACAGCACCAAACGAACTGCGCTTCTGTCCCTCACCGCCTCGTTTTCATTCCTGTCAAATTAAATATGGCATCCTCTCTGACGGTTTATTTCAAGATGCAAGACACTCTTCTTCCCTCGTAATAAACAAACAAACAAGCAGAGTCAGTGTGTAGTTCACTCCCACAGGCATTCGGTGCTGAAGAAGGTTAGGCAGCAAACAGTTGCTGGCTTAATCAAAGATTAATAGAAAGATTTTCAGACAATTAAATACATCAGATTGCATTGTTTGTACCATTATGGCTCCTCCCTGGGGAACAGTCCACTTTGTTTGCATTTTAATTACTGCATGCACAGATGACATTTGCTCTGATGCCAGCTGCCATCTTTGTTATGCTTCTCCTCGTACCCTCTGGAACAAAAGCAGCGAAGCGGAAAACGCGTGGATGGATGTATGCAATTATGATAGAATTGAATATCCTGACAAAATAAAGATCTATACAGGGCAAGTTGACAATGCAGAAAGCACACAGGTCAAAAACCACACTATTTATTTTGTCACTGGCTAAAGCTAGTTTCATTCGTGCCTGTATAGAAATCAGATTAGACATGGATGTGCAATATTCTTGCTTTCCTTCATATTCTCTTCATCACGCTCTGTAATTTTCAATCTAACTGTAGTATCTCTATTTTTATCTATTTCTCTGTGTCTTTTCTCTCTTTTGCTCCAGCAGGAACGGATGTGCGGCTCTAATCACTTTGCTCCCCACACCTGACGGCACACTATTAACTCTAGGTCTCTCTGGTGACCCTGCGGGTCGTTGCCCATCACATCAAGTTTTTATTAGGGAATTTTCCTCATCATTAGCTCTGGCCCAGACGCCCACCATTAATATTCATTCTGCTGCACACTTCCATCATCCTCTGTCTCTGTTTTAGCACCATCCATCTGAAATGCTGCAGCACACTCACCACCTGTCATTAACAGAGATTCATTCATCTGCTCATATAGACACACACATACCTTTAATCTATGCTGTCATTTTTTTTCATGTTTAATTCAATGTGTGGCTTCCTATTTCTTTTGAATTTTTTTTAGTGTTTTAGATACAGTTGAGGTCAAAAGTTTACATACCACATGGTTAACAATGGAAGAACAATGATTTCAAGCATGTCAAGTCTGCCATTCTAACCCAATCAGCCTGACATAAGGATCTCCAGCCTTGTGCTCGTCAACATTCTCACCTGAGTTAACAAGACGATTACTGAAATGATCTCAGCAGGTCCTTTAATGACAGCAATGAAATGCAGTGGAAAGTTTTTTTTCTGGATTAAATTCATTTTCATGGCAAAGAAGGACTATGCAATTCATCTGATCACTCTTCATAACATTCTGGAGTATATGCAAATTGCTATTATAAAAACTTAAGCAGCAACTTTTCCAATTTCCAATATTTATGTAATTCTCAAAACTTTTGGCCACGACTGTATGTAGTAGCAACTTTACATGGTAACTTAATCTAACATTAACCTAGAAAAACATGCACTATTCAAGTGTCTGTGTGGAGTGTGGAAGCTGAATAGTAGCGCTCTCACTGAATGACAGATGGAGGCGCCGGTGCAGTCACTTGCTCTTAAAATACTCCCTAATTTTTGCTCATACAGATAAAAGTAATACATCTTTCGAATCTGTAAAGAATCTACGCTTACTTCTGTGCACTATAACAACGAAACGTCGCGCTTTTGTAAAACAATCAAAGCAAACTTTCTGCCGTCTCGGTCTCGTTGAATTTGAGCGCGAAAATTCCAAACTCCGTGTACATATGCTTGCCTTACAGACATGAAAAATATATCTAGAGAGTGAAATGTCTACTTTTAAATGAACTAATTTAAATAGAAAACAAATATTCTCAGATAATGTAATCCATATGAAACATGCATAAAGGTGCATCACTACTGCGGAGATGACGAGTCAGTGTCGCCGACTTCATCTCTTAAGCAGAAAACAAAGAAAGCACTAGTTTATCAATGAATTATTTAAACGTTAATGCAGTCTGTAAATACTGTTTTTCCCTGACACATTAATAATTATCATATCTGCTAATACGTTGTGGCAAGCTTTTTTTGCATGCGCTCGAGCACTTAGAAGGCTATGTAGGTAATTAAAGGCTCATTATTAAGATTTATATTATTTTATATGATATGCTTAAAATGAACGACTACTTGTCGACCAGAAAATTGCTAGTTGAGGACAGCCCTATTTATACACTTTTTAATTTTTAAATTTTGTGATATCTATAATTTATTTTTGTACCAGAATTTTTTTTCTCATTCAATTTTCAGAGGAGCCTCCTTGGAGGAAACGCCTCTGATATCTATGTATCTATCGCAATTTATGTTTTTGGTTTTATTTTTTTTATAGATAAATGTACATTTCTATATTTACTTTGAAATTTTCCATTGTGTTGAGTGATTTACAAACAAAATTTAAAAGTAACGACTGAATTGTTTGTAAATTGCTTCTTTGCAAAGGCGACCTGATTACATGCAATTCAGGGCACTGCTGAAAAAACAACAGTGCAGTAACTCAACAAAAGCATTAACTAACACACCGGACCAATGAGCCCCTCAGCTGGAAGAGACACTCCCACCCACACACACAGACAGAGGTGATAAGACAAACAGCCTCAAACAGCGCCAGCGGTGAACTCTCACTTTGAGAAGACTCCTGTTCCAGGGGATGTGGTAGTGAACAGAGGGCTCTGCTAGCCACAGGCACCTCCAGCAATTAATTGACAATTCCCTGACCAGCTGAGATAAAACCACATGAAGCCTGTGCATTTGCGTGTGCTTGTGTGCACACTATTCAATGCAATATTTTAAATGTGATATTTAAATATGTACAAATAAACAATTTGTGCTGCCAATAAATATAGCGCAGATGTGCTGGATAGAGCGAAACTCTTAATATTTGTATTTTCCAAGTGCCGAACAGCTTTAGTTCTAGTGCCATTATCATTAGTTATGAATTAATTTTTCTAGACATGCTCGATCCAATTGTTCTCAAACAATCAACATAAACACTTCTCAACACGCAAACAAGCCTAGCCGAATAAACACCAGCGGAAACGTCTCGCTCTCTACTTGGAGGCCCTGCCGAGCTGCCAAAGATCTGCTTTGTAAACAACAAAAATATTTAATTTGAGAGAGTGATGCTGAGCAAAATGAAATTAAAGGGAACTCATGCTAACTGTTAGATTACTCGTGGCGCGCTAAATTACATTTGCTTTTCCATCGGAGAGATCAAACGGGCAAACTCCAGCACTCCAGTGCTAATTATTTACAGTCTTCACCTCCCTCCCTTCCCAGGAGGCTTAATAAACATACTATTTCTCTCTCTCACGCACACATTTTCATGCACACTTGTTTTTATATATATATATATATATATATATATATATATATATATATATATATATATATATATTCCCCTACCTTCCTTAGCCACATTTCCATAAACTCTGGCATCAAGAGGCGAGACTGAGATTGGGATTGGGGTAGTAATCCTAGTGTACACTGGGGCTTCTTAAAAAAGCAGGCCATCTAAAGCAGGATGGGCCCTGTGGGAGTGTTGCCGTGGCAGCGTCGCCATGGGAGCGAGGGGTGAGTGACACCAATGGCTGTCACTGGGATTAATTAGCATGCTAAGTGGCGGAGGGGAGCACTAGGCAGCGGGTGTGAAGCAGAGCCATCTGACATGCACACGCACCCCAGAAGTGTGGATTTTCACCAAAGGTGGCGGCAGTGCAGATTGCAATCGCACCCCTGAGAAGTGATCTCACACATACACCCCTCTCCAAAAAAACAAAATAAAAACAGAAAAGGTGTCTGCCTGATATGCAGTTGAGAAGGCGAACTAAAATTTATTTCTAATAAGTGGCAGCCAAAAAAACATCAACTTTTTTTTCTTCCTTAACTCCTGTCAATTTTCCCTTTGTATTGCAGTGGCTGCATCTGACATATTTCTAGGGATGTACCATATTAAAATACTGGATAACAATAAACTAATAATTATCCTTATGTTAAAAACAAAAAACAATAAATGGTCAATATTAATACTGATAATCAATAACATCAATACTACTTTGTCTAAACAAATGTAACTCAAATCAGTCATTTTTAATCCTACAAGTGATTTTTTTCCCCCCATATATTTCTATATATACTGCCGCGCAAAAGCTTGAATCAGTAAGACTTGTAATGTTTTTTAAATAAGTCTCTTATGCGCATTAGGGCTGCATTTATTTGATCAAAAACACAGAAATTGCAAAATGTTATTACAATATAAAATAATGTTGTTTTTTTAACATACTTTAAAATATAATTTATTCCTGTGATGCAAAGCTGAATTTTAATCATCTGTTACTCCAGTCTTAAGTGTCACATGATTCTTCAGAAATCATTCTAATATACTGATTTATTATTATTAGAATTATCAATGTCAATACTTTTTTTTTTTTGGAACCTGTGATTATTTTTTTCAGGATTCTTTGATGAATAAGTTAAAAAGAACAGCATTTATTCAAAATAGAAATATTTTCTAACAATGTAAATTTATGCCATTACTTTTTATTTATTTAACACATCATTGGTGAATAAACTTATTAATTTCTTTAAAAAAAAAAAAGAAAGAATAAAAATGTACTGACCCAAAACTTTTAAAAAGTAATGTATATTGTTTGAAAACCTTTCTATTTTAAACAAATACTGTTCTTTTTAACCTTTTATTGAGCAAAGAATCCTGAAAAAAAGTATCACAGGTTCCAAAAAAATATTCAGCAGCACATTCTTCCATACAATGGAAGTCAATGGAAACCAAAACAGAGTTTCCTTTTTGGATGACGTATCATTTTAACTTTAAATTAGGGTTAGATTTCTACATTTTTCACTTATAGACCAAATTAGCTGTTTGGTGTGAGATGCCAGTTTTAAAGTAGCTGTCTATGGAAGCCATGAAATAATTAAAAAAATTTCAATTTGTGTTTATATTTCGAAATTCTGACTTTTTTTCCTCACAATTCTGAGATTATATCTCTCAATTCTGATAAGAAAAATCAAGTTATCATTTTCTCTGTTCCCCTCAGCTCAGAATCAGAAGTTTATATCCCACGCTTCTTGCTTCCCCCCCCCCAGAATTGCCAAACCCGCAATTGTTGCTTTATATCGAGTTATAAACTCCAAACGAGGAGATATAACTAGAAGAAACTTGCATTTGCAAAGAAAAAAAGTCAGAATTGCTAGACAAAATTGGTAAACGTTATGTAAAACGTTATGTTTAAATAGTAATTCATTCTGTAGGGCTAATACAATATGTCCCCTATAAACTGCATATGTGAATATTGTGCTCGGCGCTAGCTGTTAGCCACTCATAGTTGCAATCTTTCAAATGGTGCACAAAACCTTCGCTGGCTTTTGTTAGCAAATCCAGTTTGGGTGTAGGTCTTCCTTTTTCAATTATTTCTCTTTTGTCTGCGTTTTTAGTAGATTGGCAACAATATCTAGTGTAGAGGCGCAGGTGACTGCGGTCGTCATTTTCTTTTCGTTTCATTTCACTGTCATACCTCGGAAATTCCCTACTAGCACTGGGCAAATCGCTAGAGGGCGTGCTGTCACTGAACGTCAAAATTTGATTGGCTGATGATTCTGTCACTAATGCTCGTAACAAATCAGATGTGAGTCTTTCCACAAAAGTGTAGCACTATCTGTAGGGCTGGCCGCAGATTTTTTTTTTATGTAGGATATTCCAGTTCAACCTCAGCGAAACTAATTCTAGGCAATTTTGTGGACATTACACAAATTAAAACGAAATAAAAAATGATACCCAAATAATTAATAAAATCATTTTTTACACAATTTTATTTTTTATAGGGCTATCACAAAAGGCCCTGCTGACCCTGCCAGCCCACCACTGCATTTAGCTTTAAATAGCGTCTTTGACGACAATATTCTATAAAGCTGATTTGCATTCTGATTCTGGCATCCAAAAGAACACAAATAACACAAATAAACTGCTTAAAAAAATTATTATATACAGGGTGCGATTTGCCTGGGGGGTTGGGGGGGATTTCCCCCCCTCTGGTCTATGCATCCCTGCATCTGCTGAATTATTTTTATCCACAGTGGGGATAAAATGTCCCCCGAAGTCGTTCCTACGTCCCGATCTAAGTCAAATTATTCCCGATACGCGCTTTGAAGTTGAACGTTCTGAATCAAATGATTCGCGATCCAATTGGAGCGCTTCGAAACAGTGAATCTTTTTGCGACGCAGTGGTTTACTGATTCGGAGTTTCCGAAAAGCTCTGTTGATACTTTGCTCACCTTCTCTATAAAATGTATTCGTTGTTTGAAATCATTACTATTAATAGGCCTAACCTACGATGTTTTTATTAAATTGTGATCACATAATACAGCTTCCGTCGTATTAAAAACATGACCTGACACTCATTATCTGGTTCTTGCCTAAAAAGACGGGTATATAATGTGCGTTGTTAACAGACTAGACTAACAGTTTGGTCAACCTTTGCCTATGGAGAGAGAGAAAAAAAGTTTTCAAAAGCATCCCCCCCTCTGGTTTTTTCACAAATCGCACCCTGATACACACACACACACACACACACACACACACACACACACACACACACACACATATATATATATATACACATATATATATATATATATATATACACACACACACACACACACACACACACACACACACTGAATTCTTGTATGCAAGTCTAAAGTAGTCTAACAATACTACAGAAATTGAATGCAATTATTTGAATGTGAAATAAAACAACGTCTTCACTGTAAATATGCTTTGTTCCTTATTAAAACTACAAAAGTCCTTCATTCAAGAGCAGTGAGTGACTTCTCTTTGTATTTTTACGTTTTATTAATATTAAGCACAAAGACGGCAGAAGGAATATTTGTTGTCGCTTTAAGTGCCACACGGATCCAATTTATTGTACAATTTACACATGTATTTTCATTCTCAAATGTTTATGATCATTTAAGACATAACTGACAAGGTTTTACATTAATAATCACCAAGCGCCTCATTTTGCAATATTTTTGCGTGTATTTGACCGTTTAGGCGCGCACCTTGAGCTAATAGATAACTTTATGTCTGTGTTTTGCTCCGCCTCTGAGCGCATACACAGAACAGCGCAAGTTTTCTTACGCGCTATTAAAAACACAATATCAAAGAAACATTAATAAATCAAGCACGTCCCGTTTTATGAAAGTCACGTTACATGATTTTGCTGATTTGCATGTGAAATTATGCTTTTATGGAGGAGCGAAAGCGCACCACTGGTAAGGGGGCGGAATGGGGAGCAATAATCGTTTCATCTCGATTACACAATTTCATGAGCAGAAATTGAAATTGAAACCAAATTTCGATTAATTGCACAGCCCTACTTTAAAGGATTCTTAAGGCTACATGACTTTTAAAAACACTTACCAACTTTGTAATAGTTACAGAGAAAAAAAATGGCCATCATACACTACATGACTAAGGATCATACGCTACCAGACTTTATTATTGTTCTGATCATAGCAAAGTTACACAGAAATGTGTGCCTTGATCCTAGGAGATGCGTGACAAATGAAAATATTGTTCTAAATTCGGCTGAAAATATAAAGAATGTTTGATCTCCTCTGACCGGATGGAATAAAAAGAGTCTGTGACCATCATACACGACACGGTTTTCTATGAAGTCAGTCAAAACAGCTTCTCTCTAGACTGTAAATTGATGGAAAATCGAGGTATTTCAGCCTTTAGTCGGATTTTGATACAAACCGAACATTCTAGAAATTCTAAACTAGACTGAGTATTCTAAAAATGGCTTTGTATTCTAAAATTCCATACAGGTCCGACCCCTCTGATCGTAATCTCTACAATTAGAAGAGGGGTTGTGCCCTCCTGCTTGGCCCTGTGCCGTCATCTGACCGCAAAACAGCAGCTGAAAGGCCCGGCCTATTGCACTTCAAAAAAAAGAGCGAGCTTCCGCCTGGCACCAGCGCTCAGCAGATAAGCCTAATTAAGAGATGGAGAGATGAGAGCGGTAGAGCAAAGCCCCTGCCAACATCAGTCTCTCTGCTCAGCCCATTAAAACTACAGAGCAGGACGAGGGAAACAAACACAATCAAAGCCCTGTTCCTGTGCGTTTCCTGTCTAGAAATTGGCCGTAGGCATTATCTCAAGCTAGCACTGCACGCTCGCACTGGAACCCGATCCAAGAGCTACAAAGGCAAACTTTCGCCCGCATGCAACACCTGTTTGCGATTAGTGCGTTCGACAATGTTCCCTTCCCTTTGGGCTACTTTGTTTGGCTTTAAAGTTCGGTTTCTTAACACGATAACGAAAGATGTAAACATCACAGTAATAATCCCAAAGCGAATCAAAGATTTGCCGGTGGATGTTAGCCAGGCGGGAAAGCGTCGGCCCCGTAAGCTCTTATTGAGCAAAACCGCAGTAAGATGAAATGCTCATACTGTATCTCTAGACTAACCCCAGAGGCTCTTGTTATCATATCGATCTGCCCGACAGGAAGTGGCCTTTAGTCTCTGGGTTTCTAGTAGCTTTACATGGTGAACCTACAGAACAGCAAACACTAAAACCGAACCCTGCTTCTTTTTCATCCACAAGCCAAGCGAAGACTTGTCTGTCAGCGGCACATTTATTACTTGAATTCTTCTCAAGCCAAAGCCTGCTTCGCTTTGGGAAGGAATTTGCGTGTCACGGCCTTAATGGTGAGCAGTTAAGATCCGTTAGTGAAGAAGTTACAGCTACGGCTCTTCAGAGAAACAGTAGCCCTGTCTGTTTGAGAGGGTCATAGGATCGTGTTACTACTCCTCATGTGGTTTGGCTGTGTTATTCCAGGCCACCGGGTAAAGCGGTGCGTGGATGTGCGCACGTGTGTGCGCGTTTGCTCTTTTCCAATAAAGGCTGACCTCTATTTCCATCCTGCAAATTCAGCACGTGGTCCCCTGTAACTCTTTATGACAGGCCTGATCTGGCTTTTCTCTCAGAGAGGGAGAGAAGGAGAAAACTGAAAATGAGAAGGAGGGGCAAAAAAAACCTGAAGTGTTTTGTCAGCCATAATTACTCTTCAATTATGTGGTCCAAACATGGAATTAGGGGGCACTTTGTTGTCAGAGCAGACGCTCTTTGATCAGGCCCCGGTGGAATGTGTTTCGCATTAGGGGCCCGGTGCTGTGATGTATGTGTCCTGTCAGGTCCAGGATAACAATAACAGGACCAGGGCAGGGTCACCCCCACCTGCTGAGGATCAGAGCAGAAGGGGTGTAACTGAGCTACAGCTGCTGCCCCTGCCCCTTAACCTTCGGACGTGCCGGTTTTCACCATCACTGCCTGCCAATGACCCCCAAGTGTGGTACAGCTGACTCTGTGTGTTCGTTCAAAGTCTGTGCAATATTAAATACGTGTTCCACAGAAAAATGTGATATTAACCTCCTAGCCAAATTTGAATGATAAAAAACAGCCAAGTGAACAGTGAACAGTATTCTCTGCTGTCAGTGCTGAAACCACACCCACTCGCGGGAAAGCTGCCGCCCCTCTCAACTGTCAAACACGCTACAACCTGAATGGATGCCGAGCTGTTTTGTAAATGATCGCAATCAGGTAATATGCATTTACGTGATGAAGGCATAGCTAGCTAGGAAACTGTAGGCTGTAGTAAAATATTAATAATGTTAAATGTCTAATTATACATCTTTTGATGGGTCAAAAGGTTAATGTCAATATATGGTCTCTGTTTTACAATATAGATGGCTAAGCAACAGTAATATTGTAATTTGTGTTGGGAGTAATGACAGCATGCAAAATTATAACAGGACTTTATATCTTTGTTATGAAATAGCAAATGAGAAATTCAGCCCATCACACTTAGGTAAATTGTATATATTAATATTATTATAGAAGGCATAACATGCTATATGAAATTCTGAAACATGAAATTGCTACATAAAATCAGCCTTTGCAAAAACGTCATGTCCACCACAGAATTTGAGATGGATGGAAATGACATAGTGGTTGGAATTTCTACTGCTTTATGAATAAATCAAATTATGTAAAGTGTGTGTATGTTTTAAGAGAGTTTATTTTCTAAAAGTCCATCGAGCCAAAAGTGCCTGAAGTTGAAGAAACACCCTTACAAGAGATCACTCTACAAAAGCACTTTTTGCATGACAAACGAACAGGTTTTGGAAAGGATTTGCGTGAAGGATTAAGAAAGAGAGAGGAAGTGACAGACGAATATAGACTTCAGTTAAGATTTCAACTCAAGTCAACTTCATGATTAAAATTCTGTCCCTTTACAGTCATAAATTACCCAATATTTCATATTAACACACCCAGGCAAACCCACTTTCCCATTAACCACTCAATGCCAGTTGTGATAGATTTGTTAAGAGCTAAACTCATTACTGCAACTATAAAATCTGCTGCACTAAAAACGTCCTGTAATACATAACACACACTGTCAGAAACAACATAAACGTGCTGAAGCCGCTTTCTCTTTGTAAAACAGTTGGTGTTATGTTTTAAACACTTCTCCAGAGTCTCAAGCAAGTCAGAGACTTATTCTTCTGCCCGTCTTAAATCCCTCATTTCTCAGGAGAGGTTGGTGAACGCTGGCGGTGGCCCACGCTCCAGCCTGACAGCCATCTGCCGACTCCCATCGGTCCACTGGCGAGTGATACAGAGCAGGCAGGCGATCTCTCCCAAGAGTGTCTACATGGCGTGTGTAAAGGGGTTGTTCTGTGGCTTCGCCGAGAGCCCCTTGAGTCACCGTTTCGGGCTGGAGGCCCAGGGGAGGAGGGTGGTTGTTTGTGAGGCAGAGGGAGAGACTGAGCCCACTCCAAAGCTGCCTCCTCAGGCTGTGGCCCTCTGGAGGGTCCCTGGAACGTCTTGGAGCCATCTGGGGAGAAGTGGAGCGTGGCAGAGAGCAGCTGGACCCTCTGAGCGCCTATTTAAGTACTGGCAGCCCTGAGGCACCATCAGTCACATCACAGAGACAGAGCAGGGACATGCAGAGAGGGGCAAGTAGGAAACAGACACCCTTAAAAATATAATTGCCCACAAATCACCAGCCCATGCCCCAAATATGCCCTTTCCTCATAAACTCTAGAAAAACAGACTTTACTATAATAAAACTAACCTACAGAGATATGCCATATTATAAAACTCAAGCATTACAAAACACTCAAGCAGAACATTAGCACAGAATAAAATAGTTACTCTCCCATAAAAGCTGGAATTTGTGCTAAACGCTTAGCTACAGCTCTGTCTTTGCACATGTTTTTGAGACTTAGAGCTTAAAAACTCAGGAGCTTTAAAAGAAAAACAACTCAGATGGATTTCTGAAGTCAAAATAAATGAAAACACAACTATATGCCAAATAAGGGGTCATGCTTGTGTGTAAAGCGTCAATACTTCAGGAAATAACAGTCGAGGAGTAGACAAATAATATGGAGTGTGACTAATGGAGTGGTTTACTTAAGATCTGTATCTGCAAAATACAAAGTCAAGTTCACTTGGCGGCCATTTTGGTAACGTCCCCTGCAGCTATTTGCGATGTAGGCAACAAGCACACAAGGGGGTCACTTGAACAGGGAAAATCTCTAAAAGTGATTATTTTTGATAACGTGGCTCAAATCAGAAATAAAATCAGATAAAGGTATCACAAATTAAGCAACATAAAAAAGTGAATGGCTCATTTTTAAAGCCAGGACTCTCTTGCCACTGCCACATTAGCTATGTTTACAAGCACCCAAATAATCCATTAGTAATCTGATTTATGGCTCAGTCAGATTAAAAAGACTTTATGTAAACACCTTAATTGAGCTAATTGAGAGCTTTTATAATAACATAACTTCTTACAAATGTGTGTACCACAGGGTTTCTAGACTTTTAAAGACCTTTTTAATACCATCTTATATGAAATTCAAGCAGTATCTTTTACAAAATTACAAAATATACAATAAAAAGTGTATAAATCACTTGTTTTTCTAAAGAAACATCATTCAACAGCAACACCAGCAGGTAAAGTTACAGGGGGAGTCCGCGTCTCTCTTGCCTCCCCTGAGCCCATTGAGTTTTAAGAGACACCCTAAAGCATTAAGTTCGGTTGGTGCTAATTGAGAATGAATGGGGGAAAATTACGTGAGAGGAGGCAATGCTTCCATTGCGATATTGGATATGACTGGTAATGTCTGAATGTTACGATTTCATCCAATTTTAATTTCCTAGTCTCTCACACATATACAGACACAAGCCTATTTGTGAAGTGGAACAAACTGTGTTGCTTTTAACATCTCAGGAAGCACACTTCTGTGGAGCAGCTAAACGCAGGAATTACTGCAGCTTTAAATAAACCAGCACACACACTAACAACAAGCCGCGCCGTCTTATCACATCACCTTATCATGCTTCCAACTGTCAGCGTCCCAGCAGCATAATTATCCGAGCCTGTCAGTCCACACCTATTTTTTCAGGTTTTTTGGGGTGTTTTTTGAGCATATCGGATGAAAGATGAAGCCTGGGCATAAATCTCCCAGCTGGCAACATTCATCACAGGGTTTCTTTGGCTGGAAACGTAAAAGTAACTGCAAAAGACAAATCATTAAACAAACAGCGTGATGAGCGATTCCTCTGTTAGTAATCCGTCGTTCTGGTCCAAATGGCTGACAGATGAGCTACCGCATGTAAACTTGTAATAAAGTGTTTGAGAAATAATTGGGAAGGTCGTGGTTAGACTCGACGCTCTGCTCCTGGGGCTCATCTGACTGTGAGCCACTCGCTGCGAACCAAATGCTCGCTTTCTATTTCGCTCGTTCACGTTCACACACAACCCCTCCGGTAAAAACACAAACACAAGCCCCTAAAAGACATAAAACTTAATAGGCACCATCCTCTCAGCGGTGCACTTGTCGATTGCTCGCTAGAGGCGGTGTAGGTGGTTTTCTCCTGCCGTTTGGCTGTCTTGATGCTTTGTGTTCGTCCCAGGAGTCCATATTTATGAGGCTGGGGAGACAGCGAGGGTGATGAGGGAAGAGATTGCTGGAGAATGAAAGAAATGAGATTTCTAAACCGAGAGAAAGAGAGCCAGAGAGAGAGGGAGAAAGCTCCTTGTCAGGAAGAGCATTAATTAAAGTGTTAAAGCTAAAAGAAGTATTGACTTCCTCTTTCGTTACAACCCCCCCACCCGTCTGCGCTCCCTACGGTACCATCTTCTACAGCAGGCCTAGAGAGCTGACTGCAAGAAAAAGGCCCACCAAGACCAATTAAAGCCTTCAGCACCAGGCTGAGAGCAAGACAAATGGAGGCAGAGAGGCTCGATTACAAGAAACCTTTGTACCAATGTAAAGCAATTAGAGCACTCTCAGGGGCCAGACAGCACGGTACCTATGTGTCATGGATCCGACATGCCGGCTAAACCTCCCAACAATCACTCTTTTCTGCTGCCTCGGCCCACTCAAATAGTCGTATTAGTGTCATATATCAGCTCACAGGCCGGCTATTGGTTTCAGCTGGGGCAGGAGAGAGCGAAAGTAAGTGAGATGGCTCAAAAACGGCCAACCTTTGAACCTTCATGACAGAAACAATATGCTGGAATCCACGCTTAGCCCTGAGGGATCCTCTTTTTAGTCCGGCTAAAAATCACTGTTTGTTTTAGAGGTCAAAGGGCTCAAACTTGGCATGTTGATCCTTGATCTTATCTCTGATTTACTACTTGTCTAACATTATTCAAAGTTAATGAAAGAAAACTGATTTTTAAGCACACTGAAATAAATGTCTATATATACACATTTGAAATATACAGATATATATACACATACACTGCTTTTTAAAAGTTTGGGATTATTAAGATTTTTTAAGAATTCTTATATGCTCTTCAAGGCTGCATTTACTTGGTAAAAAATTACTTGTGAAATATTAGTACAGTTTAAAATAATAGAGTTCTATATTAACACATTTTTAAATATAATTTATTCATGTGATGCAAAGCTGAATATTTATCAGCCATTAATTCAGTTGTTGTTGTGTTTTTTTTGGAACCTGTGACTTTTTTCAGGATTCTTGATGAATAAAAGGTTAAAAAGAACAGCATTTATTCCAAATAGAAATCTTTTCTAACAATATACGTGTTTGCTATCACTTTTGATCAATTTAACACATCCTTGGTGAATAAAAGTATTAATTTCATAAAAAAAACCTTTAAGATGGTACTTAATATTGTTACAAAAGATTTCTATTTTAAATAAACACTGTTCTTTTCAACTTTTTATTTGTTAAAGAATCATGGGGGGGGGGGGTTACAGGTTCCAACAAAACATTAAGCAGCATAACTGTTTTTAAAATTGATAATAATAATAATAATAATAATAATAATAATAATAATAATAATAATAATAATAATAATAAATCAGCATATTAGAATGATTTCTAAAGGATCATGTGATACTGAAGACTGGAGTAATGATGCTGAAAAAACAGCTTTGTATCACAGGAATAAATTATATTTTAAAATATATTCACATAGAAAACTATTTTAAATTGAAAGCTATTTTAAATTGAAATAATATTTCACAATATTACAGTTTTTTCTGTATTGATCAAATAAATCACTGCAGCTCAAAATTTTGGTATCAGTAAGATTTTTAATGGGTTTTTTTTGGCCACAGAAACAAATTTACTTTAAATTGTTGAAAGTTGATTACTCACTAAAAATTCCCATTTTAAGTCTTGATGTATATATCTAATATATACATCTTAATGTAAATATCTAATGTAAATATAAGACGTAATGTATATATCTTTTGATGTATATATCTATCTTTTTTAGTCTATTCAGACTGATTCGCGAACACGCACAAACACAAGAGGCGGGATTTATCTCATGAACCAATCACAGCCAATCATAACCAGTCATATCCAATCATATCACATTGCCTGCTCTCAGGTGACTTTTCCTCATTCACTTTCAACTGACCACCACCAAATTCACCGCACGCTTTAGGGGGTCTGGACTCCCGCTGTAACTTTACCTGCTGGTGTCGCTCTTGGAACGTGTTCCTTTAGAAAAACAAGTGATTTATACACTTTTTAATGTCATATTTTGTAACATCGGCATTGTTTTATTATTGTTCTACAAATTGTACTATAGGAAATACCCTTAATATATATATATTACCTTATATATATATATATATATATATATATATATATATATATATATATATATATATATAGATTAAAATAGAACAATACAAATAGAACAACAGAACAGAACAATAATTTTAATAATATTTCACAATATTACTATTTATAGTAATATATACAAAATAAATATACTATAAATATACACAAAAGTCGATGGAAGATAATCAAAGTTTTACTGGCCCAAATAAAAATGGTGCAGCCTGTCAGGAGGAGGTAATGAGCACTGGTGGATAACAAAGTGATTTTTAATGTAAATTTATGTTCATTAGTTCTATCTACAATTAACCGAGTGAAAATTCTCTCAGCGACCCGAGATTACAAAGTAATTTTGACAAATGGCAGCAGATCAGTAACGACCTTTTTCTTTTATGGCGAGGCGGCAGAGGCTGAGGTTATTTATTACACCTTTTTAAGAAGCAGGTAGAAAAGAATAAATGTGATGCTGTCATAGTGTGTAATGGGCCCAGTAATGGCAGACTGCAGACTGCATAATGATGATCTTTCTCATGTAAAACCTCACCAAAGAAAAAGTCTCTTTTATTTTCGTTCTTGCATTTAGCACCACGTTTTAGAAAAAAAAAAAAAAGAATTGACAAACGACTTATAAATGTGAGCTTTTGTATAATGAGGGGTTGTAAAGAGCCTCTTGCACCATTTTAAGGATGTTCAGAAACAGGCATACACACGCACGCAGTGATAGATTGTCTTATCGTTCCATGTCGCTATAAATCCAAACCTTCAAATTGCCCTTTTTTTAAAGTATGGGATTGAGGTGATTTCCCACTCTGTCTCTAGAGTATCCAGATTTTCCTCGCATCTGGGAAAGGCCAGCATGTTTCAAAAGCTCTCTTTTCTTACATCAGTCAAACAAAAACAATATCTCAAAGGAATCAATCCACAAATGACAAGCCAAATTGTTGAAAAAAAGCAAAATTTCCAGGAATCTACGGCTCTGAAAC
The DNA here is from genome assembly GCF_049309525.1 of Garra rufa. NCBI lineage: Eukaryota > Metazoa > Chordata > Actinopteri > Cypriniformes > Cyprinidae > Garra > Garra rufa. The sequence goes on from NC_133383.1 coordinate 18,506,916, forward strand.
GAGTTTAGGACTTGGCCCAGACATAAGGCAATGAAGTCAACCAAAATTACCCAGCAATCATGGCAGGCTCTCTGGATATTAGCCTGCAGTAAATCAGCCTGACGACGGAGATTTCCCTAACTGCAGAAATATGGGAGGCTGTCTCTCATTTTCTCTGGGTCTCTGTCTTATTCTCGCTCTCTTTCTCTCCTCACAGTTTGGGTTTGATGGAGTCCCTTGGCACTGCTGGGTAAAAGCTTCAGCAGATGGCTAGATACTTGGCTCGGGAAGAGAGCCATACTTAATATTTTTGGCAGAACTACAGGCATATGGCAAAAGTTCACGTCAAACGCTGCGCTTCGCAGGCGGAAACCGTCTCCAAAAGATGGAGGAGCACAAGGCGGAATGTTTTTCTCCTTTTCACCATTTAGAAACTCAGATAAAACAGAAAGAGACAGAGGAGTTGTCAAAATAGCAGGCTCTCTTGATTGATTTGCTGCGGTGACTGTGAATGTGTGTAATTCAGCAGGAGACCGGCCAACTCCACTCATTTCTCAGATAAACACGGCCACAATAACAGAGAGCGCGAAGATAAACATGGTTCTGCTTAAGATCAACTCGCAATCCGCAGCGCCGAGGAGCCTGCCAAAACTGCACTGCCCTCAGCACTTACTAAAGCGAAGACAGTCAAGACGGTGATCTTAGTGGGAGAGCACGGAAAAACACAGGGCCTTTTGTCTCCGTCCAAAAGATTAGCTCCGAAGACATTTGTGGAGATTGGATACACATTTAGGATTTAAGGGATCGTTTGCAGGATTCAAAATCAATAAAGGCATAGATTGCCGAGCCGCCGGAGCCACGAGCGGAGGAAAAATCAAATAAGAGGCTCTTATCCTCAGAACATCTCCTGCTGGCAAACACATGTGGAGATATGATTATTCTGCTGGTCAGAGCGCTGTTTTCATTTTCTCAAATTCGGTTTAAAATTACGTCTGAAACTATGTCTTTAACTACATGGCGGGCAGAAAACAAGATTATTATTTGGGGGGATGAGTCACGAGACTACTGTTTTGAGCTTGTAAACTCAAAATAAAAAAGAACTGGGATGAAACATAACGAAGCTCATCCTACAGACATCAGCGACACCAAAATTTGTCGAAAAGAGATGTGCTATTACTTTCCTAAACTATGCCATCCACCACAAGACATTTTCAGAGGCAAGACAAAAATATATGGTTTTAATCATTACTTTCATTCCTGGAAACTCAAATTTATGCTGTTTTTGTGTTGTGTAGCAAAAATGGTCACATCCATACTTGTTCTGATCATGCAAAGAAAATTTTTTGAGGTTACGACAAAAAAAAGAAAAAAAGATAATAATTCTCCCCACATCAGACGACAATCACACAGCAATATCATTCTGTTCTCCTATAATTTATCCTCCCATCTAAAAGCTTGGCATTCTCAAAAATGATCCCCTGTGAAATAAAAAAGGGCCTCTATCAAATCCTGATGCAGACACTTTGCCTTGAAAATAAATCACAGGAGGAGAAAGCAGCCTAAAGAACAGCAAAAATAAAAAGAGTTAGAGGACAAAATCAAAAATGAAGAAAAAACAAATCACTGATGCTGTAATTATATATATATATATATATATATATATATATATATATATATATATATATATATATTATAGAGAGAGAGAGAGTGAGAGAGATAATAGTAGAAAATAAAGAAAAGCAGCACAGCAACATCCCTTGAAAGAGAAAAAAAAAAGTGTGCATCCCAAAAAAAAAAACACCTAAAAAGAAATCGTTTTTCCAAACCGTGCATGAAAGAGAGGCCAAGGACGTTGTATCCCAAGCGTTAGATTGGTTTCACATCAGATGATTAGCCTCATCCATGCTAATTACACTGAATGGAAACTAATTAGGAGGAACCACTCTTCAGCTAATGAGGATTTGGGGCCTTTCTTAGGACATTATTTAGTGACGCACACATCCTCCCTTTAAGCCAAACGGCAGCTCGAAAAAGCTCCAGCACAGAGTCATTTAACTCCAAGATAGTCTGTGTTTCTAAATCTAGAGCCAAAGACAATGCTTAATGCTAATCGCTGATGCTAATTAAGCTCTTGACAAAAAAAAAAAGAAAAAAATTGAATATCACAGTTTATGCGACTGCATTTCTCTCTGAGAGTACTGCTCTTTTATACAGAGCGGTTGATGTTTTATTTGTTTGTCTAATCGGTGCTAATGAATTATGTAAATGACATCACTTTAAATCAGCTGTTAGAGACGCTGTTCTTTATATGACATTAGGAATTTTATACCGCACGTCACGTTCCCTGCGAATAACGAGTATAAAAAAGAATGTGAAACGATCTTTAATTGGAGCGCTCGAGCTAACGCGTCAACCCTCTCTCCACCAGCTCCCGAGGCCCGCAATTAGACCCGCGACAGCAATCAAAACCCGATGACAATACCCACAATCCCCCTCTGCGGACATGTTTTCCTAACCTCACTGAAGACCCTAGCAGAGGTCCACTTATTCTGTCAAAAGAGCCCCATGTCTAAAATCAAAACAACCCAATCAGCAGACACACTGGTTCTGCTGTCCCACTGATTAAACGCACGGTGCGTGTAGGAGAGAGAGAGGAAAAGAGTGTGGGGGAGAGTGCAATTTGCTAAATTACAAGTATTCTGAACATGTAAATATAGTTTAATTACAGCAATTAAAGAAGATTACTGGAGATTGGCAGATGGGGGATGTAATGCTCTTTTAATTAAAGTCTGAATATACTGTAACACAAACAGAATGTTAACCCCACCGAATGGAATGGGTAGTTAGACCCTGACAAATTGTATCCCCATGCCTCTCTCTGAAGACTTATAATTACCAGTGTTTAGAGGGAGAGCTCGTATGTGTGAGCGTGTGTACGTTTCTGTCAGGGCAAAAGAGACAGCGGCAGAAAATTGAAAGCAGGCCTTTCTGGCTGCAATCGCCGACTCTAGGAATAGCAGATTGAATTAGGATGACATCAGGAAAAACATTTTGACAACAGTTAATGTGGCAATTAATTGGGATTTAGTGTGTGAGATCACTCTCTGCGAATTAGAAACAGTCTTTTGACTCACAGATAAAAACCTTGGAAATGAAGGCTAACGAAAGTACGAGGCCTTGGCGGGACTTCAAAGCAGCAAGGAAAAGGTTGGGGGTAGGGGAGAGAAAGAGAGAATCGAGCTGGCACGCATTGAAGAACTTCTGACCGATCTGAGGATGAAAGCAACTCCAGTAAAAATGTTCATAGATTACGGGGTGGTTTGCTCCTACACTCTAAAAAATGCTGGGTTAAAAATAACCATTTCTGGGTTATTTGGCAACCTAGCGCTGGGTAAATATTGGACAGAACATATGCTGGGTTATTTTGACCCAGTTTATTAGGTTTTATACATTAAACCATTTGTTGGATTGTTATTTATATATATATATATATATATATTAGGGGTGGACATAGATTAATTTTTTTAATCTAGATTAATCTAGATTAAATCTAGATTAAATCTTGGAATTAATCTAGATTAATCTAGATTAAAATGGCTAATTTGAATTCTGATGAAGGCATTTTCAGGATATGTGTGCTACCCAAATAATGACTAAAAGTAAGTCTTCGAGAACGGGCCAGGTGGCGCATTAGACCAGGCGCTCATCTCCTGTTTCCAAAATGCATCACAAACTGCTTGACAATTGCATTTACAACATAATTAACTATACAAACTTGTGTAACCAAGTACTTCTGCGCAAAAGGCTGCACGACGTGCGCGTTGCCGGTAAATACACAGACGCGCACGGGCATGGATTTCTCCGTGCTTCGATTAAACTGCGTTGCTTTTAGAAGCGTCAATTCAGTTGTTGCATATAATTTAATGTCTTTATTTCGGGATTATCAAAGTAAATTATAACTCAAACTTGAGATTTTACTGGGGCACAGCAGATTTTCATTGGGACACGTGCCCCAGTAAAAAGGGTCTAACAACGCACGCACCTGCCCTGAAGCGGCTTCATAACTTCATGTCTGCACGTCTCATTTGATGTGGTAATTTCACAGAAGTTGAAGACTCGTTCCCGCCTCCTACAGTGCAATTCGTATAGGTATACGCCATCCGCGCTAAAATATCAAAGTGAAAGTCATCATAGCTTACGTAGTTTAGACCCAGCTCCCAACCCAACTTTGAGAATAGATTAACGGCGATATTTTTTTTATCGCCCGATAAGAGTCTCACGTTAACGCAGCACGTTAACGCCGATAACGGCCCACCACTAATATATATATCTATATAGTGCTGGGCCAGTCAACCTTTTGAAGGTTTTTCATGTTAAATAATAAAATGCACTCTAAAATCTGCTTATAAATATATATATATAGGGGAAGAACAGTTCATATACAATTTTTTTGGTAACCATTTTAGGACGTAACAAGAGCAGCTAGAACAGCCAATGAGAATCTGCAGTGAGAAAACTGCTATAAGTAGGCTGTTTCAGTTCATTAAATGACTTGTATTCATGACTTATCTTATATTCATGTTTGAAAAGTTACATCAAAAACAGCTGTACCTCATGCCATCTTGTCATCCGACATTTAAGTTTCAACCCATCAAATGCATAGCACAACCACAGCTGCAACAATGGCGCACTATCAATAGCGCTTCTGTTGTAGTCAGGGCAGCGCACAGAAACTTTGTTAGATATAACAACAATGTTGTGTTATGTTTAAGCCCTGGTCGCACATTCGTTTGGCGGGAGGTGAAACTTGCAAAACTAGCCAGCCATGGTGGCTGCAATGTATATTTAAACAAAAAAAGTAAATATGTGAGAATACAGACATTTTCTTTTTTATATATTTCAGTTCAGTTTATTCAGGAAGTTTCCCATCAGTCAAGATTTCTCTCAGAACAGAACACAAAATGACTTTTGACATGTATCTAGTTTTAACCGGTTTGGCACAGACTACCCAATACTGGGTTACACTGACCCAGCGTTGTGTAGGTGTGTGAGGGGTTCGTCATTTGTATTGACAGTAAACATGACCCAGCAGAGTTACAGAACAACTACCCAGCACCTGGGTAAAAAAAATATTAAAAATAGCCCAATAAAATGACCCAACAAGCTGAACCCAGCATTTGGGTTAAAAATATATATAACCCAACATTTTATAGAGTGCAGAAAACCTACCCAGCACCTGGGTGAAAAATATTAAAATAACCCAACAGACTGAACCTAGCACTTGGGTAAATAAAATAACCCAGCATTTTATAGAGTGCAGAAAACTACCCAGCACCTGGGTAAAAAATATTAAAAATAATCCAATAAAATGACCCAACAAAGCTGAACCCAGCATTTGGATTAAAAAAATAACCCAGAATTTTATAGAGTGCAGAAAAACTACCCAGCACCTGGTTAAAAATATTAAAATAACCCAATAAAATGACCTAACAAGCTGAACCCAGCATTTGGGTTAAAAAAGCAAGTAATAATGCATAACAATCAGAGTTGTCTGAAACTCCATATGTGTCCAACACAATCCTCTACATAATCCAAACAGCTGCTATGTAAGTCTATACGACGCTTCATACGAAATAGATCCGGGACCAGCTTCCCACCCCCTAACAACAAAACTCCAATGTATAAACAGCATCAGGTGGTCTTTTCTACCAACGCGGCTTGTGGGAAAGGCATTTCCACTGGATCTATACAACAGTGTAGCAACATTTTATAAATTCATGTCAATAGTCTATTAGAAATCCTAACAGAAAGATCAATGGCCCTCGCCCAGGGCCTAGCAATAAAGATTGCCTTTGGAAAGGCATTTAAGGGCTTAATCTCTTCATCATGTGGTATTTGGAAGCCTAACTTTGTTCTTGTTAGGCAGATCAATTGCATTAATTTACAAAATGGGGGAAAATGTCACCTTTCATCCTTTAAGTCGGCAGCGAGCGAGAGAGCCGCATTAACGAGCGTGACCGCTCCACTCCCTCATATTAGCACAGAGAGGTGTCATGGGAGACCTGACCTACAAATTTTAATTACCGCATGAAAAATGCGAGGCCGACGATGAACAGTGACATCGAAAGTGCAACCAAAGAGCCGTCTGGCCGAGTTAACGGTTTCTCGTCTGGACTGGAATGAGACACTGATATGAAACACAAGAGTGAGGAAACATAAGAACAGCATATCCACGATAACACATGACCAAGATATGCCATCCGCTTCCTTACCCAAAATGTGGTAAAGGTTATTTTAACCAAATATGAAAATTCTGTCATTAATTATTCACCCTCATGTCATTCCAAACTTGTAAGACCTTCGCTTATCTTCGGAACACAAATTAATGTTCAAGGCCTAGAAAGGTAGTAAGGACATCATTAAAATAGTCCAAGTGACAACAGTGGTTCAACCGTAATGTTATGAATCTACGAAAATACTTTGTGCGCAAAGAAAGCAAAAATAGCGAAAAAAGTGACGAAAGGTTTAAAAAAAGCACTGACGTGACATCAACTGTGGATATGTGTTTTTTTCTTAACCATGGGAGTAACTCACGACATAGATCAACGTTTACTGACAACACCTCAGCGTGTTGCTCAGTGCTCTCCATCTCGTGTTAATTTTAATGCAGACATAATGGGTTCTCACGGATCAGTGCACCAGCATTGTGTGCATCTTGTTGCCGTCGTGCATCAGAGAGGGTGGTTGTTTCTGTGAGATAATTAAAGCAACGTGAGGAGCAAGAACCCAGCACTTCTAGACCCACAAAGACAAATCGGGGGATTGTTCTCAATTTGCGTAGGATAATGTTTGGGTTAGACAATATGAGGTTAACTGACACACAGCACTGAGTTCAGCCTGTTGGGTCCTTTTTTTTTTTTTTGAGTTTTTTTTATTTTATTTTTACCCAGGTGCTGGGTAGTTTTTCTGTGCTCTAAAAAATGCTGGGTTATTTTTTTTTACCCAAATGCTGGGTTCAGCTGGCTGGGTCATTTTATTGTGTTATTGTGTTTAAATATTTTTACCCAGGTGCTGGGTTATCTTTCTGCACTCTAAAAATGCTGGGTTGAGTTCAGCCTGTTGGGTCCTTTTTTTTTTTTTGAGTTTTTTTTATTTTATTTTTACCCAGGTGCTGGGTAGTTTTTCTGTGCTCTAAAAAATGCTGGGTTATTTTTTTTACCCAAATGCTTGGTTCAGCTTGATGGGTAATTTTATTTGTTCTTTTTTTATATTGTTTTTTTTTTTAACCAGGTGCTGGGTAGTTTTTTCTGTGCTCTAAAAATGCTGGGTTATTTATTTTAACCCAGATTCTGGGTTCAGCTTGTTAGGTCATTTTATTGGGTTATTTTTTAATATTTTACCCAGATGCTGAGTTGTTTTTTTACACTCTAAAAATGATGTGTTATTTTTTTTAACCAAATACTTGGTTCAGCTTGATGGGTAATTTTATTTGTTCATTTTTTATATATAGTTTTTTTTTTTTAATCCAGGTGCTGGGTATTTTTTCTGCACTCTAAAAAATGCTGTTTTTTTTTTTTTTACCCGAATGCTGGGTTCAGCTTGTTGGGTCATTTTTAAACAGGTGCTGGGTAGTTTTTCTACACTGTAAAAATGCTGTTTTTTTTAACCCAAATGCTGGGTTCAGTCTGTTGGGTCATTTTTTTGGGTTATTTTTAATATGTTTTACCCAGGTGCTGGGTAGTTTTTTTGTAACTCAACTGTTGGTACATTTTTTACTGCCAATACAAATAATGAACCCTCTCACACATCTACCCAGCGCTGGGTCAATGTAACCCAATGTTGAGTAGTCTGTGACAAACCGGTTAAAACTGGTTACATTTTTCACATTCTTGTCCTATATTTATAAAACAGATTTTAGAGTACATTTTTATTATTTCACATGAAAAACCTTTGATAGGTTGACTGACCCAGCACATGTATAAAAAAAAGGATTAATGTGTAAAACCCAACCCAGCATGTGTTCTATCCAATATTTACCCAGTGCTGGGTTGCCAAATATATAACCCAGAAATAATTGTTTTTAACCCAGCATTTTTTTAGAGCGTAGATTCAGTGTAAATATGAGATTTTCCTGTTAGTTTTATCATGTGCCAAATTCTAAGTTTTACCAATTCTTTTTAGTTCACCTAAGAATAAGAGAGGATGACCTTCCTTGTGTTGTGAGGACTAAATAGAATCTAGAAGTTTAATTAACATTTAAACCTGTAGCAAACATGACATCAGAGCTGTTAAGCTCTATTCAGTTCAAACTGTTCAATTCAATAAATTCATTCTAAATTCTTTAATATTTTATGTAGGTAAAAAAACTGATATATATAAAAGTTGAGGTTGTTTTTAAAAGGAGTCTCTTAGGCTCACTAAGGCTTTTATTTGATTCAGGACTCTTTTTCAGAAAAACACCATTTATTAGAAATAAAACTGAAACATAAATTTTATGTGACTCTGATGAATAAATATATTAATTTCTTTCTTAAAAAAAAAACTAAACTGTTAAAGTATAGTGTAGAGGTAAATACTACAATGTAATTAAAAACATATTGCCTTTAAATTTATGTTTTTACAAAAAACTGATTGAAATTATGGCTGCTCTTATTGAGGGGCAGAAAACAATATCACCCTTTAAAGCTATTTAAAAGAAACACAAAACACTGAGATATATATTTGAATACTGTCAAAAGTTTGAAAAACATCAAGATACACTAATTTTTTTCCTAGCCCTACCTGGGCACTTGTGTAGTAGTCATTAAGGTCAACACTGAAGGAAGTTATTCAAATTTATGTGACTTACTGAGTATTTCTCAGCTGCGATTACTTTGGACAAAGCAGCACCAAAAATGATCCTCGTAACACTTCTGGTCTTTTACCTCAACTACAGTTTATCTTAATCTTTCTGTCTACCGAGTGTGAGCTCACCCACTGTGAGAACTTCATTTACTCTTCAGTTTTGCCTTTCTTTCCCCTCTTTCCCTGCATACTTTCCTCTATACTTTGTTCTTTCCTTCTTAGTCTATTGTCTGGAAATGATGGGCAGATCACAGGTCTCCTTCAGTCATCAGTAGGTTAAAGAAACTAATAGCTTAAAGTCTTTAAATTGTCACGTAAGCCAGTGGCTTTTAGACAAATTGAGGAAAATGGGCCCCTTTTTCTGGCCCCCCCTGCGGCAGAATGTGCGGGTAGGTACAATAGAAGGCCCTTCAGGAGGGGGCGTGAAAGGAAAGGTAATGCAGTGCGTAGGTCTGTAAAGCAGCACAGCCAATACCACCTGCTATTAGCTTTCTTACTGCCATTACAGCTGTCGAGATGGAGGGCCTTGACACTTGTGAAAAGGAAAAAAAAAAAAAAAACAGATGGGAAGTTAGAAGGGTATGTAAGAGCAACTTGAAGATTCAGCCCCTTCACCTCCCAACCCCCCAACCCCCCATGCACTGTCAGGCGAGTGTCAGTCAACGAAGCAATTTGCCTCAAATGGCACAGAGACACAGAGGGAGGAAAAAAAGCTATGAGGGATGCAGTTGGTGAACAATAAATGACATCTCTTGTCTCTCTCCCTGCTCTGCGTCTTGATCTGCGTCTCATTATTTACACGGTTATGAGGGAAGCCATTGCTAAAGGACGATTTCAGATGATATATGCACCAATTTTCAACAGATGGGCTCTATCTGTAAACAAATGTAAAAACAGCAACTGACATCAAAAGCGTTTAACATCAGTTTAAAACAGCAATACAATGATATTAAATTCTGGCTGATTAAAATGAAAAAAACATAAAAATATATAAAAACTAAAATCACTTTAAGTGGTTTAAGTGAATTTAGGTATCACAATATTATCATGCACAGCATCAATTTTTTTTATCATTTTCATTTTGAGAATTTGCTGAATGATTGTATTTAACAGTGTTATTAAACTGTCTGTGTTTTTTTTTATGAAAGCCCGTTTCCGCCACTAAATAAAAAAAAAGGTAATTGCAACTTTATCTCACAATTCTGACTCTTTTCTTACAATTGTGAGTTTACATCTTGCAATTCTGACTTTTTTCTCAGAATTGCGTGACACAAACGTGTAATTCAGACTTTTTTTCTCTGAACTGTGAGATATAAATGCATAATTGCTAGATATAAAGTCAGAATTGTGGGATATAAACTCACAATTGCAAGAAATAAAGCCAGAATTGCAAGATAAAAACTCACAATTCTGACATTTTTTCTTGCAGTTGCAACTCTTGCAGTTGTGAGTTATAAAGTCCAGTTCTGAGGACAAAAAAAGACTGATATCTTTTATATCACACAATTCTGACTTAATGTCTTAGAATTGCTAGTTTATATCATGCAATTCTGACTTAATTTCTCAGAATTCTGAGTTTATATCTCGCAATTCTGACTTTATATTACGCAATTGTGACTTTATTTCTCAGAATTGCGACATTAACTCGAATTGTGGGTTTATATCTCACAATTATGACTTTACAACTTGCAATTGTGACTTTATTTCTCTGAATTGCGAGTTTATATCACACAATTCTGACTTTATTTCTCATAATTGCGAGTTTATATCTCATAATTCTGACTTAATAACTCACATTTGTGAGTTTATATCTCAACAAAAAAAAAAGAATTGTGAGATAACATATGGTAATAACCTTTTTTAAATGTTATATTTAGTGGCAGAAATGGGCTTCCATAGTTTTAAAACAAACCTGTAAGTAAATTTTAGATGACAAAAAAAGTAGTCTAATGTAAAAATAGGACAATTAACATAATATTCCAATACATTCAAATTGACCAAAACCGATAAAATAATCTCTAAAATTAGCCGATATGATACAGACATATCGTGCAACCCAGGATTATGATAGTTAACTAAAAAAATTAAAAAAAACTATAAAGGCACATTCGCAAATAAACAAAAACTAATACATATGACAAAAACAGACATCAAAACTATAATAGTATAATAGTATTTCAATGGTACTTAAATGGTGAATCCCTCATTTAAATGCATTTAAAGCTTTTAGTTGCGACACAGTAAATTTATTGCAAGTTGAAGTCAAAGTCTAGTGCCATATTTAGTGTATTTGTAATAAAAGTGAGTTATACTGTACTATTGTTTTTGGATATTCTCTGAAACGAAGGCGTGGAGTGCTAATAAAAGCCGCGTTTCAGGCTGTAAAATGCCTCATTTCAAAAGAAAAGCTAGAGCACATGACCCCTGAATTTTTCACATATGTGAATTCGGAGATGATGTGGTGAAGTTTTTCTTTGGAAACACGGCCTTGGCTAGATCTGTCCCATAGCCACTCTACTTAGGCCCCTTTTTTTGGATCCAAAGCCTTAGGAAAAGAAAACCCGCAGAAATAGGGTAAATGGTCCCTTTAATTTAGCACATACAGTATCACATCTTACACTGAGGAATTGTGCATTAAAGTTAATGGGAAAGAGATTGAAGGACTGCCTCATTGAACTGTGCTGATTCAGGCCTCAAACCAAGAGCCCAATAATGTCTGCAAATCTACATCAAACTTAACAGTTCCTTAGAGAAGCTGTATGAAAAGTCTTTGACCTCATCTGTAATGCCGAAAGCAGCCAAGTTCCTCTCTCCGGCGACGGCCATGAGATCCGTGGATGGCTGCCGCTGCCTTCCTGATTTACCGAGAGTATTGTTCTAACCTCAAGCACCTTACCATAAGGCCCCTAAAATAATGTGTCTGTATTCAAATTTAATAGGGGACTCGGCACCTCTAGTGATCTCGCAAACTGCTAACACCATCTAGCAGTCTTTTATATTCATAAGACTTCAATTCACTTCAGATTCAGCCAGGGAATATATTAATATGATAACCAGTCATTAATCAAACCGCACCACGAATTCAAAGCACATGGCCTGTGCTTATAACATCTAAGACTTCATTCCCATGGAGTTTCATTTTTAATGATATCGTTTCCCAGTTTAAAATTCAGTCCCGTTTAAAAGGACACTTTAAAGAGGACATTTTTAGTGGCTTTTTAATGCAATTATGACCCGGCGTTTGAGCAGCGTGCAGCTGAGAGACGCCTGGCTTTCAACACCCCCCAGTCCTCATCGCTCCCTGCAGACTGCAGCTAATTGAATCGAAAGTTCAATCTTGCTGAATTAGTGGTGTGTGTAAGAGAGACAATTTATCATGTCCAGTTAAGCAAAATGGATTTGAAAAACATTAAGAGGCACTGATTGGCTTCAGCACATCATTAGTCGGCTGTTTTGCTGCCCGTATGCATGATGAGAGAGAAAAAGACAGGAAAGGAGAGATGACAGACCAAAGCCAGCGAGACGGAGCTTAACTCAGGTAATTGACAAGAGGGAAATGCTCAGTCATCTCTACTCATTAGAAGCAACCGCTATGAAACGCTGGAACAAGACTGATAATTAAACCTAAATAGAGGTGCGTGAGAACTACAAATGCTGACTGACAACGGATCTGCAAAATTCAGCGCAGCTTTAAAGGGATCTACACAATCCCAGACAAGGAATAAGGGTCTTATTTATCAAAACAATCAGTCATTTTCTAAAAACAAATTAAATTTTGATCCTTTTTAACCATAAATGCTCCTTCTGCAGTAGTTTGACTTCATGCATTACGTAGTCACGTTGGAAAGGTCGCGCGTGATGTAGGCGGAAGTATCGACCCAGTGTTTACAAAGCAAACATGCAAAAAAAAAGTAAAACGCCCTTTACTTAAAAGGTAGAACAACGATGTTGGAGGAGAAAATGAGATGGAAACTGCATTTTGGACGTTTACGCTGTCGGTGCCCGTTGAAATCCATTTTATGGAGAAAAATCCTGGTTGTTTTCTTCAAAAACCTTAATTTATTTTCAACTGAAGAACGAAAGATCTTGAAAGACATCGGATTGAGTAAATTATCAAGAATTTTTTATTCTGGAAGTGAACTAATCCTTTAAAAACAGCAAGAGTTTAAAACAAGGAAGGAGGAAACAAAGAATCGGCAGTAAAATTCTGGCACCAAAACAGTCCCTTGTTCCACACAAAAATAACACGCTCTCTGCCATGATGTCTTTACCACGCCTTCAACTAGCCGAGCGTGTGAGGAAAACAGCACTCTAGGGGCATCCGTGGAAAAGGTAGAGCCCAGACGAGTGTTATTCAATGGCCCTTAAGAGAGACCGGGGTGGCATGGAGGAGCTGGCCTGACTCAATCCCCCTGAATAAAACATCTAGCAACAATCCATAATGCGGCCATGGATAAATCTCTCCCTGCTCCCTCTGCCCTTGGTGGGAGATCTGTCTAGATTAGCCTGACATCAGGGCTATGGGGAGAAATAGTGTTTATCTGAACCCTAACAAGGGGGCTCTGAGCCTTTAAGCACTGAACTGGGATCGCTCAAGATGAAACGCATTGCATGAAGAGATTGTGGCCTAGTCTGCTGGATATACACTGGAGGAGTGAATGAAAAAGAGATTCTACATCTGCTGCATGAGTAAGACCCTGTGCATTAAAGAGATATGAACAAATCCAAAATTTACCTCATGTCATGCCAAACTATTTTTTTGTTGGGGGGGCGGGGGATTTGGCCCATACAATGAAAGTAAATGGCATACAATGTTGTTTTAGATCCCACTTTTGAAACAATTCTTAAAATATCTCACAGAATGGGCAGCTGTACTCTCATTGTAGAGTCCAATCAGGCTGTGAAGAGCTTCTTCTGTCCTTCAACAGGCAATTAACACTGTGTCCATTACGGCCCTCAGGGGGTTACACAACCAGCCATGCAACGAAGAGGCGGGGTGTTTAAGGGCTCGAGGCTAGGGGAGACGAGAATCTTTCAGGTCACGGCCTAAAGAGGAAGTCTCATAAGAGAAGAATAAAAGAGGAAAGAGAGCCATTGGCTGCCGCAGACCAAATGGAAAGCAGGTGGTATTTGTCACCCCGTGGGGATTTTCCCTCTCTTCTGTTTTTCACATAACTCAAACATTGGTTTCAAAGAAAAATACAGCTGAAAATTCGGAAAAGCGCGTCCCGGTCAGCTGTACAAGCGCATTTGCCGAGCGCCTGTCCTTGGACGGCTCTCCCACCGCCCATGAGACGAGCCCTCCGGTCCTGTTTGTGTGTTACAGACGCAGAATGTTTTCCTCCGACCAGATCGGTCACAACTCATAAATGTTTCAATGGTGTTCTCGTCTTTCTTTGATCCGAGGGTAAGTCGAGAAGCAGTTGTTCACACCATGCAATGCAATCTGCACTTCCTCTATGGGGAGATCCCCTCTAGCTTGACTTCCATGATATTTTTCCTCTCCATTTTTTGTAAATGGCTCTTGGACATTTTATCTGGGTTTTTTTTATACACCAAGTCTCCAATTACGTGGGATACTGAGAAAAACATCTTAGGCCGAATTGCTAAATGCAATGAACCTCCAAACCACCGGAAATGAGATCTGAGGGAGTAAAGAGAGTAAACACAGTCTGCTTTTACCAATTGTAAAGTCTGCGTTCTGTCTAATTGAAGTGAAATGTACCATTTTGTGGTGTGAACGTTGATTTAAGACTTCACAGGAGAAGACTAAGGGTGAAGTGAGTGAAAGGAAATTAATGGGAATTAAGCAACGACTCGCTTGCTACTTGTGTCACATCCCTCCTTGTTGCTCAATATGTGTTCTGACAATCCAGACATTTAAGACAATCTCTCTCAGCCGTTCTGTCTCTCCAGCAGAGATCATTATGCAGTGTCAACCCCCTGTTGACAAGTTTACCCGCTCGCTCTCTCTGCACAGATGCCGCGGCGGCTGCCGGCGGCGCGGAGCTCAGCTTGGCGCGAGCTCTGAGTGGAAAGATTCTGTCATGTCTCAGGAGAGTGGGGTAGATGTTTTATAGCTCAGCTGAAACTCATAAACAGAGCCCCCAGCTAGCTGAAAACACGACAGCCTCTCTATCTTACCCAGAAAAGATGGAGACCAGGTAGGCAGACGTGAAGTTTCAACTGAGACTGAACTACAGCTAATCAGTGTTAGCGTCAGCACTTTTTACAATCCATTGGACACTGTAAAGAGTACATTTGATTTACAGTTTTTTTTCTGCTTGTATTTTCCTCCTGAATTAGTATACATAGAGCATAAAATAGTATCTATAACCACCAACCCAGCAACTGCATGTGGCAACAGTTCCAACTGGCCTTCGCGTTTATTCCCTGAAACCAACTTTCGCTGCTTTGCAACTATTCAAGGCCCAGACTTGGCAACCTCTCCAAGGCTTTCCATTTGAAATGGGTAATGTGTTGCCAATCTGCCGTTTAAAACTCCCCCTTGAGGAGACCCAGAGACTGTGAGGGGATCAATGCCACTGAGTCTTGGCACGCACAAAAGTCTCTGCTGCCCGGCTCTTCACAGGGCTGGACCTGGGGAAATGCAGTCTGTGTTGAGATCTGGCCAGATGGGGGGAATTAAAGAGGGTTTCTGTCTTTGGCAGAACTTCTTACACCGGTGCCTCGTAGAGACAGAAGCCTAAACCTTTTCAGAGAGGGAAACGTTGCCTGAAATCTCAAATGAAGGCCAGAACATCGCATAGTTAAACAAACATTCCAAATACGTACAATCGATGCTTTCTATCACAAGATATATATATATATATATATCTTGTGATAGAAAGCATCGATATATATATATATATATATATATATATATATATATATATATATATATATATATATATATATACAGTGGTGGCCAAAATTATTAGAACACTAGTATTTTCACCAGATAAAAAATGGTTTTACGTCATTTATTTCATCTTTTGCTGAAGTGTGTCAGTAGGAAATATCAGTTTACATTTCCAAACATTAATTTTGCCATTAATTATAATAATCCAGTGAGATTTTTGTTCACACAAGGAGTTTGACAAAAGCCAGTGCTCCACAGAGATCTGATCTCATCATCATCCTGTCTGTCTGGAAAAAACTGAGACAGACTAAATCCAGAAGAACTGTGGCAACGTCTCCAAAATGCTTCAAGAGACCTACCTGCAAAGCTACCTGAAAAACTACACACAAGTGCACCTAGGGCAAAAGCTGCTTTAAATGCATAGGATTCGTCACACCAAATGTTGATTTCATTTAGTTAATAGAAGTTAATTGATAAAGGAAATCTATTTATGACATTACTTTTGTCAGCAACCTCATTTTACAGCTTTGCAGGTATGTTTGGAGCACTGGCTGTTGTCAGACTCCTTGTGCAAACAAAAATCTCACTGTATTATTACAATTAACGGCAAAATGAATGTTTAGAAATGCAAACTGATATTTCCTACTGACACACTACAGCAAAAGATAGAAACAAGACTTAAAACCTTTTTTAGCTGGTGAAAATACTAGTGTTCTAATAATTTTGGCCACCACTGTATTTATACAAGAGTTCTTTCTGGTCCTTGAATCTGATTGGCTGAGAGGAGTGCAATATTGTAGTGATATCAGAACTCCAACCGTTTCACCGTATCACTCCGCTTACAGTATTTCTCACAGTGAGTGTCTAGGTGAATGCCCAAATCCACTATAATTTTACAAATAATATTGTTTTTGTGTCACGGAATGCAGTTTAAATACTTTTTTGGATGAGAATGTACTTGTTTAGGTTTCAAATATGCAGTTTATTAATCAACAATGTCTAATTTGAAAACTTGTTTCAACCTTTTCAGAGATACCGAAGAACGAATGCCGTATCAGATGTAGGTAATCACACTCACTCAGTCCATATCTCTCACAGTAGGCTTTTAATACAGTAATACAATAAGCTTTCAATAAAGCAACTCAGCGTTCTTTCATTACTAGTTCTAAATTGACATTTTCAAATTAGTAATGGAGGCTTGGGCTTGGCTGTTAAACTGTCAAACTGAGATTTGAATTTGTCGTGGAAGGAAGTAGTTCTGCACAAAAGAGCGTTTTTAAAGACACTCCGTTGTTGTTTCTTATGTATTTACACACTCGTGCCATCGAACTGTTGTATAAATGCAATATCACACACTTAGCAATGCAATATGGCTGTATATTGCCACGCTGTAAATACGGCCGAATCACAGTCATGCCGATATACAGCTACTCGTGCGATATTGCTCATATAAACAGATTGTACTGCCTTCCAGTTGGTATTTGGCAAGATGAATGGGTCAGCATCTTTTTAAACTCTTTGGCCAACAGTTATGATAGAAACAGATTGCTAATTATAAGAACAGGTTTTTACGAGAAGCAATCTCTCTCATGAACAGTTAACACTTCACCTTAACACTCCATATTCCCTACTCCACTCCATATATAGATAATATGGCATATTAGAATGCCACATTAAACCATATTATATAGTGAAGATCATTTTAATAATCTACAAAGCCTCTTTACTGCAAAGAACCAAACCAAAAAATAACCTTTAGTTTTAAAAGAGCATCTGTGAACTGCATTAAATATAAAAAAGTTTTAAAAATACAGTAAAAACAGTCATATTGTGAACTATTTCTTACAATTGAAATAAAAAATGATTATTTTAATATATTTGAAAGTGTAATTTATTCCTGTGATAGCAAAAGCTGAATTTTCAGAAGCCATTACGTGATCCTTTAGAAATTGTTCTAATGTATAATCAATATTTGGTGTTCAAGACATTTTTTTTATTATCAATGTTAAAACCATCAGAATTCTTGTAACATTAAGCGTCTTTACTCTTACTTTTGATCCATTTAATGCATTAATGCTGAATAAAATTATTAAATTCTTTAAAAGTAAAAAGTATAAAATATTATTTCTTTCTCACATTTTTGAACTCTATTACAGAATAAATATATGTAATATTGTATCATGATGTGGTTTGTCTCTCAATACTGCAATATTGTAATAAGGTATGCTTTGGACATCCGGCTTCACATAATCTATTTATCTGAAGGAAAACTTTGAGGAGAAGAAAAAAAAAAAACTCAGAGTGATAATTAACTAATAAATAGGAGAGATGTACAAGTCTGTTAGATGTTGCCTATGAAGTTGCCTCTTTCACCCAGGGGATGAAATCTGCCCAGCGTGATCATGGCACTTTGAAGAACTTCAAAGTCCAAGCTAGCCTCTGGATCCTGGCTTCTACATACTCACACACACACAGATACAGACACACACCCCCAAAGTTCCCTTAAGCACATATACACCCACACTTGCCTGGTAACACATCCTCACTTTTGACACCTGGGAAAAATTCCTGTCCTCATTATCCGGTCTCCACAGGTACAGCTGAGTGACAGGCCGTAGGTACCATGGTCGACATCACAAGTATGAGGCCATCCCACGGTGAGTAGGGCTGCAACTAACGACTATTTTAATAGTCGACTAGTCACCGACTATTGAAACGATTAGTCGACTAATCGGATAATTATTCAATTTTTCTCAAATTTAGCATGAGATTGCTTTAATTATGTGGAAAATTATAGTAAACACAAGAAAGAAGGGGGTACTTCAATAAAAGATGCATATTTTGCTGCTGATAGGCCAATTCATACTAAAAGTAAATAAAAATGCCCTGTCTAAAACCAATTAGGCACAGTGCTCGGTCAGTACAGACATAAATGCATAATTTAAGAAACTCTATAATTTTTTTAATGGACAGGCACTTGTTTTATAAGAAAAAATAAATTAAAATCAAGTAAACATTTTCTTCCTGTAAACCATCAGCAGCAATAAAACAGTAAACAAAAATGTATATCCAAAACAAAACGTATTGGCTTCCATGTTATTTAAATCTTACCGAGGCCAGCTAAACTCCGTTTCATTCAACTGTCCGACGTGCTTTCTCTTTAAATGTTCGTGCATCACAGAGGTGCTGCCGTGATGCGCAAGGACTGCTTTACAAACCATGCAGGTAATATTTTAATTCGCCGTAGCAGGCTAAAATGCTCCCAAACTTTACTCCTGTTTCATACATACTCTGCAGTGCGTCTACAGTCCGTGTGCGTTACGTATGCGGTGCAGAAGAAGCACAGACTCGTTTTGCTTTCACACAGAACGCGTTTGCAGTCCGTACATTGTGAACGTTCTAATCCGTTAACATGGGTGTGGAAAAAAAAAAACGCACTGCAGACGCAGTATGTGTGAAACGGGCGTGTTTTGGTACGCGCAGCTGCTGCGTTGGACGCCGCCATTTCTGTATGTTATCGCTCATCATATAAGCTGCGTATGTGCGACTCTCGGCAGAAAGATGCCTCACTCGGTTGTCTGGCGACAACATCGACAATGAAATTCATTGTCGACTATTTCTATTATCGATTTTTGTCGACAACGTCGACGAATCGTTGCAGCCCTAACGGTGAGTAGACATTATGTCATCATTTCATCCAATCATTGCCTTCCTGTTCCTCCTATGGTACAAGCGTCCTTGTCTAACATGACAAATCTTCCTTCCTTAGGCAGTCTATGGCATTGCTGGTGAAAATGCAATACTGTTACACAATATGCAATATTGTTAAATAAGTTCCAGGTATTTTGAAGCCTGTTGATAGTAAGTGAATGTTTTCGCTATATTTTCACAATGGTACATGTTCTATAGTTTCTTGCTTCTTTTGTTTCTGTAAAGCTGAGAACATTAATAACAGAGACAGAAAACAGCTACTCTACAAAAGCATTAGGATCAAACTCATTTCTGTTGCTGTGTCAAATACAACCTGGCTGCAATTCCTACAAAAATGAACAAATTTTAGAGCAGCCATCTTGAATTTCATTAGCCTTGTGGTGAAACAATAAAAACAATGAATGAAAGAAAGCGTAACGCTCACAGCTATCAAGCATTTACACTCCTGAAATGTATAAAACAGCATGCTGTTATAGTGTTTAGTGTCTGTACTGCAGCAATCCTGCATGTAGGTTAAGATGCCCACAATGCATAGCCTTACGGTACTCCTAATCCACACACTTGGCCTCGAAAATGAGATCCTGTTCCAAGTGTGTACATACACGACAAAAGATGCTGGAAAGAGACAGAGAAAGCTTTAAATGCTAGCCCAGCTTCATTCAAACATACAAACAAGCACATTGAAGTGTGTAAGCATGGTACATGGCACAAACCTAACCCTATGCTTCTGCTCATGGGGAAGTGTCTTTAAAAATATTATAAATATGTCACTTCCAAGCTGTATTTGCAAAATGAACAGAAGTGTGACTGTCATCAGGTTGAGAAATGCAAAAAGACTGAAAAAAACAACAACAATGTATACATTATTAAACCTTAAATGGCAAAAACAACACATTTCAGAACTAAAAGCTATCTTTAAGAGCATATAACATACCTCATGACTCTTTTTTATAAACATATGCGTCAAATCCAGGCAGCTGAAGTTATGAACATTTGTTATGATTTTGGTGCTAAACTGAAGTAGGTTATTACACAACACTCACAACTCAGTGTACATGCTGTGCTTATGGGCCTACAGTGGCTCATGTAAATATTACCTTGCTGGTTGATGAGTGCTCAAATATACAGCAATTTGTATTGAGCTTTTATGAGTTTTACTAAGTGTGTGAAATACATATGAATATTATGAATCTTATGAATTTTTTCTAGACGTTCTTGAACAATGCCCAAATGCAATATAGGAAAAATACTGACAAGGTAGTCAGCACACTAGTTTTTGAGATTGAAGTGCTCACTGCTCTCTACATACTCGTAGTCAAAGTCTGACGGTGGGCGGACTGTGGAAGGCAGAAAACAGTAACAAGTTGAAGCAAAAAAAAAAAAAAGATATTTATTTTTTTACCCCAAGGATAACAACAGAAATTAAAATTTACTTAGAATATATTTACATGGAAGCCTGTTTTCACCACTCAGTGAGAAATAAAAAAAAGGTAATTGTGACTTTCTATCTCACAATTCTGACTCTTTTTTTTTTGCCATATGTAAACTCGCAATTTTGACTTTTTTGTTACAACTGCAAGTTTCCATTTTGCAATTCTGACTTTCTCACAATTGCATGATACAAACTCACAATTGCAAGTTTTTTTCTCGCAATTGCGAGTTTACATATGGCAATTCTGACCTTTTTTCTCATTATTGTGAGATATTACGAGTTATAAAATCAGAATTCTGGGATAAACTCGGAATTGTGAGAATTCAAACTCGCAATTTTGACTTTTTTTCCTCGCAATTCCGAGTTAACATATGGCAATCCTGACCTTTTTCTCAGAATTGCATGTGCAAACTCACAATTCTCACTTTTTCTTCAGAACTGTGAGATATAAACTCACAATTGCGAGTTATGATAAAAATCAGAATTGCAGGATATAATCTTAAAATTGCGAGAATTCAAACTCACAATTTTAACTTTTTTCTCGCAATTGCAGTATATAAACTCACAATATAAAATAAAATAACCAAATTTATAAAATCAGAATATCAGAATATCAGTATATAAACTCAAAATTGCCTGTTATAAAATCAGAATTGCAGTATATAAACTCACAATTGCGAGAAAAAAAACTTACTTTTTTCTTGCAACTCTAAGTTTATATAACACAATTGTAAGAAAAAAGGCAGAAATGCGAGTTATAATTTTCTGAGTAGAAAAAAATACTGATATTTTCAATGAATTGCGAGTTTATATCTCACAATTCTGACTTTATAAAAATACAGAAAAACAGTAATTTTGTGAAATATTAAAATGTAACATTTATTTTTGTATTATTGTATAATGTCATTTGCTCCTGTGGTGGCAAAGCTGAATTTTTAGCTTCATTACTCCAGTCTTCAGTGTCACATGATCCTACAGAAATGATTCCAATATGCTGATTTGCTGCTAAAGAAATGTTTCTTATTATTAACTCTGAATACAGTTATGCTGCCTAATATTTTTTGTGGAAACTGTGATACATTTTTTTTAGGATTCTTTCATGAATATAAAGTTGTAATAACAGCATTTATTTGGAAAAAAAAATTTATAACAACTTTACTGTCACTGTCCTGAATAAGAGTATTAATACAAAAAAAATCTTACTGACCCTAAAGTTTTCAATGTCCCTGGATTTCCAAGCCACATTAATAATACAAAACTTACAAAATGTGCCCGGTTTCGGCTCTACAAACCTGAAAAGTGCAACATAAGCGCAATTGAAACGTTATAATGACACTAGATGTGTGCAGTACTGAAGTGCAGGCTGGCAGTGAGGTGCTCTAACAAGCATTCAGTTTATTCCAGGCCAGGGGTCAGGGGGGATTCAAAATAATGATACAAATTTCAGTTCATCTCAACAGGCGTTTGCTTGTTTTCACAAACACAGCAGTCACATCACGCCACTGCTCGGCAAAAATGACAGCTCTGACAAAATCTTTTCTCTCTCAGCATTACTTTGTCTACCTGACGACTTCTGCACTTTTTTTTGTCAAACCAATTCTCTTTCTTTCCACTGCAACAGCCCCTCCTGTCTCTCACTCTCTCTCTCTCTCTCTCTCTCTGGAGGGGAGCAGGATCTCATTAGTAGCTGCAGGATAAAACGCCGTCCTCTCTATGCAGGTTCAAGGTGATGGAAGATTAGACTGTTTGGCCCTGCCTCATCCTGAATGCAGCGCGCGTGTCTCTCTGCCCGTGAACACCAAATTACATTGAACCCGGGGAGTCTAACTCCATTAATTTTAAATGGAAGATTAATTTAACAATATGCAGCGGATATTTGTTACAAACCCATCATGTGAAAGTGACGTTTGGCAATAAATTTGCGGGTGGCACACGCTGGCTCTGAAAGCCCCGGCAAAAATAAATCAGCAGGCGTTTCTAGCTTCGCCGTTCTCTAATGTCAGACACACACGGTCAAACTAATGCACATTCATGCACGCTCACACACGACAACGCTTTAACACTCAAGCACACGCATACCAGTGTGCAACACAGCTATTTAACACACACAAACATTTGCAATTTACTTTACTTCTCTAAAGTGTCGCATTTCTGTATATATTTCAAACGTATGTTCAATATGCCAAAAACAATTATGGCAAGAATTGATTTTATTTAGGGATGTACTGATATAAAAATTGAGTCAAATACTAATAAGCTGATTGTTACGGTGACAACAGAAATGCACTGTAAAAAATGCAACTGCATATTTTCCTTTTTACTAAACCTTTTGAGTCTTAAATACTAACAAAAAATAAAATAAAAAATACTGAAAAAACCCTTGTCAGACCAAAAAATAAAAAAATAAAAAAATACCCCAAATGTTGTCCCAACTAGTTAAATGAAGTTGTCTGAACAAAGAATTTCATATTGTTGAAATGTTAAGGCTTTGTGAGTCCCCGCATGCATTGCAGCATGAATAACTTATGCAGTTACTGTTATAGGATTATTTTGTTTGCTGACTCAATTTAAACTATTTTTGATGTTGTTTTGACATTATTGTTAGTTATTTGTTGTACTGTACTGTTAACCATTTGTGAGGTGTGTGTTTTGAGGCCTAGAGTATGTTCAACCACTTACATTCATTTCTTGGTTTTCTATATATTAGACTAAATTGTCCACTAAGGTTTCTATAACAATTCACTGTTTGTCATTCATAAATAAACTGAAAATTGATAATGTGTTGACTTTTTTTTACATTCTTTCTTTCATCCAGGAAACAAATAAGTAAATTACCTCAATGACAAGTGACAAGATTTTTTCTATTAGCAAAATAGAAGTAGCATTGTATGAACAAACGAATTTGTGACCCTGGAGCACAAAACCAGTCAAAAGGGTAAATTTCTTAAAATAAGCCTTCCATTGATGTACTGTTTGTTAGGATAGGACAATATTTGGCCAAGATACAACTATTTGAAATTCTGCAATCTGAGGGTGCAAAAACATCAAAATATTGAGAAAATCATCTCTAAAGTTGTCCAAATGAAGTTCTTAGCAATGCACATTACTAATCAAAAAATACGTTTTGATATATTTATGGCAGGAAATTTACAAAGTATCTCCATAGAACATGATCGTCACTTGATATCCTAATGATTTTTGGCATAAAAGAAAAATCGATCATTTTGACCCATACAGTGTATTTTTGACTATACTGTAGCTACTATAGCTACCTGTGCTACTTAAGACTGGTTTTGTGGTCCAGGGTCACATTTATGCTGGCTAAACAAAGTATCTTTGCTGAGAAGAGCTACAAAACTATTTTTGAGAGAGAACTAAAAAGTTTTTTTTTTTTTTTTTACATTTTCTCAACTATTTATTTTTTACAGTGTGCCCAATATTAAAATGCTATTTTGTCTAAAATAAATTCAATAAAAACTACAACTAAAATCCATTGTAAAAAAAAAAAAAACAGGTAAATTTAGGCATCAAAACATTATAATGTACACTAAAGAAATGTAATAAAATATTTATAAAAATAAAATAATATTTATTGAAGCCAAGTATGAATCTTATCAAGTTAGTGTTTTTAAGCATTATTCCAAAATAATAACTCAAGGCAGTAATAATTCAAACAATATATTTTTATAGCGAACTTATGTTCAGCTATTCTTTTCAATAGTTAATTTTAAAATATTAAAAACATTTTGAAATTTTTCAGATCATCAGGTATCAAAGCTTGGTAAATATTGGTCACGGAGATTTACTTTAAATTTCACCAAGCTGATTACTCACTAAAACTCCCAAATATCATGTTTTTATGCTATTTTAAATCTTATTTTGACTTAACAAAAGTGATCGTTTACTTACTTTTTAAAATTAGCCTTCTTATTAACACCACTATACTGTTTATTCAGACTGATTCATGAACACGAAACACACACAAACACAAGAGGCGGATTTATTGGATGAACCAATCATAACCGAACACAACCAGTCATATCCAGTCATATTGCGATGACTCTTACATGACTTTCACCCATTCATTCTCAATTACCCCCCAACAAACCCACTGCATGCTTTAGGGGGTCTGTTAAAACTCAATGGGCTCACTGGAGGCAAGAGAAGTGGTAACTTTACCACTGGTGTCACTGTTCTTTAGTAATATTTTTTTCTCATCCAATATTTTGAGAAGGCACTGCCTCCCTTGCCTCCTCAGAGGAACTGCCCCTGATGAACTGTACACAACAAGACCAGGAACAAATATAAATAACTACTGGTTCTTCAACAGTTCAGAACCATTTTTCACAGTACAGGGTTCACAGAAGAAAGGAGGCCATCCGTTTCAGATCAACCCCATTTGCTTCCTGGTGCCACGCTGAGCACATCAAAGTGTGTCAAATGGGCTATGTGTGTGCATGTGGCCTGTCAGAGGGACGCCCATCAGGTCTCTGTGACAGGAACTCTGCAGAGCTCACATCCTATTACTATTTCCAACCTAACCAAGCACCACAACACACAAACACATCACGGCGTCTGCTTTCATAAAGGCGAGATACGGCCGTTTGCGGCCCGGAGGGAGAGAGAGCGAAAAGAGAAACCAAGGTTATTAGTTAATCTTCACGAACAAGCAAAAAGGAAAGCTCCTTGAAAAACAAACACCCCCACAAACGCCCCGTGGCCCCTGCTGCCCTTATCCACCGGCGCCAAACGCCTCGGTTCATCTTCGGGTCTCTTTAATGCAGACTCTCTTATGGGAGCACCCTGGCTAATTAGAGGAATTGATAACCCCTGCGCTTATTAACGAGCCAATATATTTGGAAGTCATTAAAGATAACCAAGGCAATAAGTTTGGCTTTAAGCGCCACTAGCTTTCACTGCCTTCATGTCACCAATTATAAGGATTGAAAGAAGAAAAAAAAAAAGAAAAACGGAGGGGGCGAAGAGAGAGAGTGAGACAGAGAAAAAGCAATTCCTGCCTACTCAACTGTAAATGACTGGTTATTGGAATCTTTAAAACAGGCAGCCAGGAGAAAATGACATTAGCAGCTCTCCCTTCTCCCTCCTTCCAGTTAATGAAGAATTAGAGCTCCCATTTGCCGTATTATTGGGGTTCACAGGGGGTTAGGTCGTCGAGGGGTGTGTTTGACAACGATGTTGATTTAGTGCCGGAGAAGCTCACGGCACCATGGCGGAACATCACTCAGTTCTGTCACTACCACTTATCTCCTTCATTCTCTCGGCGGCAGGAGAATTCAGGTCACCCTCCCGACTCACCGTCCCTGTCTATGTCTGTGCCACTTCCTTTAATGTTTTGACAGCGTGCTGAGGTTTATTTTCCGTCCCCATTTGGTTTTGATCAGCAGGACCTGTTTTCGTTCTGTGCTGACTCCGAAGATCTTACAGTACAGGCTGTTATTGTTTTAATGGTAATAATTCAATCTCAAGAACTAAAAAGCATAAAAAGCTTTACATCTGAACATGGAAGAAGCAACAACAGAGAATTTTGTCTGGCAGTAATTTAATAGTAGTTCCTGCAGTACTAATACTAATGGCCCAAATGGAATCACAATTTATGTACTGATTATTAGGGAAAATGGCTAGCCTCTTCCAGAAAGTCAGAACAGTAAAAACGACGTTGCTGAATAAAGTATTAAGTATAAAGGTTGAACCACTGATGTCACATGGACTATTTTAACAATGTCCTTACTACTTTTCTGGGCCTTGAACGTTTCAGTTCTCGGATTTCACCAAAAATAACTTGTGTTCTGAAGCTGAATAAAGGTCTTACGGGTTTGGAACGACATGAGAGTGAGTAATTAATGACCGAATTTCATTTTTGTGTAACTATCCCTTTAAGTATCCAGCAACTTTTCAGGGCCACTCTATGCACAAACTAATCTGATAAACAAGAGTGAGTTTTAATTAAATGCACAGTCAAATTCACATGCAATTTTCCTTTATTAACTGGTCACAACCTTGAGCAGTCAGGATTCCAAATATAGTAAAAACTGTTTTTGCAACAGTTCCACCCACATTCTGTTGGCACAGAGTCAACTGCTAATTGTCTCTCTCATTTTACTGTGCTTCAGCCACTGCCAATCTAATAGGCCCTAAGTGTGCCACTCTCTATGTAGTAATTAATTAAGCTAATCAGAGGAGCAGGGCTATTCTTACTGGACGCACACGCTCTCACCTACGAGATGATTAGAGAGGACAACACAGGCCACTGACAAGCCAAAGGTACACACATCTGCATTTTCTCTTTAACTCTATGCGATGCGGACAGCATGACGCACAAGTCTGGAGATCTTGATGCATTTTTAGATAAACAAAACTGATATACAATACCAGTCAAAAGTTTTAATGCTTTTTTTTTTTTTAAAGAATCTCTTTCGCTCACCAAGCCTGCATTTATTTAATCCAAAGTACAGCAAAAACAGTAACATTTTAAGATATTTTACTCATTTTAAAATGCACTCAACTGTTGATAATAATATTGATAATAATAACAGCAAATCAGCATATTAGAATAATTTCTGAAGGATCATGTGACATTGAAGACTGGAATAATGATGCAGAAAATGTAGATTTGATAACAGAAATAAATTACATTTTAAAATATATTCAAATAGAAAACAGTTATACATAGTACAAATATTTAAAATTTTTTACTGTTTGCTATTTCGGATCAAACAAATGCAGGCTTGGTGAGCAGAAGAGACTTAAAAAACATTAAAAGATCTTACTGCTCAAAAACTTTTGACTAGTAGAGTAATATTAGCACTAATGAACGTATTCAAAACAGTCTGTACTCTAGAATATGAAAAACCGGGGTGGAAACATATGAACAGATGTAAACAGTCGGTGATTAAAAGAAAACATTTCCTTGCTTCTTTTTGCAACACATTCTCCCTCCACCTCCACAACCATCCCTCCTTCCTGTTAAAAGCTCTGTCTGTTCCAGAAATAGGTTGTTTCCTGTCACTTCGTATACCTTACACTGTTTGTCAATAGACCATTGACTGTGCATTCGACAGCACAGAGCTTGGTCTACTGAACATGGCCACACTCATTTTTTTGAAACTATTTAATTTCCTACAATAACTCCTTTTTTTGTATGATAGTACAAAACTTTATACTGCATTAAAAAAAAAGAAAACAGTGTATGTTTTAGTCCACTGGCTGAGACTGATTTTAATTACATTAATGATCCAGACATATTTGTGTCACTCTCTCTCATAGCTACATGATGAGTAAATGGGCCCCATCATTTTAAGTTAAATGTGTTTAATAAAATAGAAAATATATATATATATTTTCAATGTAGATGTAAGAAAAATCTTAATAGGTCAATATAACCCTTCTTATTAACCCTTAAAGACCTAGAACATTTTGGGGCATCTGACGCACCTGTACATTTCTTTGTTTTTTCAGACCTATTCTAGCAGTCAGCATCAATTTGCCATATATCATTATTATTAAAATTACAATTTTCCTTTGGGGTTCTCTAAAAAATGAGTGAATTTTCAGAATTTTAGGAAAAACGCTAGCAACTATTGGGTGTTTTTTACTGTGTACTCAAACAAAACTCCTGAAGTTAGAATTTTTTTCTTTAGAAATTTGTATTTAGGTGTTTTACACTTCCAAATAAAATTGTCTATATATAACATTCCCCAAGCAAGTTATAGCCATATATTACAATATCATTAGAGGCGTTTTTTAGTGAAAAACTGGCCTATTTAGTTTATTGACAATATATACCTGTCCAAAGGCATTTCAGGAGTAAAGTCATAGACGAAACAGTGTTATATAATAGCAAAACACAGTAAAAAAGTTACTTTTTCAGATAAATATATTCTTAATCTGAGTATGAACAATAAATACAAACAGTGTAGGAAGTAGTGAAAACAACTGCACAAATTGTCTTGTGCAACAAAAATATAAACAGTCCAAATTATTCACAAACGACACACAAAATGAGAGAGAAATATACCGAGTGCAACAGGAAAAATTAGTGCAAATAATCTTTACTATAATTTTAACTATATAAGAATTAGTTACATAATATAACAACCAAATAGATGGATCTGCTGGCTGTAGTCTGCGCCGGAATCTATTTTACCGGGATATCGCCTAGTGACGCAAAAACCTAAATTCCAGTGCTTTATCCGATATGTTCTGCTGTTTCATCCTTGTTTTTGGTTTTTGTTATGTCAAAGGGCTCTGTTGTGAGTATTTCTGTGCTTTTTAAAGAATGCTGTCATGCAAATGTCTTATTTTGCTTTTGTTTTCATGCATGCAAGATTTCAAAAAAAAAAAAAAAAAACATGCTAATGGAAAAAAAAAAAACATGCTAAAACCTATGTTTATTGGTTGAATGGATAACAGTTTGAACCAATAGGGGCACAGGGGTGGGGCTAAGCATCAACAATCGTTCCTGTTTGGCTCAGAGGAGCAAAATGCATTGGTTTCATCTGACGAATCAGTGCTGAGGAAATGTTATGACGTAATCACGCTTACTACGCTTACTTAAATGCTATATCACTGAAAAGAGTAGACGTGCATTACGAGACTTTTTAAAGCATTCAAATTGGATTAGCGGTTCAAAAGTTATTAAACTTTTAAGAACAATAGTTATTTTTAGCCGTGGACGGCTGTCTCTGTCTAATTTATATATATATATACTGTGTTTCGTGTTTTCGTGATAAATTTAGGGAGAGGACAAATATTCCAAAACTTTCTGAAAATACAATATGTGACCCTGGACCACAAAACCAGTCTTAAGTCGCTGGGTTATATTTGTAGCAATAGCCAAAAATACATTGCATGGGTCAAAATTTTTGATTTTTCTTTTATGCCAAAAATCATTAGGAAATTAAGTAAAAATCATGTTCCATGATGATTCTTTGTAAAATTCCTACTGTAAATATATCAAAATGTAATTTTTGATTAGTAATATGCATTGTTAAGAACTTAATTTGGACAACTTTAAAGGTGATTTTCTCAGTATTTTGAATTTTTTGCACCCTCAGATTCCTGATTTTCAAATAGATGTATCTCGGCCAAATATTGTCCTATCATAACAAACCATATATCAATAGAAAGCTTATTTATTGAGTATCCATATGATCATCTCAGTACATCATATGATCATCTCAGATCATTCATACAATACATCTCAGTTTTGTCAAATTTAACCTTATGACTGGTTTTGTGGTCCAGGGTCACATATGAGAATTCACTGCACAATTAGAATTGTGTACATTGGATATTATACAATAATTTGCAAACATAAAAAATGTATGGATTTTTTTTTTTCAAGAATGACCCATATATTTGCTGTAATAAATAAAAATGAATAATATTCTAAATGTATAATTGAAATATTAAGATAATTATTTATAATTAATAATTAGAAATATAATATAAAAAACACATTGTTCTCAGAATTAAATGAAATAACAAAAAAATAAATAAACAAATGAAAAATAAAATAATGAGCTGAATAGGTAAACGCCGAGACTTACCCTAAATTTACACACTCTTATGCCACGTAGGGCCATCGGCCCACAACTGGCCGATAAATTGCAGCTGACATCCCATCTCAACCTTGCCAAATCTCATCATCGGCAAATGAACAGAGAGCGAGAGGAACAGATAAAGGACAGAGTAATGATGTGCAGCAGAGAGTGAGTTATCCGTTAATAATGACGTATGGCTTTCTGACACAGTGCTAAATTCAAGTGCAGCTCTGTGGCTTGTCAAAAACAACTCGAAACGTTATTTCCCAGATAACTGACAATGGAAATGACGGCAGTTAAAAATGATTTGAAAACAGACCGTTTATAACCATGTTTGTAAGGAGAAAGGAAGGTGAAGATGCATCAAAAAGATGGTGTTGCATGGTGTCAGGCACCAGGTTGTCGCTCACCAAATTCCCAGCGTTTTCCGAAACGGTAATTAGGTTTAATTTGAAGCAGCTGTCAAAGACTGCATCTATGTAATTTTCTAATTACGAATGGCAGCAAGTGACATTTTCATCATCAGTACTATTACCACAGAACATGATTACATGCAAAACTGTCGCTGTAGATCGTAGTAGGCTACATTTGTCTAATGCAGACAATAATATCAGCATTTGAGGATCATCAGCCCTGATTCTCCACATCCATCCCGTCTGCCTGCTTTCCCTGCCAATTAAGCCCGTTTCAAAATGCCACAGCATCATTTTCTATGTTCAGGGGGAATATAAAGCGTGCAGTTCTCACAGCTTTGCCCTAACCAGGCCTCCAGAGACCCGCTCGATATTCCTGCCCATCCATAACTGGATGACACCTTTGGGGACTGTTTCCCCTCTTCCTTAACCTCTCAGCTCATTACAGCTAGTCTCAACGGTGCTGCTCTAACCAGAGGCTTGTGCTTTACAAGCTATGCGCTTACTCTCTCGCCAATCTAAATAGATGGTTCAGGGTGGTTAGATCAGTAGCAGGTAGAGCATCAGCCCTGGGGAGTTGGAGTTGCTTTGCAGCGTAAGCCACTTTTTAATATACATTTAGCATTACACCTGGTGCACTTTAGCCACGGAAGCGGAATGGCTGCCCCTGTTTTGCAGGGAGGTGTTTGATGAAGCACCGCTGGGCCTTCACGGCTTGACGCCGTTCACCCTGAGATGCGCGTCTGTTACCGGGGGCCTCCATTAAGCCCTGCACCTGTGTGCTCATGATCTAGATATGAGAGAAGCACCATGAGGATCCAGCAACTTCAAAGACTCTGGGAAAATGCTGAGAGGAGTAAAATGTGATGAAGACTCCCTCTGCCCCTGGTTATGTGGTTTAGCCGCGGATCATGAACACAACACACTGACGTCAATAGGATTAGGAGGAAGACCCGGCTCACTTCTCTTCTGTTCACGAAGCCTGCATTTATTTGATCCAAAATACAGCAGAATCAGTAATCAGTCCCTCCAGGATTTCACGATTTTTTTTTGTGATTTTTGCGATGAAAATTATAAATTTTGTGGTGGCAAGTCCTAGAAATTTGCGAAAAATTTTGCGATTTATTTAATTATTTAATTTATTTATTAATAATTAGGACATCACATTTACCATATTAGGTATTATGTTAGAGGCTCAATTATCATACATAACACAAACATAAAATTTGTTTATTCTGATACATTTGAACTTTTAAAATAACCTATGGGCAATATTCTTATGTGACCTTAGTAAACATTAACAGCAGGTGTAGAAATTTATACTGTACATAGCCTACTTCATTTCAGTCGCATCTCAGGTACTCTTTACATTTTGGTAGCCCAAAAATTAATTGAACTAGCCCAAATAAAAAAGCTTTTTAATTTTTTTTTTTAATATAGAAATTCAAACAGGAGTCTAAATGTCAATCAAATATGTTTTC
>NC_133383.1:18539700-18599718 GCF_049309525.1 Garra rufa
TGTCTCCTTCCACTAAGCCACGCTGTTGCGTTCATATTTTGGTCACATCAGCTTGCCTGTACATAGTATATATCACTGTCTTCCTTCATTAAGTCATGTTCTAGCCCAAGAAAATGCTCAATGTGCAACTCAGCGTGTTGTGTTCATAATGTGGGGTATATTCTGCTGGTCTTTAAATGTTAAAACGCTTTATTAATCTTTTGAACTGTGAATTGTGATATGTTTCTGAAGTGAAACTACAAATCTAAATAAAAATGTTGATAATAAAAAAAATGCTTTATTAACAAGGTGTGTAATACTGAACTTGGTCTTCTAAACTGCTTTAAGCCAAATTAATTCATTTTAGAGTATTCCGTTCATTATTAGACCACTATCCTGTGACCAAAGGTGTTTATAAAGTCTATTTCGACTTGTGAAGTCATAATTTCGTTCACCACGTTCACCTACATCCTATAGAGATTACGGTTTATAAAGTTTTAAATATGGATATTTGTACATGTGGAGTACTTTTTATGATGTATGAACACAGTCTTCTGGGCTTCAAATCTCAACACCCATTCACTGCCATTATAAAGCTTGGGAGAGCCAGGAAATTTAAAGCCGTATACACTATTTTTGGGTGAACTACCCCTTTAAGCAGCTAAAACTATTATATAATAAACTGTAAAGCATATTAAAATTATTTCTGAAGGATTATGTGACACTAAAGACCGTCAAAAATGACCATATTCTGATTACTGTACATACTGATACCACAATCAATTATTTATATTTTTAGATTTTGGTGATGCTGCTCACACCTACTCTCAGGCCTTCAGGTCAGAGCAAGTACACCTACATAGCTTAACATACATTCTTTTATATCTCTGTCCCACCCTCTACCAACCTCCTCTGGTAACTTTTCTTAGCAAAGTGTCTCTAGGGACGATCATCTTTCCACACAGATGTCTAGTGGAGCATGCAACAAATTAGACACTGTCAGTGAGAGGGAAGATTGCAAAATGATACCTTTTGGATTTTTTTTTTCTCTCACTTGTCTCTCTTTCTCTCTGCCTCAGTCAATTACAGTATAAAACTATACTTGAAACACAAGCTGTTATAAATGACCACCGATATGTTTTACTGGCAGAAGAAATGAACAGTGACTCTTTTAACTCTTGTGAGACACCTAGGTTTCCTTATAAAACTCATTGTTTTGGCTAAAATTTAAAGCAGCATCTCATGCATCCTATGAAAATGTATTACAAGCACATCATAAGGAATCCAAAACGGGGGTGAATTGTCAAGTGAGTTACAGTTGTGTGTGGACTCCCGTATTCTCATAATAGAATGATTATTAAAACTCTGTAGTTGAAGTTGACATACTTGGTGCAAACAGCTCTCCTTTAAGCACTGAAAAGTATCAATTAAAAGTAATCTCATCCAATTATAAATGCACTTTTTGTGCTTGGAGCCTTGAGTTCTTGAGTTGTATAACTCTAACATTCAGTTGAGTCATATCTCTTGTGTATTCTTGCGCCTCTACCTTGCTAAAGTTGATTTGAGAGTGAATTATGAGGTAAGATTTTGTCTTAGAAGGTTGCAGGCAGCTCGCTAAGCTTTGGAACAGGGCCAGAATCATTGTTTATATGAAAAATAAACTCTGACTGCACCCAAAAAGTGGCCTCTTGCCTAGAATCATCCAAGTGAGAAATATTCTCGTCTAGCCACAAATTGAGTTAGCATATGCAAGTAGCAAGCGTCTCCTTCCACTAACCATGATGATTCAGTCACCAAGTTTCTGAAAGGTCTCCAGGGTTCTTTCTACATGGGAAGACAGCTTGCTCACAAGCGCTGAGCATCCAATACTTTTTACAGCTTGACTCACCTCTGCTTCAGTGAAAAGATTACACAATTTTTCCATCTCCAGAGCTTCTAAAACCGGTTTTAGCCAGTTTAGTTAGCAGACGAATTTGCCTTTTAGCATAGTTACAGCAATTTAAGCCTTTAGTACTTCCATTTTCTTGAACATTACATTTACATTTACATTTACATAACTATCCTAAATTGCACGTCAAAATACAGAAAACAACAGAACAAAGGCTTTATTGTAGAAATACGCTATGTAGATGATGAAACGTAAGAGTGTGCCTTGAAACATCTTCGGGACCACTTATCAGCTGGCAGTTGCTACAGTAACTAAACTGTCTCCAAACAGCTCCTCCTACTCTCTTGAGTCCTGTAACCGTTACTGAATTTAATAAATCAAAATAGGTGATGTCTGTCTACTTGTGAGCTGTCTTCTCAGGGCTTCCTCAGAGATGGAGCATTAGCATTTTCCAGACAGCATATTATTCCCTTCGGCATTGTACAGCAAGTACTCTATGGTTCCAGATGGAGCATGATAGGTATAGGCAAGGGAGTGACTGTTACCCACTCATGAGCGTCCTAAAATAAAATCCAGCTATTTCCCACAAAAAAAAAAAAAAAAAAAATGCAGTAATTAAAGATTATATTAGGTGTACCATCATTTGTGCTGGTAATTATGCTGCCATACACAGATGATTTCTGCAGCTTAAAAAAAATTGTTATATTAATATTATATACACATGTATAAATACTGTAAAAAAAATGGAAAAAATGGAAGCCCATTTCTGACACTGAATAAAAAATAAACAAAGGTAATTGTGACTTTTTACCTCACAATTCTAACTTTTTCCTTACAATTGCAAGTTAATGTTTTTAAAATTTAGACTTTTTTTCTCAAAAATGCATAATACAAACTCGCAATTCTGAAAAGTACTGATGTTCTCAGAATTGTGTATCTCACAATTCGGATGTTATAACACACAATTGTTATTAAATCAGAATTGTTAGATATAAACTCGCAATTGCAAGATTTTTTTTTTTTATAGCAATTCTGACTTTATTTCTCGCAACTGTGAGCTTATATCATGTGATTCTGAGAGAAAAAAATCAGAATTGTGAGTTTATATCTCGCAATTGCGAGTTTATATCACACAATTCTGACTTTATAACTCGCAACTGTAAATTTATATTACAATTTTGAGAAAAAAAGTCAGAATTGCAAAGAAAAAAGTCAGAATTGCTAGTTTATTGCAATTCTAACTTTATTTCACACAATTGTAAGGTTATATCATACAATTCTGAGAAAAAAGTCAGAATTGTGGGTTTATATCTCGCAATCGTGAGTTTATATCATGCAATTCTTAATTCATAACTCACAATTGCGGATTTATATTTTAGGATTGTGCAATATAAACTCTCAATTGCGAGAAAAAACGTCAGAGTTTTTATTGGAATTCTAACTTTATTTCACACAAATGTGTGCTTATACCATACAATTTTGAGAAAACAAAGTCAGAATTGCAAGTAAAAAAAGTCAGAATTGCGAGAAAAAGTCAGGATTGTGAGGAAAAAAAGGTCAGGATTGCGAGATATAAACTCGTAATTGCCAGATCAAAGTCAGAATTGCGAGTTTTTATTTAAATCATAACTATTTTACACAATTGTGAGCTTATATAATACAATTCTGAGAAACAATGTCGGAATTGTGGGTTTATATCGCGCAATTTCGACTTTATAATTTGCAATTGCGAATTTATATCACAATTTTGAGAAAAATGTCAGAATTGCAAGACAAAAGCCAGGATTACGAGATATAAACTCCTAATTGCGAGATATAAACTCGCAATTGTGAGAAAAAAGTCCGAATTGCGAGCTTTATTGCAGTTATAACTATTTAACTATTGTGTGTGTTTTAGAAGCAGATGGGCGTAATTACAATATCCACCTGTAGGGCTAACAGGGTTGCACTAACCAGCAAAACCGTGACCCTCTGCTTTACGCCTTAAATAACAAAGTCTACAAGTGACCCTGTTTTAATAGATCTTGACAGAAAATACTCACTAATACTCACTTACACAAGTGGAACAAGGACTGTAAATATTAGTACATATCCATGAAAAATCCTTCATTGACGAAGAGACATTTTACTGAATAGCTGTAATATGGGACGGATTGGTGGCAGGGAGAAAATGAGGTGCAAAAGAAAATGGTTGCAGATTTATGTGTGGCAGCTGGAGAATTCAAATAGGCAGAGATAAAAAAGGGCATTTTTCAGAAATACATATCTAAGCGAAAAAGGGGACCTAAATGTGAAAATAATGTATATGATTTGCAAAGGGCGAGGATGTTCTCCATCCTCAGCGGAGGGCTTGTAGAGGCACTATTTCACGGATTATAGGGCGAGTCTATGGAGAGAAGATCACCAAAGAATGACTCCCTGAGGGGCCTGGTGTGGACAGAGGGGAAAAGGACAGAATTTTCCATCTCATAAATTTAACGGCAGGCAAATATTCTTTAATGCTTTCATACATAATGACTGTCTCCCTGCGAGTAGATAAAATTGCTATGTGTGTCATGATAACATTAAAAGACTTCCATTTTCCATGAGAACATTCAGACAAGAAAAAATATATATATATTGCTTCAGTCATTTTGAAAAATGCATAAAATGCACACACTGCATAAAGTAGCAAAGTGTGTTTATTATGTATCCAAATAGTTTGTCTTAATTTGTTTAATTTTGAACTGTATATCTATTGTTTTGAGAGATGTACCAATATTAAAATGGACTAAACTTTACTAAATTTTAATATTAAAATGATACTATAGCCAATACAGCAAGCCAATTATTATTTTCATGTTATGGCCAACATCCAATGTCAAATTGTATACTATTTTGCCTAAATAAAAGAAAAAAGAAAACATGAAAAACTATTTTATTTCATTTTAAAATTTATTTTTATTTTATTTTTGAAATAGGGAATAAGCTTCCATAGATAAGCATGCATTTTTAATTGTGTCTAAAGTTTTTTTTTTTTTTTTTGGTTAATCTGACAACACATTCACACACAAAACCCAACCATCTCCTTAATAAATGTGCTAAACACCAATTGTGTGAACAGGGCCTTTTGAATTAATTTGTCTTTGAAAACATCTCGCTTTTAAGCAGGCAGGACAGAGTGACCTTTTCAGTGAATAATAATTAAATTGTACGGCTCTAACCGCCTGTAATCCGTGGCAGGCCGAGAACAGGCCCTGCACTCTCGCTCTAATTGGCAACATAAATAATAGCGCGACGAGCGTCTGCGTGAAGCTCTCCATCACAATGACCCGCTGACATTGCAGAGACTGGGTGTCTGAATTATCTAGGGGCGACGGATGTCTGACAGGTGGTAAAAGGGCCTGTGATTTGACTGTAAATCACAAAAAGGCCTTGCTGACACATTGAAGGGGGAGGAGAGGAAGCGAGAATGATGAGATAGGGGCGGGCAGAAGGCTGTTCTCCAATAGACGCTGTAAATGAACCAGATTTATCTACAGCCTCAGAGCAAAGCCTTTAATTGCTTCTACTGGATGCGCATTTGCGAGGGACACTGGAGACCTCACCTGGTGCACGGTAAATTGGGATTGAGCCTCCGAACCTGCAATTCAATCCGGGGGGGATAAATGGGCTCAGCTTCCAATCCAATCAATTTGCTTAACTGCTTGTAATCCAATCAAGCACCCTGTCACACCAACAATATGCACACGGCTTCTCTCTCTACAGTGCATTAAACCTCCTGAGGCTCCAGCAAAACATTGGCAGAAATCCCGAAGAAACTACCTGGCCCCCTGCTGCACCTATTATTGTCTAATTCACACCTTAGTGCAGGGCAAGCCAAGGTGTGACAGGATTTGAGCACTGAAACCCCAGTCAAGCAATTATGGCTGCAGAAAACGCTGTCACAGGCTTTTAATCCCATGAAACACCAAAAGGGTCAAAAAGGACACACGGCAGGATGCAAATAGATTATTACATACCACAAATCTATGATGAAAAGAAAATGATGGCACATCAGGTTTAGGCAAAATGCAGACCTAATGAACTGGCTTCAACTCAACTTCTACCTGTCTGTCTATCAGGTCTGTAAACTTGCAAATTTGAAGGCTTTTTAATTTCTGTTTCAAATTTTTAATTAAGACATTTTCATGTTTCACATTTTGTTTTTTGATGTCTACTTCCTTACATTAAAATTCTAATTGCAATTCCACATCTGATTTGCTAACTGAATTTAAACCTTTCTAAATACAATCCAGAATGACATACAAGCCTGATTCACCCTGACTCCAAGCTCTGACAATAAATACATTAAATTAAATTTGTTTATATGCTTTGCATACTATATTTCAAGCTGTATAACAACAGATGCGAAATATGTACCAATAAGTACATAACACTGCAGTTTCCAACAGAAATCAACACTAGAGGCAGTAAAACAGTGAGCACTTTACAAGTTATGATACACAGTTATGATTACAGCTCTGTATGTTTCGCTTTCCGGACAGAACAAACTTGCTCGGTAGCTCAGCCAGCACGGAATTGGACTTAGAATGCAGAAAACTTGAGTATGAATCCCGTGAAAAACATAACTCACGATGAAAGAGCGGAAAGATGAGAGAAAAACAAGCTAAAATGTAATGCTTTATGATTCCGTTTTTACATCACATTCGCTTTTGTTCATACGTCGGGTAGGTTTAGGTGGAGTGCAGATGGCACGTTATTTTAAAACATCACGGAGCACTCAACAGACATTTCAAGTCAGAACTGCGTTGACACATACAAAACCAACGTCACATACAACGTACCATATGTTCGTTCATCTGGTCCGGGGAAAAAACAAAACACTCTTTTAGTGCCATTTAGCGGACATTTAACATCAAATATGTAATGAAACGTACATGCCGGTATGTATTTTGCATCTTGTCAAAAAGTTCCCACAGGTTTGTTTTCATCATGAGATCAGGTTGGTAAATATAAGTGGCTGTGAAAATAAATCTGCATTGTTTATCTTTTTTGATGTTTCATTTAAAAAATTTACAAAATTCTAACCTATCATTGAAGTAAAGCAATTGAAAGTAGGGGAAACACACAATCAATGTTTGCCTCCAATGCATGTTGGCCATAATTATTGGCACCCCTAGAAATTCTTATGAGTAAAATATCTTTTAAGTATACTGCCATTCGTATTTACATTTTTTTAGCACACCAGGATGACTAGGAGCATGAAATTGTCCAGCCATGACTTCCTGTTCCACAGGATTATAAATATGTGACCCTGGACCACAGGTTTGTTAGGATATGACAATATTTGTCCAAGATACAACTATTTGAAAATCTGGAAACTCAGGGTGCAAAAAAAATCTAAAGATTGAGAAAATCAATCTTCAATCAATCAAGTTCTTAGCAATGCATATTACTAATCAAAAATTACGTTTTGATATATTTACGGTAGAAAATTTACAAAATGTCTTCATGGAGCATGATCTTTACTTAATATCCTAATGATTTTTTGCATCAATAATTTTGACCCATACAATGTATTGTTGGCTATTGCTACAAATATACCAGTGCTACTTATGACTGTTTTTTGGTCCAGGGTCACATATGAGGAACACCAAGGCCAAATTCCCTTAATCATCGATCATCACAAGGAGTAAAATCCAAGAATATAGTTCTGATGTGCAGAATGAGATTGTTGCTTGTTTGCTTCACAAAATAGAAAGTGGCTGTAAGAAAATAGCTATTTCCACCATCAGGGCAATAATTAAGAAATTCCAACCAACTAAGGATTCTAAAGATCTGCCTGGAAGAGGACATGTGTCTATATCGTCCTAATGCACAGTGAGGAGGACAGTTTGAGTGGCCAAAGACTCTCTCTAAGGATCACAGCTGGAGAACTGAAGAGATTACTTGAGTCTTAGGATCAGAAAGCCCCAAAAATATCAAACAGTCTTTAGATCACCACATGTTGTTTGGGAGGGTTTCAAGAAAAATCCTCTTCGCTCATCCAAAAACAATCTCCAGCATATTCAGTTGTCAGACACGACTGGAACTTCAAACAGGACTGACTTCTATGGTCGGCTTTTTGGCAGCAAACCCATCAGATGGGTTTGGTGCAAACGGATAAAAAGTATCCCATGTCTACGGTTAAATATACTGCTGGATCTTTAAATGTTGTGGGCCTATTTTTCTGCCAGAAGTCCTAGACATCTTGTTCAGATACATGGCATCATGGATTCAAATCTTATAATGGGTTATTTTTGGATCTTTCATCAGGACAATGATTTAAAACAAACATCAAAATCAACACAAAAATGTGTCACTAAGCACAAAATAAAGCTTCTGCAATGGCTTCCCTTACCTGTACCCTATAGAAAAGGCATATTTACCAAGGGTGCCAATATTAGTAGAGAACACTGTATCTATCTAAGTTATGTTATGGTTGAAAAACAGTGCTTTCTTTGCAGTTTTTGGCATACGTTCAGTATGAAAGGCAGCTGATGGACTCTGGGCTTATGAACATTAATACAGACATGAACCCACACACAGACACACTCACACACTCCCCTGCTGTTTAAATAGTGCTGATCTTCTACAAAACAGGGAGTTCGGTAATCACTGCTCGTTTCGATTCGATTCACGACGGGCGGTGCGGAGTTGGAGGGGCTGTATTACATCGCTCTGTGGGAACTATCTAATTCAGACCTCCACATAACTCTGCCTAAAAATCAATAGACTACAGTCCAGCCAGAGACTGACGGAGATCGAGAGACACGGCGTATAAGGAAGAGAGAGAGAGTTGGGCTGACTGTAAAAGAGATGGGGGAGAGACAGACGATACTCTCTCTGGAACCCAGAAGCTATAATATCCATCCTTGGCGGTTCACTTGACATTTACTTGCCCTGCTTTTCTCTGCCTCCTAACTCCCGGCGTTCCGACTCTCATGGGTCTGTCGACCGGGTGAACAGATAACAAACCTGTCAGAGCGGGTTTAGAAAGAGGATAAATCTAGAGCCAGGCTGAAGGATGATGGGTTCCAGAGGGCAACATGTTTGTGTGTGTGTGACCATAAGAGGAGACTAAGAAACGTCGGCCTGTATGTGTGCGTGTTAGCGACCATCAGGACTGACACGGGACACCTTGGGAGAACAGCCGTAGCGTACAGGCGGCCCTCGCGTCTAATCTGAGGACTGGTCTCGCCCTAGCTCTAGTCTCTGTGCTTTACAGAAAGAGCTCACAAAAAGCCTTTCACCAGCCCTGCGGTGAGGTCAGAGCACCGGGGCGGAGGGCTGAAGCGAGGGAAGACAGAAAGACAGAGTTTGAGTGGTGTTAGTGAAAAAGACTGGGAGGTGTCTCTTTAAGGGCCTGATAGCATTCTCTGTGATGGGCTCCCCAGGGTCTCTGAAATGTCACAGCTCTGAGGCCATGGGCTGTCATACCCGTAGACACCGGGGACTCTGGGACTGAGAGATATGCAATAGACCTGCCTCAAAGCTAAATTTGAGAACACAGCATTTCCACTTCGCTCTCTTGGTCAAACGTCCATCAAATCAAGCCTTAAAGGAATACCAGTCATGCAGTGTTTTATTCAATCACAAACCACGACTCACATCTAAACATTTATGTGCACCACAGTGTTAATTTAGTAGCACTGAGATACTATTACAGTTTTTATTAATATTTTAAATATTTTAAAAAATGTCTTTATATATTTTTTCAGTTTAATTTGACAGATTTTGTAATTAGTTTTTTTATTTGTTTTTTAATGTCTACAAAGTTTTTTTTCAGTTTTAGTTAAATATGTATTTATATATTGTATTATATTTTCAGATTTTCAGTATTGTATTTTATATATATATATATATATATATATATATATATATATATATATATATTATTTCAATTAATATTTTATTTTATTCCAAATAACTTTTTTTTAACCTAACTATAAAAACCTGTAAAGCCTGTTGCCGCCACTGAATAAAAAATAAAAAAGGTAATTGCGACTTTTTATCTCACAATTCTGACTATTTTTCTTGCGAGTTTACAACAGATTATATCATGCAATTCTCACAATTTGGACTTTCTCAGAATTGAGAGTTTATATCTAGCAATTCTGATTTTATAACCGGCAATTGCAAGTTAAGTCAGAATTGTGATCAGAATTCTGAGAACATATCTGTCTTTTTTCCCCCTCAAAATTGGACTTCATAACTCGCAATTGCGCGTTTATATCTCACAATTCTGAAAAAGTCAGAAATGTAAGAAAAAAGTTTTTATCTTACAATTCTGACTTTATTTCTCGCAATTGTGAGTTTATATAAGAATTGCGAGAAAAAAGTTAGGATTGCGACAAACTCGCAATATCAAGGAAAAGTCAGAATTGTGAGTTTGTATCAAGCTATTCTGAGTAAAAAAATCTGAAGTGTGAGATAAAATATATATATATATATTTTTTTTTTATTCGATCTTGCAACTGACTTTTTAACTCGCAATTGTGAATTTATACCACACAATTCTGACTTTATAACTTGCAATTATGAGTTTGTATCTCACAATTTGGAGAAAAAAGGTCAGAATTGTGAGTTAAAAAAGTTGAAAAATTTCAACTCAAGTGGAAAATTCACATGACACATAGGGCTGGACAATAATTCAATGTCTATATATCTTTTTTTTTTTTCAATAACAATAATGATATGATTTTTAAACATTTCCGATATTTCAATATACATGAAAAACATCCCGCAAGTAATCTAGAGGGATAAAGGGAATTGAATATTTGCATCGCTTTTTGTGTGCACACACCATTTTCGTAACAACTGTAAGATTATGTTGAATATACTGTGGGGAAATATTCAGTGAAAAAAAAAATTGTCTTTAGGTGAATGACACAGGATTGATGACCTTCATTTTAGGAGTGTGTTAAACAGTTTTGGTATACTGATTCGAATGTCCCTGTTCTACAATGGGAATGATGAAAACGTCCTTTGGAAGGGCTAAAAATTGCACATCAATTACCTGAAGCAGTGAGGCCTGTCTTATGTCCCAGCCACCATTTTATAAAACCAGAAAATGTCAATACCGAAGTCACAAAGCTCTACATCAAGGACATTTACCGGAGAGAGGCAGAAAGGAGAAAAACAGAGAGTATGTAAGGTTAACGTTTGCTATAACAACAAAAATAAAAGAGATTAGTTAGCATGCTCTGTAAAAATGAAAACGAATAGGCAGGGAGACATCTTTAAATCCCCTTGAAAAGCACATGAGCATCTCTGGGAGACTTGCGTGTTTATTAATGAGCAGCATGCCACGGTTTAATCAGTGCATGGAGAATACTTATACTTGAGAAAGGCTGCACAGCGTTTAAACTCCTGCCTGCTTGTAGAATTCGCTAATAATGGGAATTTAATTCAAAGCAGGAGTGGAAATAAAGAAAACAAACCCAAAACAAAAGGAAACACTTCAAAAACACAGAGCAAACACAGCCGAATGCT
Organism: Garra rufa; assembly: GCF_049309525.1. Lineage (NCBI taxonomy): Eukaryota > Metazoa > Chordata > Actinopteri > Cypriniformes > Cyprinidae > Garra > Garra rufa. The sequence continues at coordinate 18,551,084 of NC_133383.1, forward strand.
TTAGTGTTAAAAAACCAGGTGATGCTAACAAGGGGTGGGTGCAAACTAAAAATCAGGCAAGCAAAAAAAAAAAAATCGCATACAAAAGACCATGTTCTCATTTTCTGTCTGAAAGCCCCACCAGGACCATTGAAACTTGCTTGATTTCCCCAGTCCAATTATAACAGTGTGCTCGGTCCTTCCAGAATAGCAGCGCAGAGCTGAGGGACGGCGTCTGCGTAAGCGAAGAGAAGCTAATAAAGTCCCTGAAGTTGACTCCATTTCGCTGCTCCAGCTAATGGGCTGTGATATTTTCCCAAACTAACTGCTGCTGTGCCCCCTGGAAGCTAATCTAGCCTTGTGCTTTGGAGGCCGGGCCGTGCCACGCTCAACCTACCTCGCCGTCCAAATCTCGTCTTCACTGTCCTGGTGACTGAGGAGCAGACACAGAATCGAGGCTTACTCATGCATGATCGCCGTTCAGGCTGTTTTTGGGCAAAGGTTGCTTCTGGTGCCACGACACCCTGTGACGCCATGCTGCCTCGAGCTATCCGAGGGGTTTTTTATTAAACCAGGCCTGAGAGACAGAAAGCGATATGCACGGTTGTTGAAGGACTCTCTTTAAAACCCCTATATGGCTCTCGGGTGGCTAATAGCATCCTGGATGCTGCAGTGGGTAGAAATGGGCAGACATAAATCTGAGAAGATGGCTCCCTGGTCAGCCATAAGGCAGACAGCTCGCCCCATTCCAGATGGTTGCGAGACAGACCGGTGGCATTATAGTCAGAGTTTGGGACTGGCCATTGACTACATATTAGAGACCATCATATTTTTGTAGTCTCAAATAAACCACGGTCCATTTCAAAGCACAAGCCAAGTATTTAAACGGATCCGCCTCACAATGGTGGTTTAATTGTTATTAACCCTTTTAGCGAATGACTCACAGACAACTCAGTTTCATGAAATTTATGCATAAGATAGGCCTGTTGAAATATAAATATTACTTTTTTTCATTTTTAAAATATAAACTATAAATACAGTTGAGGTCAAAAGTTTACATCCCCCTTTCAGAATCTGCCAAATGTAAATTATTTTACAAAAATAAGAGGGATCATACAAAATGCATGTTATTGTTCATTTAGTACTGACCTGAATAAGATATTTCACATATCCACAACTGTGTTTTTTTGTTTAGTCACAGTTTTTCATGAGTCTCGTTTGTCCTGAACAGTTAAACTACCTGCTGTTCTTCAGAAAAATCTTTCAGGTCCCACAAATTCTTTGTTTTTCAGCATTTTTGTGTATTTGAACCCTTTCCAACAATGACTGTATGATTTTGAGATCGATCTTTTCACACTGAGGACAACTGAGGGACTCATACTATTACACTAGACTATTACAGAAGGTTTAAACAACATAAGGAAACATGATGCATCAAGAGCTGGGGATGAAAACTTTTAGAATTTAAAGATCAGGGTAAATTTATTTATTTTGTCTTCTGGGAAACATAATTGTATATTCTGTAGCTTCTGAAGTGCAGTACCAAATGAAAAAATATGATATTTAGGCAAAATAAGAAAAATCTACACATTCTGTTCAAAAGTTTTCACCCCTGGCTCTTAATGCGTGGTTTTTCTTCTAGAGCATCAGTGAGGGTTTGAACCGTCTGGTAACACATTATTAAGAATAATTATTAAGAACGGGGTTATTTTTATAAATTCGACTATTATTTTCTCTTGTGGGCTACATGTAAACATCTTCCATGTGAAATATCTTATTCAGGTCAGTACTAAATAAAAAAAAACATGCATTTTGTATGATCCCTCTTATTTTGGTAAAGAATTAACATTTTGCAGATTCTGAAAGGTGTATGAAAACTTTTGACTTCAACTGTACATTGTATAATGTAATCAAATGTATAAAAACACTGCATATTCTTCACTGTGTAAATTAAATATATATATTTATTAGGGCCGGGACTTTAACGCGTTAATTTAGATTAATTAATTACACAAAAATAACGCGTTAAATTTTTTTAACGCATTTTAATCGTTTTTTTCGCATTTTAATTTAAAAGTTTTGCACCGCGGAACGTTTCTCACTGGGTGAGATTCGGCGGACCGATTATACTGGAGCACAAACTAGCGTTCAGACAAGCCAAAGAACTTATACCAAAGAAGCTGCGTCCGTCCTAAATAGTATTGAATGTCCCAAATCGTAGTATGTTTAAAAAGTATTCCAAAGATTCCCGGATGGTCTACTACTTAACGATCAATGCACACTCTTAACTGCTAATATTGCCCGCAACACACTGCGCCGTGAACGAGGATTCGATTAGAACTACAAACACGCATAAAATGTGTTAAAAAACTACAAACATGGAGGATATGCGCGACCAACGGACAGGTAGAGAAAGGGGTTTGAGTGATAAATAATCAGTGTGTAACCTGATAAAAACTATTTTTTTAAATGTTATCCGCGTTATATTCCATGTGCAGCAACATTTATAATGATAGGTTTGGTCATTAACGTTTAAATGCATAATTAAGCAAACACAAGAGCAGAGTTCTCGGAATGAAAGACTCGTTAAAGAACGTGCCTCTTGCTACCCTATGCTTGCTACACTTAATGGCAATATTGCACTGGTCTGTTGGACTTGGTTGAACAAAAATAAACAATATTTTGTTGCTTAAGCTTATGTATTCAGTCATTATTCAATGGTATACTAAAAATCCATGTAAAAATCTTAATTCTCACTGTTCTCAGGTCAAATATTTACATGCGATTAAAATGCGATTAATTTCGATTAATTAATTACAAAGCCTCTAATTAATTAGATTAAATTTTTTAATCGAGTCCCGGCCCTAATATTTATATATATATACACAATATACTATTACACATGAGTTTTCCTTCTTAGCTGTTTGCATTTACTTAAGACCTTAATTACTGCATTTACTAGGACACTTGCAAAGACGGTTGTTTTGACACATACAAGCGTGTGTATTTACACCATTTGCACATGTGCGCAACTCTCTGGCAGAACACGCATATAACAAAATTAGTTCTTTTGCTGCTGATTATGTTTCAGTGGCTCAAAATCACGTTTTTAAACAGCAACCCTAAAAAATAAGTGCAAACGATACGTTTTTGTGTAACCCTGATAGAGTCGATAGTCAAAAATTTCTACTGGTTAATCGTGTTTATCGGTATATCATCCACCCGTAGTACTGTACGTTTAAAATCTCAAATGCACCATCATGGTCCTTTTCAAAACACAAGCTAAGTGTTTAAACAAATCCATCTCACAATGGCTGTATAATTGCTACTAACTCTTTCATGAAATTGATTCGCGAACAATTCTATGTCATGAATTGCTATGCACCACTCCATATGGGAGATCAACAGTAGAGGAGAGCCCTTGCAATTATGCATGTGACATTCAAGACCCTGAACTGTTCAGAGATAGTTATAGATACCACAAAAATCATGTTGAGTGTAAAGCAATGTAATTAAACGAGCACGGAAGAACGCCGTTCAAATGATGAGATGTGCTGCGTTCATTATACGCCCTCCATTCAAGTCTCATCACACACTTAGAGAGAAGAAAAGAGATTCGAAAAACAGTCCATTTTTAACAGGCAGTTGCAAAGGTTAATTATTTTCCTAATTACGTCTAGAAATGTCAAACATTTGTTTTCTCCCTAATTGACAAGAAAATTAACTGTGAACCGCATTGAGGGTTAATCCCAAGTCTGTCGTACAAGGCTCTGAGTGTCTCAATGCACAGAAAGTATAAAAAGCAATTATGGTCCCCGCTGTGGCGTCCTTTAAAATCACTTAAAAGCAGCGTAAAATTCAATGCAGATATGCGGAGACAAAAATCGCAATTATGCCTAGTATCCTGTGGCTCTTGAAGCTGCACTTGAGACCGTAAAGTTCAATAATTCTACACACATACCAGCAGTAAGAGCATAAGGGGAAGCATAATCTCAGTGCTAATCAATATTAATTCCTTCGCCTCTCTAATGACAAGGTGTAGTCAATGTCTGGCCAGACTCTCACTCTCTTGGGTTCAAGCACGCTGGGCTTGTTCTGCAGGCACCTGTCTGCCCTTGTACCTGCGCTGTATTATAGGCGATTATCACACCTCGTCCCCCAGGCAGACGGTCTTCATGCGTCTGCAGCATTGATCTCATTTGTTGAGGAGATAAGGTGGTAATTGGATGAGGCCTGAAATCAGATGGACCTCCATGGCTAGGCCAGGGCTAATTCCACTATCCCTGACCTGCCTAAGCAGCTAGGCCACGGCCACAACTACAGGGGGTTAATCCTGTCCAATCCCACCCTCAAGCCAGCTCATCACCATCTGGGCTGCTGTCCACCTCTCTTCCTCCTGTTGGAGCCAAGCCTCCAAGCCATCGAAGGGAACAAGGAAACAAGGGTACCCGACCGTTGCAGACAAAAACCTGAGCCAGGACCTTAATTGCAAATGCATGATCTATTGAACTGTGATGCTGACTACAGTTGCTGTCTGCAGGATATAGTGCTACATAAATATTTAAAGCTGCATGACATTACAAAACAACATCAAAGTCTGAGTACCTACACAGTCCACTTCCCTGGGTGATTATTCTTGGAGGCACAGTGATAATTTTGTTAGTTTTCAGAAAAAAGACCCAAGTATGGTGTGAATAAACTCAGTAATACAGGCTTGCTATGAGTTTACTGATTTTCTCAGAATGTTTATCAACTTTAATAAGTTACACATTATTAGTGGCCCATAAAAAGCTAAATATGTTACTTTTTAATTTTAAATAAGTAATAAGTATTTTTTATTTAATTAGAATTATATATAAGAAAATAAGTCAATATTAAAAAATAAATCTGTAAATTTAATATATTTTTACTTCAGATAGCAACTGATTCTTTTTTTTTTTTCGAATAAAGAAAATTACTTAGATTAGAATAATTTTTCTTATAATTATTTAATTAGACAATAGTTAATTAGATGTGTCAAGATGAAAAATGGGATTGTGTGTGAGCACAGGTACTGGTGTTCTCCAGTTGCATACCGTGAGTCTTAAACACCATTGTTTCCTCCTTCTTATATAAATCTGGTGTTTGCAAAAGACCACTGAAAAAGAGGCCAATTCCAACATAACAGACTATGACGTTACATGGCAGAAAATGCTTAGAAACAGATGCTGAATTTGGAACTGCATAGTAGAATACTACTCTTACCTTTCCTGCCATAGAAAGATATTATAAAAAGTAATATGCTATGCAGTCCTGAATTCAGCAAGAGTTATGGCAATATGCCAATATACTAGCCTCTCTTCTGCCCCTCGCAGCACTGGAGATTCTAGAGAAGTTACATTCTCCATATAATACTAAAGAAATTTGTTTTGTTAACACTTTACACCAAAGTTAAATTTATTAATGTTAGTTGCGTATACTACGGCAGAGCGCGTACATGTGTAACTATCCAGATGACAAGCTCGTGCTCAGGATAGATGGACGTGGCTGTGTATCAAAGGTAAAACATTATATAAATACTGTTCAGTTTCTCGCAAAAAAAATGATCGTTTCGTGTCTTAAGACATCAATGTATCGTCACAAGTCGCAGGGTATAATTTGGATTTGTCTGTGCATGTTTTTGTTTACTTTTAAAGGTCTGGTGCCTATCCACTTCCATTATTTGGCTGACAGACTGCACTGGTTTTAGTTAAAAATCTTTGTTTGTGTTCTGCTGAGGAAACAAAGTCACCTACATCTTGGACGCCCTGGGGGTAAGCAGATAAACATCAAATTTTCATTTTTGGGTGAACTATCTCTTTAAGGATTATATCAAAGGCCGATCTAATCCTTGTTTAAAATTGACTAAACAACATTTAATTCAAATGTCCACTTAATCTTTAATATTTGCCCATTTATTTAAAACAAAAATGCTACAGCCACTATATTTTCTTGAATATAGATCATCAAAACGTTTAAACTTAGAGTTTTGAGCTTTTATTTTGAAATTGTGATGAACAGTTAGCATATTTAGAAAGATAATGATTTATTTTTTCTGTTTGTGCATAGGTTTCTAAATGATTTATCTTATAAATCTAAAAAAAATAAAAGCAATGTTGCATTCCCATTTGAATGTTATAATAAACTCAGACTCACAACAACATGCAGAGATGGAGTTGCAGAGATAGAGATGCTCCACACATGTAATTAATAACTGTTTGTGTGGAGCAGCATTTACTGTGAACGGACTCTGAGATGTATAATTTAAAGCGCATATATCAAACCTTGCATATATTTATTTAATTAAATCATAGTGTTTGTGAATTCACAATAGTATTATGCTTTATTATGATTTTAAATGGGTTTAATATATCATGCAGCCTTAGAAAATGGTCTAAAAATGCATTTCATTCATTCTCATCCATGTAATGTGCCACTTTCGGTATTTTGCCAGTTACTCAAAATGGGGCAACATGGAATCAAGGATTTTTAATAATCGAGTACTCGATTTGAATCAAGGAATCGTGACAGCCCTATATTAGTTAAAGGTATAGCTCACCCAAAAATGAAAAATCTGTCATCATTTATACCCTCTACTCATTCTAAACAAGCATGACTTAATTTCTTCTGTAGAACGCAAAATAAAATATTTCAAAAGCCTGAATAAAATATAGCATTAAACAATTCTCACATAGCATTGTGGAACATACAACAACAACAGAACAATAGAAACAACCATACCGCAAGCTATAACTGACTGCGTGGCATGTTTTGAGAGAAGTGAGATGAAGCAGTGTATCAGGTGAAAAGCAATAAGCTATGCCCCGAAGATGAAAGCTTCACAAATCCTTTGATGACTCAGAGTTTGGTGCATAGTGCTGTTTTTGATCAGACTAACTAGAACGGAGGGAGTTTTGCAGAATGCAGTCATGGGTTTGATAAAGTGTCGAGAAAGTCTTGGGCTCGTCAAAGAAAAATCTTTCTCAAAAAAAAAAAAAAAAAATACAAATTCCCTCTTAAGCCTGTGTGCCTTGAGCAAAAAGCTTTTAAGCCTGGAGACACTTACTGTACCGTGTCATTTCCAAAAACATAAACTCTCACTTAGAGTGAACATTCTTGTGGCGTATTTTCATTTCCAGAAGTATAATGGACAATAATAAGCGAAATGGTGGAGACCCGCAGTGCACCCGGTTCTGGGAAGTGAAGAAATTCTTCAAAAACGCTGCAGCGAGAATATTCCGGCGATAAAAATATCTATAAAACTGTAAACTTATTTTTATCCTCTCGCTGCTCCGACTGCCTCACAGTGACAATAACTGGCAAAGAAAACTATTTTTCTCTGCATCCCTCTTGAACACTCAACTCAACAGTACCAGCAGCGCTAGAAGGTAATTCGACCGGCCAATTTAAACATGTCATGATCGAGCTGGAAAGAACAAACGGACATCAAAGAACAAACCTCAAATCTGAGAGAACGAGCGGCTTGCTGGCGGGAGGCTGAGAGAGGGACGAGAAACGGGTGGGGGGGAGCTCCGAATCGTGTGTCATTACGATCACACCGCTGTGTTGCTATTCTGGATTCCTGGGGTTTGACATCTAGATTGCAGATGGATAAGTGTGCCTTAAAACCACATCCCCCATCAGGGAAAAGAAAATCATTTCTCATAACGGCATCTATTTACTGGCACGGCCTATCTCTCCCACAGGGCCCGAAACAAATGAAAATGTTATTTCTCTCCTCATGAACTCCCACCTTTTCTGTCTGCCTTTCTTCACTGCCAGCAATTTCATTCTCCCTCTAAATTTGAGTTAAGTCCATGACTAGGGGGAAATAATGTCTCTGGAATAATCTTTCTGCAACTAGAATTCCAGGGGGTTGTGTTCCTATATTTATATACCTTCGCATTTATTTACTTAGTTCTCGGGCTTTTTGCCTCGCGGTTTTCCGAGGAAATTGCAGCGGCTTCTGATACGGAAGTGATGCGACATACGGAGGATCTCTCTGTAATCCCCTTAGCCGCAGCGAGGTCTTGACGGGGGCCGAACATGTCCTCTGCCAAACATATAAACAGGCACAACAGCGCCTGTCAGAGAGGTATTTCGCACGCCACTCATAAGATGATGCAAAGCACAACATTAGCTCAACCCTGGCCAAAGCTAAGCCAGGAATGACACAATTGTAAGCATTGCAAAACAACCTGATAAAAGTTGAAAACCACCTCCATAAAGCGCCTCATATATACTATATCTTCCAGTATGTTAAAGAAATATTTCACCCAAAAATGAAAATTCTGTCATTAATTACTTACCCTCATGTCGTTCCAAACCCATAAGACCTTCATTCATCTTCAGAACACAAATTAAGATATTTTGGATGAAATCTGAGAGCTTTCTGGACCTGCATAGACTGCAACACTGCTCTGCGCTTACTTTTCTTTTTAGGAGCACTTGTCAAAAATTTGAGGTGATATTTGACTCCTTAAAGTGAATTAAAGGGGAATTTAGTTTTTTCCTTTGTTTTCTAACTTTTTCTAAAAGTAAGTCATCTTTTATGTCGAATTTTTATTATTTATTTATTTAAAAAAAAAAATTTGACAACAAAATAGAGCAAAATCAGGCAATAGTGTTATAGTCAGACAATGTAAGTCACTTAATATTAACTTCTTGTTTATTTAACTGTTGTATTAAATCAATATCTCATTTACAAACTCATAAAAATCATTAAAAGCTGTCACTCATCTTAGTTCATCTCTCAAAGTTCCATTATAATCAACGGAGCACTCTACACTGCACAATAAATCTCTTATTTACACTCTCTCTACACTTTGTTTATGAAAGAATTCGTCACATACTGTATGTCTGTGATACATTACTCAACTTTGTAAAAACATGTAGAAACCTTTGAAGTTCCCCTCAGCGCAAACACAAATATGCTGATCGGGTCAGTCACATTGGTGCTCCTAAATATTTTTTTATAGTCGCACACAGTAGTCGCAAATGGTCGCACTTGTAGAGTCGCAATTGACACGTTCAAGGCCCAGAAAGTTAGTAAGGGCATCATTAAATAGTCCATGTGGCACCAGTGGTTCAACCATAATGTTATGAAGTTATGCGAATACTTTTTGTGTGCAAAGAAAACAAAAATAACAACTTTATTTAACAATTTCTTCTTTTTCCATGTCAGTTCTGTCTATGTAGGGTCAGAAAGTTCAGAAGATGAATGAAGGTCTTACAGGTTTGGCATAACATGACGGTGAGCAATTAATGACAGAATTTTCATTTTTGGGTCAACTATCCCTTTAATATGACAAAGTGGCTTGTTTTCAATTTTTTTTATTAACAGAAACTGGGAATATAAATCAAAATTGTATTCACTTCAGTTGTATATTATTTTTTTAATTACTTTTATTTTAAGGTAGATTATTTTAATAAAACGTACTTCATCTGAATAATGTTTGCAGTTTGCAGAGGCGCCTTGGTTGAAAATCATTACATTTAAAAATGTAAATAAACAGAAAAGTAAAAATGGTATGATACAAAACCTTAATTTTACACTTAAATCCAATTACTTATTTTGTATATTATATATTTATATTTCATTTCAAATAATAAAAATGACAAAAAATGCCCAATTGAAGCATTTTCAGTAGTGGTAACAGTAGTAGTGATCCCGTGGCTCTACTCAGGATTCAGATGTCAGTTCTGAGCAGGGTTGTACTGTAACGGTGGTTTGAGGTGGATGTTTTAATAGCTTGTTCTTTACAGGACTCTTTAACACTCTGTGTGTACTCAGCCTCTTCCACTCAAGCATAAATCTCAACAAAACCGTGACAGATAGTTCTGGAACCTTGGCTGGATTCAGAACACCCAGCAAGAATTTATGTTTCCCCAACCACCTGCGTGGCCTGACATGCCATTAAAACGACTGCTGGATGGAAATCAAAACCCAGTAACTACTTTACTTTTTCATTCCATCTAGTTTTTTTTTCTTTTGCATATGAGGAGGAAAACATGTGGTTTTTACACTAAATCACGAAGGCAATAAAACTTAGCGATTCGTTATAAATCAGTCTTTTACAAAACTAAGTCTAAAAAAAACAAGACTTTTCTTTATTTACTCATTTCCTTTGATTATATAGTTCTGTGCTTTGAATGAAGTCATTCTCAGACACGCTCTCTGATCTGGGTCTGAGTGACTGAAAAACACAGCGCAGTCCATTAACCGAACATCAATGAGCACAATGCGACTGTGACGCCTGCAGTGTGTTAAAAGCCCCTTTAAATACAGTCTAATGGTTCAGAGCCCAGTGATATACCTTCTTACTGCAGCCCAGCAGACACATTCACACATTAAAATCCTATGGAGGACAAAACAGCAGGAAGGCCTGGAGATAATGGCCATTCAGACTGCAATATCCGATTGGTGTACTGAGCTGGTAAGCAGTCAAGAGCTGGTTTTTGAAAGCTCAACTTGGTGTTCTCTATTAACGCAACATTGTGAAACAAACACAGTCATTCTAATGCCAGCATGCTAAAAACACAATTGATCCTTGAAACACATCAATAAAAACAGATAGATATACTCTAAAATCCCTTTGGATGAGTCACGTTTGAAGCTGTTGAAAATAGTCAATATATACACCACCTATGACCAATCAACTGAATTGCACAAATTCCTGATAAAATGTAATACTGTAAAAATTATGTGATCAATAAGTCATGCCAAAATATGCTTTTTCACTACTTTAACTCATCAAAATAGTTACACAAGATTCATTTAAGACGTGATAAAATGATTGAAATGACTTGTACAGCCAATTTCATTTTACCTTAACATTTAAGGCAGCATCTAAACTTAAGTTCAAGTAGGCATTTTTTTTATGGTGTACTATTCAAAAGTGAATTATTACACTACTATATAATTTACAATCGCATTATTTACAAATTGTTTAGTGTGAATATTATTTATGAATTATTCAATCATGAATCCTTATTAAGTACATTTTATTTTTGTTGATTTACAAATTGTTTAGTCTTAATGTTATATGCACTGCAGCTCAAAATTTTGGGATCAGTAAGACTTGTAATGTTTTTTAAAGAAGTCATAAAGGCTTATGCTCATAAAGACTGCATTTATTTGATAAAAAATACAGAAAAATACAGTAATATTGCAAAATGTAATTACAATATAAAATATTGGTATTTATTTTAATATACTTTCAAATATAATTTATTCCTGTGATGCAAACCTGAATTTTCATCAGCTGTTACTCCAGTCCTTGGTGTCACATGATCCTTTAGAAATCATTCTAAAATGCTGATTTATTATTAGAATTATCAATGTTGAAAACAGTTGTGCTGCCAAATATTTTTTGGAACCTGTGATTGTTTTTTCAGGATTCTGTGATGAATGACAAGTTTTTATTAAAAAATAAATAAATCTTTTCTAACAATATAAAACTATGCTATTACGTTTATGTTTATTTAACACATCATTGGTGAATAAAAGTATTAATTTCTTTCAAAAAAAGAAGAATTAAAAATTTACTAACCCCTTTTAAATTAATGCTGTTCTTTTTAACCTTTTACTGATAGAAGAATCCTGAAAAAAGTATCACAGGTTTCAAAAAAATATTTAGCAACTGTTTTTAACCTTGATAATAAATCAGAATATTAGAATGATTTTTGAAGGATGATTTGACACTGAAGACTTGAGTAATGATGCTGAAAATGTAGCTTTGTATCACAGGAATAAATTACATTTTTAAATATATTCACATAGAAAACAGTTATTTTGAATTGAAATAATATTTCACAATTGCAGTTTTTTACTTAGGGGTGGACGACAAAATGAAAAAAATCTTAAATCACTTACTTACTCACGATATAAGTAATTATATTTTGTGGTAACAATATATATCACAATAGTTGTAGTTATTTTTGCTTTAAATAAGGTCTTTATGATATGAACAGTTTTGATATCATACCATAGAAATTCTTAATTCATAATTCTTTTCACCAGTGTCAAAATCACCAAAAAATATGAATACTAGAAAAAACAAAAATCAAGCTCACTGAAGACAAGCAATAGGACAAAAAACTACAGTAGAACAAAATAGAAATGCTACATAGATTGTACAAAGTCTCTTCTTATTAAAGTTACAATAGTGATTTAGTCAAGAGCAGTGAGAGTTTTTCTCTTTTGTTGTTTGATTAACATGAATCACAGACAGCAGGACTGTTAGACTGCTGTCATTTTAAGAGCTGCCCGGATCCAATATACTGTTACACGTGTTTTCTTTCTCAGCTGTTTGCTTTCACTTAAGACCTAAATTACTGTTCACAAGTATACTTGCAAAGATGCCATTTTGACATACAAGTGTGTGTATTTAACCATTCAAGGGCTATAAAGCAGCAAAAATAACTTAGCACGCACATATAGCAAAATGAATTCTCTTTCGCTGCTGATTGCGTTTGAATGGCTTAAAATCACTTGTTTTTAAACCGCAATGCTTAAAAACGTGCACAGATATTAACTTTTCGTGACCATGTTGCACAAAAACATCACATGAGAGTGTAACCGCTATAGAGGCGATAGTCCAAAATCTCTACCGTTTGATTATGTCTACCGGTATATTGCTCACCCCTATTTTTACTTACTAAAAACATTTTAATAAAAATTACTGTGAACTTGAAATGCATCAAACAACATCACTTAAGTGTGGTAAAATATTCTACAGAAGCCAAAAGTCAATGTAGCGAATCCAGCACAACAGTGAGAAAGTTGATTGGCAGTACTAAACAGTTTCGGCCATGCTCTGCGAGAAGAAATGGAGAGTAACCAGGCCTACAACCCCACAATAGGGGACCTTTCCAACTTCTCTTCCCACTTTCTCTCATCCCTGGAGAACCTCACACAGCCTTTCCATCAGCACCTGGGTCTGCTGAAGATACGGCAGCGCTACTTGGCCTGGGCAAGGCAGTCTCTATCCATCATAAGGAAGGATCATTAAGGAGTGAAAACACGAGTCGCCTCTGAGGAAGCCAAACAAGCAGGGGGGAGAAAAAAAATTGCAGGAAGAGAAAGAAGTCTGGTATATTTACAACACAGGCTTTGGGAATAGGGTCATGGCAGCTCAGTTGAAAACACACACGCGGAGGCTCTAGGTCAGGGTGATTTGTAGGCCCAGGAGAAGTGAGCTTGTGCTGGTGTTTATGAAAGCGACTGATGCCTGTATCCTGGTGGGCAAGGCTGAGTTTATTTTAGCTTACAGCCAAGGTATTTTCTGTAAAAGCAATGTATTTGACAACTTTGCTCAAGTGACGCTCGCTCCGCAGAGGGTGAGGGGTGCCGATGCATTGCACCCATATGCTGTTAATAGTGTCATACAAACATACAGACATGCTTGCTATACAGGCTCGAAGTCAAAAAAATCTTTTCCTCTTTCTTTCTCTGCCGCATTCTTGCACATTCAGAATATGGTACCCACGTTGGTCTCTTATTGCTATGGCAACTAGCGATTTCTCTTGCTTCTTGGGCCCCGTGCTGTCATTATCCAATCAGAACAAGACCTTTGTTAAGATTCCCTCAGGCTCCACTTATTCAACTCACTATGATGAACTGACCTTAACACTAAAGGGAGACTGAGGGAAACGCCAGCAAGAGAGAGATTCCTCCAAGCTATCCATCTCTATTCAGAAAAAATAATAAATAAAATGAGGAAAAGACGAGCATTTAAATGGCATTACAATATGCACTCTGATCTGAAAAGATGACAAAGAGAAAGAGACAATCTAGTGCCTGCCAGCACTTTTTGTCTGCTTCTTTCTCACTCCCTTCCTCCTACCATCTGTGGGTGAAAAGAAGAGGAATTTGTAGAAAATGGAACAAGGTTAGCTGGTGAATGACTGGATGATGCTGAACTGGACTGGATTCAAAAGTACTGTGTTGTTAACAGGCTCTGATACAGATAATTTACTCCACCCCTTGTCATCTAAGATGTTCATGTCTTTCTTTCTTCAGTCGTAAAGAAATAATGTTTTTTGAGGAAAACATTTCAGGATTTCTCTCTATATAGTGGACTTCTATGGTGCCTGCAAGTTTGAACTTTGAAGTTTGAACAATCCCAGCCGAGGAAGAAGGGTCTTATCTAGCGAAACGATTGATTATTTTCTAAAAAAAAAAAATGACAATTGATATTCTTTTTAACCTTAAATACTCATCTTGTCTAGCTCTGCATGAACTTCGTGTATTCTGGTTCAAGACAGTTAGGGTAGGTTGAAAAGCTCCTTCAAATTGGTCCTACATCGCCGTTTCAGTTTTTTTGTAAAAGGCGTTTGATCTTCTTTGCATGTTCACTTTGTAAACACTGGTTCAGTACTTCTGCAGCAATTTTGAAGTTGGAGAAGGAAATGAGATGGGAGTTTACACCCTTACCATCTTGCACCGAAATGCGCAGAGTTTACACAGAGCTAGACAAGACAAGTAAACCAATAAATAAAATTTATAAAATTCACAAGCCACTGTCGACTTCATTCTCTGGAAGTTATAAATCTTGCACTTGGTGCTTTAGAGCCTCAATATGATTGATTCCTGACCTGATGGGTAAGTGCTGACTACATGTGTGGATATGTTCATCTGTGTTGTCCCTCTCTCCCCATCACCCATGATGGACAGTTAGCTGTTAGATAATGACAGCCCAATACAGACAAGCTGTGATGCAAGCAGACCGACCTGTCACTGTGTGTCAAAATCTCCTGCCACATTCACACAAAAACACTCTCAGGTTCAACTTAGTCCACACCTGTGAACAGTGGATGAATTGAGGAAGATGTCTTAGCGGCCTTGAGACTCTAAAGATGTTTTTTTCAGTAAAACCATTTGAATTGTGTGTCATTTACAACAGCACAATTCAGAGTATAATTGATAATTCAAAGCAAATTCTGACTCGCACCTGGAGCTTTGAAAGGCTTAAATTAAAAAGACAATCAAAAGTTGATCCAAAAATTATAATATTGTATAGCAGTCACAACAGTCAGAGTTTTTCGACATACCCTAACTGTCTTGAACTGGAAAAAACAGTTCAGACAGAGCAAGAAAAGATGAGCCTTTGAGGTTAAAAAGTATATACATTGTAATAAAAAATAAATAAACAAAAAAAGATAATTTCCCTAGATAAGAACTTTCTTCCTTGGCTGGGATATTTTACAACCGCATTTGGGATTGTTTGGGGCACCATAGAAGTCCACCATATGGAGAAAAATTCTGAAATGTTTTCTTTAAAAAACATAATTTACGACTGAAGAAAGAAAGACTTGAACATCTTGGATGACAAGGGGGTGAGAGTACATTATCTGTAAATTTTTGCTCTGAAAGTGAACTTCTTCTTTAATGACAGGCAGCATTATACATGTTTATTAGGCTGCTGTCTCTTTAACACCAAACGCACATAGATCTAAAAATACTGCCTACTGTTTACTTTCGCTTAAGACAAAAACGGCTGCATTTATGATGATATACTGCCGTATTTTTGTGCATATTGGACAGTAAATGTGAAAGAAAAGTCAGTTCATGGGGCAGCCATGGCCTAATGGTGAGAGAGTTGGGTTTGTAACCCAAAGGTTGCCGGTTCAATTCCCACACTGGAAGGAATTGAAGGTGGGGATTGTGAATGAACTGCTCTTTCCACCTTCAATACCTTGAGCAAGGGGCACACAAATTTCTGTGCTCGTGTTACAGATGTGTGTGCTGCAAGCAAACAGTGCAAGTTTTGTCCCCTCCTTCACTTAAATCGTTTGACTTTAAACTCACATTAAAATGCGAAAGCAGGAATCGCTAAGCGGAATCAAAATGCGCGTATCTTATCGAATACCTGGTTCTTGGCAATTTGGAACTGGTTCTAAAATGGACCCGGTTCTCGATACACAACCCTAGCAGTGACCAAAACTCCCATCAGCAGAAAGAATCAAAAGGTTAAGCTCACCTTTGCTGAGGAGCATGTTGTGTGGAGAGAGGAGAACTGGTCTAGAGTTTACTTTTGCGATGAGAGCAAGTTTAATTTATTTGGGTCTGATGGAAAACACTAAAGCCCAAATGCGTAAAGAAGTCAGTGAAAGGTGGAGGAGGAAGTGTCACGGTTTGGGGGATGTTTCTATAGCAGGAGTTGGGCCTCTTATATAGCAACATGGCAGGGTGAATGCAAATGTTCATCAGAACCTACTTTAAAAACAGTTACTTCCCTGCAAGCATCTCCCAATCAGCCAACACTTTTCATGCAAGACAATGCCCTTGTCACGCTGCAAAACAGGTAAAGCAGTTCATTGAAGCTAAGAACACTGAAATAATGAAATGAACGGCCAAGATACCTGATCTTAATCCGATTGAAAATCTCTGGAAAATCTTTGGTAACAAAGTTATGGCTACAAAACTCACTTCAGTTACCAAACTATGGAAGAGATTGAAAAAAGAATGGACCAAGATCACACCAGCGCAGTGTAAGAAACGATGTCCTGCAGCCGCAGATGTGCTGAAGTCATAAACTCTACAGTTCCTACTAATTTCTGACAGCTGTAATCCTTCAAAATTTCAGTTGTATTCTTCTTTCGTGCTACAGTGGTTAGTGTTCTCTCATTTTGATCACTGTGTTCCACAAAATAAATGTTTTGTTGAAATGCCTTGGATATTTTGTCAAACATGTTAGTAGAACAGTAATATACCTACAGCTAATATTCCTTCATATTTTGAGATATGAAGATTAACTATATTTCATTATTCTGTGCAATAATACAGTTCACATTCTGCAACAATATAAACAAGAAAGTGTAGTGAGGTTGTTGTTTTTTCTGATACCAACAAAAGTTAATATACATATTTCCAGGCCTTAAAAATTGTCCTTAAGTAACCTAATATGGTTGACTTTAAAAATGTTAACAAAAATATATCTATTTTTAATGTGAATGTTCTGCTTTCTTGTGCTTTCTTTGAAATATTTCACACATTAGCTCTTGGCTGTGCTAAAAGTTTTCTACTTTGAGGATAAAAAAACAGTTGTAGTATTTAAAGGGAGAATGCTATCTGTGTAGATAAGCGTGTGTGCGCAGCGCTGGTCAGTTTTAGGCATAACAGCAAAGCAGAGCGGGACGAGTGGCAGGTTTATTGAGGTGCTGTCACCAGCCGTGTTTCGGGTCAAAGTGACTGACAGCTGATTTAGAGCAGTGCTGTTAAGCTATAAAGCAATCATAACCACTCCTGTTCTTTAGACACACTCCGTATCCTATCCACACTCACACAACACACTGACAGTTATAAACACACTGTCATCCAGACAGGCAAAAACAACCTCACTACAATTCCTCAAATGCTGGCACACAAGCACAAACAAAGACACATTTCTTTCCACACACACACACACACACACACACACACACACACACACACACACACACACACTGTGAACTTCTGTTCAAACACTTTAACTCCTGCCTCGATAATCAGCTAATTATAGGTGCGGTGCAACCGCTATATCTAAATGCTCATCTCTAATAAGGAACATTTCAAATTAGAGCGAGTGGGAGAAGAAGAGAGGGAGAGAACGGGAGTGACGAATGGAGACGGCAAAAGAACTACTAGATAATTGATGCGAGCAATTACAACTTCCATGTCAGAGCAAATTGGTCGGCATTTCTCAGCATGTAAGGGCCCCTGACCTCATTATAACAACTGTGTAGAAGAATAATCAAAATTAGCAGCGAGGTTTGGGGATCCGTGACAAACAGAGAGCGGAAAGTTTGACTCGAATGTAATCTGTTTTGACTTCAGCCACGAGAGAGCTATATCCACAGGTCAAAAGCTTCGGCAGAAACACGACCTCTCCGCAAAACGGCTGTGGACTCTTTCCACGTCCCGGAGAAATCAAATAATAACAGTAATCATTAAGAACAACATCTATATTATATGACATAAATCTGCTCCAGCGGCCATAATTACAGGGTGGAGATTGTTTTACCACATAGCGAAAGAATCCCCCAGCACAGGCAGAACTAATAATCTACAGCCACTAACCACGATGCTGGACTCAAATATGTTCACTGCAGAATGGCAAGAGGGCTACAAATCCTCGCAAAACCACTCAGAGAGTTCCAAAGCGAATGCCCGAGAGACCCAGAAAAAGAATGATTTTTCATAACACTGCATTTAGAGAACATTTAGATGAAGTCCTGGAAACACAAGCATAAATAAACTAGCTGCAATGCGTCTGTAGTGAGTATTATAGTTTCTCACATGGGTAAACAAATGCTATTTCTGTAAAAGGTTGAAGATCTAAAAAAAAAAAAACAGGGAAATGTGACAATTTCTATAATTTCATGTCAAATTTTGATACATTTTTCAATACTACATTTATGAAAAGGGTTCACAATACCTTTACAATTAGCTATTTAAAGCTGCTTTTGTTCTTTCAACCTTGAAATTAGATCTGCCTAATCTATTATGAATAGCACTGCTGAGATTATAAATCTGAATTTTGTATTCTAACTGAATTCTAAATTCAATTCTAAAATCCTGATTCTGTTTCTTCAACTTTGCAATTACGTCTGTCTCACCTATTATGAACTGCTAAAGTTATTAATCTGAAATTATTTCTAAATTCTGTATCCCTGAATCTGTTCATTCACATTTTGAATCTGAATTGAATTCTGATTTGGTTCCTTCTGATTTAAAATCAGCTGTCAATTATTCAACTACAATGAATGGAACTGCTGAGATTATAAATCAGAATTTATATCTGAATTCTGTATCCAAACTGAATTCAGATTCTGTTCCTTCAAACCTAAAATCAAGACTATCTATGCATATCTATATATACTTATACTATATATACTTATACTTAAATCTATATATACTATATATACTTATACTATCTATATATACATCTATTATGAACAAACTGAATTCTTTATTCAAACTGAATTCTATACATTCAAACTCAAAATCAAGCCAGTGTTACACACACTTAATAGCACTGCTAAAGTTATGAATCTGAATTTATATATATTCTGTCTTCCTGAATCTGTTCACCCTTAAAATCTGGTTTGCCTCACCTATTATACAAAAGCATTTCTGAGATTATGAATCTGAATTGAGATCTAAGTTCTGTATCTAAACTGAATTCTGAATTATGATTCTGGTCCTTTTGACTCAAAAATCAGGTCTGTCTATTATCTATCTATAACGAATAGAACTGCTGATATGAACGTGAATTAAGATCTGAACTCTGCACTGCTAAAATAATGATTCAAAATGTATGTATCCAAAATGTAATTCTGTATCCAAACTGAAATCTGATTCTGTTCAATCAAACTTAAAATCAAGTATGTGTCATCTATTATGAATAAAATGAATTCAAAATCAGGGCTGTCTATTAGCTATCTGATATGAATCTGAATTAAGATCTGAACTCTGAACTGATGAGATAATGATTCAAAATATATGTATCCAAAATGTAATTCTGTATCCAAACTAAATTCTGATTCTGTTCCATCAATCTCAAAATCAAGTCTGTCTCATCTATTATGAATAAAATGAATTCAAAATCAGGGCTATCTGATATGAATCTGAATTGATATGAATATGAATATGAATCTATCTGATATGAATCTGAATTGAAATCTGAACTTTGTATCTAAATTTAATTCTGATTCTGTTCCTTCTGACTCAAAATCAAGGTCAATCTATTATTCATCTACAATAAATAAAAGCTGAGATCACGATTTAAAATTCAATTCTGATTCTGTTCCTTCAAACTCAAAATCAAGCATGTCTAACCTATCATAAATAGCACTGCTAAAATTATGAATCTGAATTTATATCTAAATTCTGCATCAATGAATCCTTCCCTGTTCATTCACCCTTAAAATCTGGTTTACCTCATCTATTATGAAAAGCACTCCTGAGATTTTAAATCTGAACTGAAACCTGAATTGAATTCTGAATCTGAATTCTGATTCTGATCCTTCTGACTCAAAAGCAGGTCTGTCTGCTATATCTACAACAAAACAGCACTGTTGAGATTATGATTGAGAATTTATATCCGAGTTCTGTATCCTAACTGAATTCTGATTCTATTCACATTCAAAAATCAGGTTTGACTCTTCTTTTCTGAATAGCACTGCTGTGATGATCATTCTGAATTTAGTTTTTATCTGAATAAAACACAAATCTAAATTCTGGATGTAACCTCTAAATAAATTCACTCTAAAAATCTGCAGATTTCTTGTGTGTGTGTGTGTGTGTGTGTGTGTGTGTGTGTGTGTGCCGAGAACACGTCTTGACATGCTACACACCCGACCCCCGCACACGACAGCCCACTAAACAGGCCAAACTGCCACCTGACCCTCAATGTAAATATTTCATTGCTCTGCCTCCGTTAAGACCGCACTGAATGATGAATGAGCAATAAAACGTGTTACCCAGAAATCCCAGAGTACTGTCACTATGGCGACCAAAGAGCAGGTAATGTCATCGCTTTCTCTCAGCCGCTCGGTCTCTTTTTACTGTCTGTCTGTGCCTCTCTGCGTCAGATTAGCAGGCTGTAATGAGACTTAAAGAGCCGCTTTAGGACGGTCCCTCTGTAGGAGGGACGCCGCAATGCCGACCATGTTAAATTAACTGTCATATTTAAACCTTTTAGTTTGGTTTTGTTCCCGGCTCGGACTGACCTCATTATCGTCTCCTGCTTTGTCTCTCATCAGCAAGATGGTGACGGGTGGGCAAAGGCAGCAAACGCTCAGGGGGCACGATGCGTCCGTCCCCCATCCCTCTCGGCAAACACACACACACCAAAAGAAAAGCATTAATGTGCTGTTTACTGGAATCCGGCGCCCTGTAATTGCCAATTTATTTGATAGGCAGCCGGATAATGATGGCATTTCACTCCTGCCGCAGAGACTAAACACATGTGTGTTTGATTCGGCCCGTCTCCGCCACACATCCCCTTCTCTCCTCTTCCCTTTGCCCTGGCCTCCAGCCACCCTGCCTGGGGAAACCGTGCCGCCATCCTGGCTTCAAACGCGGCTGAAAGGGGACCCGGGGCTTCGGAGCAAATACAGCAAGCCTGCCAATTTATCCAAGGTTTGGGGTTACCGCTGGCGAGAACAAGACTGATGCACCATTTGTAGCTTAATGAGCTGGCAGCGCATGGGGACAGGGGGAGAGAGGGAGAGGGAGGAGAGAGGCTGAGTAAAAGAGGAAAAGAAGGGGGGGGGAAGAGAGCAAGATGTCCTGTGTGACCTCTTTTGACCCCCGTTTCCTCTCTGTCAAGCGAAGATCAACACCAGCCTCTGTCTCTCTCGGGGTTTTTTTTCATCAGTGCAGTGGAAAGGAGTACGAGAGAGAAGACATCATTAGCACACTGCCAAACGGTCTATAACGAGGGCTAGAATTACTCCTCGTAACCCCAACTCAAGCTTTCTCTTCGTTTTTGCTTCACTTTTATGAAAATGGTGTGCACATGCCGTCATGAATATATACCAAGGATAAACACTTTTACATGTCAAAAATAAAGAATTTCTTTCAGGAAACTCTCCAGGGGCTAAATTTTCATTTTAGGACTTATGACTCTATAAGAAAGGAAATGGAGAGAGTGGTGGTCATATTTTAAAAATATATATGTGACCCTGGACCACAAAACCAGTCTTAAGTCGCTGGGGTATATTTGTAGCAATAGCCAAAATTACATTGCATGGGTCAAAATTTTTGATTTTTCTTTTATGCCAAAAATCATTAAGAAATTAAGTAAAGTTCATGTTCCATGAAGATCTTTTGTAAAATTCCTACTGTAAACATATCAAAATGTAATTTTTGATTTGCAATATGCATTGTTAAGAACCTAATTTGGACAACTTTAAAGGTGATTTTCTCAGTCTTTTTGATTTTTTTGCATCCTCAGATTTCTGATTTCAAATAGATGTATCTCAGCCAAATATTGTCCTATCCTAACAAACCATACATCAATAGAAAGCTTATTAATTGAGCTTTCATATGATGTATAAATCTCAGTTTTGTCAAATTTAACCTTATGACTGGTTTTGTGGTCCAGGGTCACATACATACAAAAATATATACATATAATCTCACCTAAATGTTTGCTCACACGATGTATTTGTGCTTCTACAATTGATAAAATTAAAGGGATAGTTCACCCAAAAATTAAAATTCAGTCATTAATTAGTCACCCTCATGTCGTTCCAAACCCATAAGACCTTCGTTCATCTTCGGAACACACTTTAAGATATTTTTGATGAAATCTGAGAGCTTTCTAACCTTGCATGGACAGCAATGCAACTGACACGTTCAGTGCCGAAAGAGGTGGTAAAGACATCATTTAAAAAGTCCATGTGACATCAGTGGTTCATCGGTAATGTAATGAAGCTACGTGAGTACTTTTTGTCCGCAAAGAAAACAAAAATAATAACTTTATTCAACAACGCATGTGTGGTGCTGCTGACGCAAAAGAGTCAGCAATCAAACATAGAACCTGGATGCGCTGTGCATTGTTTACAAGCAGAAGATGAGGCACGCTGCACATAAAACAGTCTTTGTAAACATGAGGATTTCAACAGAGGATGACTTGCAATTTTTTACTCAGCCTTACTTATTTGAACCAGAATATACAGACAATGAACGTTCTATGTCAGAAATTGTTGAATACAGTTTTTTTTTTTCTTGCACACAAAAAGTATTCTCGTTTTATAAAATTATGGTTGAACTATTGATGTGACATGGACTATTATAATGATGTCCTTACTACCTTTTTGGGCCTTAAATATGGTATTTGCGTTGATGTCTATGCAGGGTCAGAAAGCTGTTGGATTTCATCAAAAATATATTAATTTGTGTTTCAAACATGAACGAAACTGGTAATGTAAACAGCTACATTGATTCTAAACATGAGTGTAATTCTTATATTGCAGGAATCATCATATTGAGATAGAGAGAGTAGCACTTAATCACTGACGCTGTTTTTTTTTAAATTACAGTCTGACAGAACGTTTTCAAATTACTGATTTGATCTGTTCATCTGTGTGGATTTTTTTACTCATTCAAACTTTCTGCTACAGTGAATAAATGTTCTGCGCAATACCTGCAATCCTCTGCCAAAATTTAGGCCCTCCTCTCCATATCTGTTATCTAGTACCTCTATGGTGGTATGAAGTGGCTTTTTTACGGTGTGACTGTGAATAACCTGCTTCCACCATCCCCTCAGGACTGGGATGCTCTACTTTAAGTGTGACCCTGAGAAACTGCTCAAGCAAAAAAGGAAAAAAAATAAAAGTATCTCCAGCACCTTTCACCACTTCCTGTTTAGACTACTCAAGGGTTTCAAAATATTCAGTAACAAAGAAATGCACATACCAAGAAACTTAACTTTTAACTTGGTTCTTACAAGACAGTTCACTCAAACAAATTCTACTTTCGTGTTAAAGGGGTAGTTCACCCAAAAATGAAAATTAGCCCATGATTTACACACCTTTCAGGCATCCTAGGTGTATATGATTTCCTTCTTTTAGATGAATCCAATTAGAGTTATATTAAAAATGGCACTTCCAAGCTTTACAATGGCAAAGGTGGGTGTTTCTCTTCATCAGTCCAAAACAAGTCCAATAAAGTGCATCCATCCATAATAAAAAGTGCCTCACACGACTCCAGGGGGATGAATAAAGGCCTCCTGTAGGGAACTGAAACAATGCGTTGTTGTAAGAAAAATATCTATATTTAAAACGTAAGAATCACTCTTGGTTTATATCAAAATTCTCCGACATTTTATTTTACAAATCCTCGTTTTGAACTTCTAATTCCTTTGTGTTCGTCACTTCTGCACGGCGCAACGTGGTCTTCCGCCTGGAGCTGCTTCCATGTACGACCAGATGGCGGGAGCTAGATTAAAGTGATTATTACATTTTAAATATGGATATTTTTCTTATAAAAACACATCGATTCGCTACAGGAGACCTTTATTCACCCCCCGGAGCCATGTGAGGCACTTTTATTATGGATGGATGCACTTTATTAGACTTGTTTTGGACTCATGAAGTGAAACACTTACCACACTGCCATTGTAAAGCTTGGATAATTTTTAATATAACTCCGATTGGATTTGTCAGAAAGAAGGAAGTCATATACACCTAGGATGCCTGAAGGGTGAGTAAATCATGGGCTAATTTTCTTTTTTGGGTGAACTACCCCTTTAAGACTCAAGTTGAAACCAATCACACAAAAGCCATTCTGCATATCTTTGTGGGTTGTTTTTACCTGTCCAATAATCAAACCCTATCTTGCGCTTCATCTCCAACTTTATCTGCTTTCCCCATTCCACTTACATTTCTTCTCTTCCTATCTCCCTTCCCTTCTCCTGGCCCCCCTCTCAAGCTTTATCTCTTCGGTCTCCTCTCTCTTCCCTGACGAAGGGCTGCAGGTATCATTTCAATTTCTGATGTCAACATCAAATTACTTATTTCATTTCATGCCTGGCCAAGCATCCTATAGCTACACGCAGGAGCGGTCGCGCTCAACTCGTTCTGCCGTGTCTGTTCTGACGACTCGCCCTCCAGCTGACAGCTCTAATTATGCCCGATATCTGATAGTGCCGGCACACACTCGCACACTCACATCTCCACCGCGGGAGCCAAGGCTTGGGGTTTGAAGAGGGCCTACGCCACACTGACTAAGCTTCCGCACGAGAATGTGTATAAGATGCATAAACAAGACTTTCAAGGCAATGTAAACTGTATAGACTGCCTTTACATGGTTGAATGCTGCTTCAAGAGGGTTATATATGGCTGTATTTGTGTAGAGTGTGTGATAGTACAATTTTAAAAAGCTGGTAATTACTGCCACAATGTGAAGTTTGACAAATTGATATGTAAATATTTGCATTTTTAAATAAATACACTAAATTTGAGTTTTATTGACGTAGTAGATTTTGAATTCCAGCGCTTTAAATATACGCTTTGTGTTTTTACGGTACATCACTGATGTCCAAGCACAGTCACTGGTGCGTTTTTCACCGTGCTGCTTTCTGTCATCTCCACTTCTACGGTGTATAAGCACAGTCGCGCTTCAGCCTGAGTCTCCACTGAAGCTGCCAGCTGAGTAAATAGGATGTTCTTATCACCACCCGAGCACAAACACATACCAGAGCCTGCAGGCCTGAGGGTGCAGACAGCCTCCGCGCTCCTCTACCTCACACCCTGACAACACAAGCACACACACTGAGCTCAAGAAGAGCTCGGCTCTTAAAACACTCCTATTGTTCCTGTTGGCACAGGGCCTTGTCAGTTTAACCAATGGAGTGGATAAGAGAAACTATAAAACACTGTTTAAACATTGAACCTCGTTGCTCTTAAGAACGAGGCAGATAAGAAACACTGATAATGATCAGGTGTCAAGACCAGGCCTACCTTAACTCAGGTGTTAAAAATATACTTTCTAGTTGTTCAAACATTCATGCAGTATCTAATAGGAATAGCTTTAATACATTTTGCACATTATTTGTGACCATAAATGCCAACAAATGTAGATTTTGTTAGCATTGCGAATGATGCACTGATTTGAATGGACTCACGTCTGTCAGTCTATCTCTGGAGCTGCTCCGGATGGAGGGTTTGGATTCTCCACTCACGCTCTCACTATCGCTGTCTTTACAGTTGTTCTGGCCCGGCTTCAGCTGGAAAACACAAAGACAACCAAAAATTAACAGTCAGATCCAGCAAGAAGAGAAAAAGCACTAAAAGACATTCAACATACTGTTACTAATGTACAGGCCAAAGAAGAAACAATACTGATGCTCTCTGGATCAGAATAGAATAATCTATTAGAGCTATGTAACTAAATAGATTATATTTGGATAGGGACCAGACCACAAAACCAATGGAAGCAGCTCGGTTAAAAGGCAGCTACTGTACTGGATGTACACTACTGTTTGAAAGTTTGGAGTCTGTTATGCTCACCAAAGCTGCATTTATTTAATGAAAAATACAGAAAAACAGTAAAATTGTTAAATATTATTACGATTTTATTTGGCAAAGCTACATTTTCAGCAGCAACAGACCTTACCTCAGATTAAAAATGAAGCTGTGAGAGACAATACCACTGTATAAAGGTCTTATACCATGTAATTTTCACAACTCACAACTTTTAAGAGTTTTATGGAGGGTATTTTTGTCTCTTTTCTTATTTTCTGAAAGACACTCTGTCAGAACAATCAATACAATTCACTGAACGCACGTGACTTCTATCCCTCAGCCTGGTTAGAAAACTTTTTGTAACATTAGAAATGTTCTTACTGTTACTTTTTCATCAGTTGAATGAGGATTTTTTTTTAAAAACATTCTTTAAAAAAATCTTACTGATCTTATTATGTAAAATAGCAAAATACATAGATTTCTTGTAGGGCTGCCCTCGACTAAAGATTTTTCTGGTTGACTAGTAGTCATTCATTTTACGCATTAGTCAACTATTAGTTGCATGTTTTTTAATAAACCATATAAATCATAATTAATTGCCTTTAATTGCCTACATAGCCTAATAAACGCATGAAAAAGCTTGCCACAGCACACTGGCAGATACAATAATTATGAATGTCAGGGAAAAACAGCAAGGAGACTGCATTAATGTTTTAATAATTTATTGATAAAAAAGTGCTTTCTTTGTTTTCGGCTTAAAAGATGAAGTCGGCACTGACTTGTCATCTCCACAGTAGGGGATGCGCCTGAATGAATGTTTCGTACGGATTACATAATCTGAGAATATTTGTTTTCCATTTGAATTGGTTCATTCAAAAGTAGACATTTCACTCTCTTTAGATATATTTTTCATGTCTGTGAGGCAAGTATGCACAGAGTTTCGTGCTCAAGTTCACAGAGACTAAGACGGCAGAAAGCACATCCTGTTTGCTTTCATTATTTTATAAAAGCACAATGTTCTGTTGTTATTCTGAGTGCATACAAATAAACGTAGCATCTTTACAGATTCAAAAGATGTATTACTCTTATGACAGAGTATTTTCAGAGCAAATGATCACATTGGTGCCTCCATCTGTCATGCAGTGAGCATGCTACTGTTCAGCTTCCACACTCTGCACACTCCAACACTTAAATTATTTTGTGACTAAGCGACTAATAATATGTTGGTCGACCAAGCATCTTCTCATCGACTAAGGGTTAGTCGACTGTTAGGGGGCAGCCCTAAAAATAAGTTTCATATGCAAGAGCTTTGGCCCAGAGAGTAATGCAAAGCAAGCAAGCAAGCAAGCAACTAATAAATAAATAAATAAAGCTTTACTAATAGATGCATCACAAAGAAATGCCTTTTCTGTGAGCTCATCAACCTGTATGGCATCCATATGATTTCAGCCACTGAAGCCTGACTTCATATCAAACTTGAGAGAAAGAGAAGTAAAACCCAACCGAACCACATCAAAAGCCGTTTTCCGTTCAGTAAGTCACTCTCCCCATGCAAGAACCAGAGATTCACAGCAGGTGTCCTTCAGCAGACTAGAAATCATAAAGAACAAGAGCAGAGCACAGAGGAGAAGGACGAGGGGGAAAACGGGAGGAGGACATGAAATCCAAAAACATCTGAGCCCCAGTAAAGTCTGGAGAACAATGCCATACTCCCGGGACCCGGCGAGTGTCGTCAAGGTCTGCGATTTACGTCTTCTGAAGCTTCACCATTCAGACGGCTGCTTCCGCACCCCTCGCCCTGCCAAAACCCGCCGCCTTCATCTCTCAGCACATAAAAAGCCAGTTTTATGAGTCGAGATGAGCAGTAAATGACTGCAGTGTCACTTAATGGAAAAAGCAGAGTAGGCCACGGCGCACTGGGGGGTTGTTTACCGAGATGGAGAGATAGATCGGCCCGCTCATTTCTTTCCCTATCTTTCCCTCCCAGACATTCCCTCTCCTTCTCTGTCTCAATCGCTCTTTCATACTTCCCCATCACGTAGGAGAATAAAAACAGATTCGTTGCGATAGTTCCCAACAAAGGCGGCGGGACGGGAGGAGGGAATAAGATGAGGGTCGGAGAATATCTCTTTTCACTGGTGCAGGCTGTGGGTTGTTAAAGGCGCACAGGCGGGATAAGGGACTGCGGGGAAGAGGGCCCTTGTGTAAAGCACATAATTAAAATGAAACTGTTCCTTTTCTGTAGCCATTAGCTATGTGAAAGGATCTCTCTCAGAGGGAGAGCTCACTGACTCCAGGCAGAGACGCTTGCTTCTACCAGCAGGCCACCGTGATAAGAGGCCTGCACTGCTCAGAGAGAGAGAGAGTGAGAGTTGGCAATGACAAAAAGGAGGACAAGCAACTGAAAAGTCTAAAGTTAGAAAGGTCATCCAGGTGTCATTTTTTATGTACGTGTCACATTTCTCTTGAGAAAGAATGCGCTGAATGACTGCTTTTCTAATACGCATCTACATCTATTTTTCAATAAGCTGCCTCATTAACTTCATCTAAACTTCTATCTCAAGGGAAGTGTATCACCCAGTCAAGGTCAAATACTATTTTGTGTTCTTTTAGACTTCAGATGAGAGAAACATCAACCAAATGTGAAAAGCAGCACTTATCAAATTTGGCTGATAATCCTTTGACTCACTTGGTGGACTCTGTGAGATAGAGCTCATGTAAAAATATGGTTTATGAATCAAATTTCAAATAACTCTTGATGTAATGGCATTAAAAGGGTTACTTTACACAAAAATAAAAATTCTGTCATTAATTATTCACCCTCACGTCATTCCAAATCTGTAAGACCTTCGTTCATCTTCATTCATTGAGATATTTTTAATGAAATCCAAAAGCTTTTTGACCCTGCATAGACACAACTACCACACTCAAGGCCAAGAAAGGAAATGAAGACATTGTTAAAATAGTTTGTTTTTGTTTTCTTTGAGCACAAAAATTATTCTCATAGCTTTATAACATTACGGTTGAACCACTGATTTTAAAGATGTCCTTAGTACCTTTTTGGGTCTTGAACATCACATGTCAGTTGTTTTGCAGTCTATGCAAAGTCAGAAAGCTCTCGGATTTCAGCAAAAATATCTTAATTTGTGTTCCAAAGATGAACAAAGGTGTTACAGGTTTGGAACAACAGAAGGGTAGGTAATTAATGACAGAATTTTCATTTTGGGGTGAACTATCTCTTTAAAAGATTAGTTCACTTCCAGAACAAACATTTACAGATAAGGTACTCACCTCGTTGTCATCCAAAATGTTCATGTCTTTCTTTCTTCAGTCGTAAAGAAAATTATGTTTTTTGAGGAAGACATTTCAGGAATTTTCTCCATATAGTGGACTTCTATGGTGCCCCGAGTTTGAACTTCCAAAATGCAGTTTAAGTGCGGCTTCAAACGATCCCAAATGTGGTTGTAAACGATGCCAGCCGAGGAAGAAGGGTCTTAGCTAGTAAAACAATCGGTTATTTTACTCACTGGCACCATAGAAGTCCACTATATGGAGAACATTCCTGAAATGTTTTCCTCAAGAAACATAATTTCTTTACGACTGAAGAAAGAAAGACATGAACATCTTGGATGACAACAGGGTGAGTAAATTATCTGTACATTTTTTGTTCTGGAAGTGATCCTTTAACAGTACCACAGGTTTTCACATTTTTTACACTTTCTTCTCAACTTCAACATTCATTCTGCTCCCAAGTTCAAAGGAAACATATAAAAGATGAAACAATATTACCAGCATTACAAAAATGACATAAATGTAAATAAATAATTTGAATAATATGTATAAATTATACAATAAAATAATAAAAAGAACAATTAGCAATCAACTAATCAAATAACCATGGACAAATAAAAATGAATTTTGAAACTACTGTAAAACTTCTGTATTCAATATCTCATTTAATTTAAGCTATTTAGCTCATACGCTAATATGGATAAGGTTTTTACAAGCCTGCTTGATTTCATTAGACTTATTAAAACCATTTGTTTTACAGTGAGTATTTTCTGCTTGTTTATTTGATTATCATTTAACCAACTTAGAGTTAATGTCAACACAAACTTGGCAACAGCTGGTATCACTTTTCAATAAGTGGCTCTGGGCAGAGAGCTTACACTGGTTAATAAACATTTAAATAAACAGGTTTCAGATCAGTATTGGCCCGTTCAGGTGACAGAAACTGGCTGTAAATATCCTGGGCATTTATGGTGGTGGCCAAAATGAACACTAGTATTATCACCAGCTAAAAATGGTTTTAAGTCAGTTATTTCTATCTTTTGCTGTAGTGTGTCAGTAGGAAATGTTTACATTTCCAAACGTTCATTTTGCCATTAATTGTAACAATCCAGTGAGATTTTTGTTTGCACAAGGAGTCTGACAACAGCCAGTGCTCCACACAGAGATCTGATCTCATCAAACTGCAGCAATGTTCAACATTTAGGTGAAAACATTGTGAAAACTAAAAGGTTTCACTTTTTCATGATGCATGAAGTTTACTCAAGATGAAAGGCTCTGAAGAAAAAGCATCACTAAATAAACTACAACAGAAAGCAGTTGTACTATTCTTCATGTAAATAATGCAAATGTCTATGCATAAAGATCAAACTCAGATTGCACATCTACCTTTAACCAGTTAAGCAGGTACACCTTTTACTAGGATTATAAGAAGTGCAAAGAAATGAACAGATTTGTTATTAGTTTCCCTCATTCAATTCCATTTAATGCCTCTTAAATAGCCTTTGAAAAATGAACAAGTACTTTCTCCTCAAGGCATGCTGGTCATTTCTTATGAGTTCTCTGAGTAATTTTTAAAGCGATTTGATTAATAGAGGCGTTAAGCAAAAAAAAAAAAAGTCCAATGCGGGTAGCCACGATAAATTACCATCATCAAAAAGTTGAGCGCAAATCGGGTTTCCACCCACAGTCAATAAATCAGAAAGCTCAAGCAGTCCTGTCTATAAACCTCTATGTCCACACATCGTCTATTACTCCACTTTTAAGGTTTAATAGGGTATCTCGCTAACTCAGAAATGACTCTGAAGTCTAGACGCATAAAGAACGATATCCATTGTGTTCATTTTTATTGCTCCCATGCTCGTTCTGGCACTACTCCGCTCGGTTTTGGCATATGATCGTTACCTACTGCTGCTCGCTAGATTAACTGTCATAACAAACTTAATGCAGTTTCTTTTAAAAATGATCTTTCTTTGGAAAGCAAGCATCTCCCATATGTACGTGCACGCGAGCGTGTACATAAAAGCGTTGTTTATGTGCGCAGACGGGCGTCTGTGGGTTTTCTTGTGCAATCATAATGACGTTAATGAAGACTGACAGCTCCACCAGGTTGCACCATAAGGATAAACTCCTTTAACAACCCTGAGAGCAGCGCCTGAGTAAAGATTCCCCCTCCAGGAAGATAACAAACAGATGGTTTTCATATTCCAGCAACTAATTCCTCAACAATTAAAAACACAGTAAGACATTAGCATCTAATGAAACATTTAAACTACCAGTAAGTGCATCTGCCATTAATTTCAACACAGTAAGTTCTTGTTTTGCCTCAATCTGTTCCCTGTTAGGGCTGATTTCTCCCTCCCCCCGTCTGAGTTTACTGAAGTATAGAATTAACAACTGTTTTCAATAAGCAGTCAGCATGATTCCCTGGCACAAAAGCCTCCATGCTATTAAAGATTAATTTATGCTGCCAAGGCTTTGATGTGAGGCAGTAATGGAAAGAGCTTCTCCTTTGCCTTGCCCATAAAAAGGTCAAAGAGACCTGTACACGTTAACCCGGCTCTCGCGATCGCCCGCAAAAACAAAGCCAGTCGTCAATGGTTGTTTTATAGATAGCGCCGTTTTACAGTGCTGTAATCACATTGCACTTAGCTGGAAAACGAAGGTAGTCTGTTTCCAAAGTTCCAAGCATAACAGCTCTTGACTGCATTACACTGATAGAGTCACATTAATTCACACCAGCTCTTTGTGAACAAGTTCGGCTATACAACAAGACTTTTTATTTGAAATTTACTGCGATTTCGCCCTTGCGCCCGCACCGGAGCTTCGCATCCATTACGAGCGCCGGTACAGCAGTCCATAAGCCTAAATGTATTTTATAGGGACTGTCTCAAAGACATAGAGCTCAATAGCTCAGAGTTTCCACATAACAGACAGTTTTAATGGCCCTTTAAATGTGAAAGTGGGAGCGGCGGATTTCAATGCCACTCCTGGAGAATGGTGCCTTAATCTGAAATACTACTGACATACATTAAGAGCTTGCTTGTAAAAGCTATATTAGTTTATACCGAGATGGAAGCACTTGTAAAGAGGAGAACGGCGCAGCTCAAGACCAAAGCTTAGATGAGCGTCCATTCAAAGAGTTATCAACAGCATAATGCTACAAGGAGATGGTGAGTTTTGCTAAGTATATTCAAGAGAAAAGTACAGCTTTGGTTGAAATTCGCTTAGGGTGGAAACAAATAGGGGTGGGAATCTTTTATACCTTACGATTCGATTCAAATTGATTCTTGGGATCACGATTCGATTAAAAATCAATTCACGATTATTCGATTTGTAATCACAATTGGGTATCGAGAACTGGTTCCAAATTTACAATAACTGGATATTCAATAAGATACGTGCATTCCGATTACCGCGTTCGCATTTTAATACGATTTTTAAACTCCAGGAATAAAAAGAACTTGAGCACTGTTTGTGTGCAGTGCACACATCTGAAGCGCGAGCATGGAGAGCAGTGGTCCGACCTGTGTCCACTGCAGGAAAGGTTGTTCCGGGCCGGAACTGACTACTCTTTCACATTTATTGACCAGTATGCATGAAATACGCCAGTATAACATCATAAACATAGGATTTTTTTTGTCTTAAGTGAACATAAACAGATGAGAAAGAAAACTGTTTTTTTTTTTAGTATTTTTAGATCTGTATTCAGTGTTAAAGAGACAGCCTTCTAATAAACGTGCCGCCTGTCATTAAAGGTGCTATAGAATGCATTGACACAATATTTGAAATTGTTCTTTGATATCTACATAGAAGGTATATGGCTTAGGTAAAGGCAAAAATTCTTACATTTCCAAACGTCCATTTACAACCCTGGGATTTGTCCCTAGAATGAAATGGTCTGTTATTACCTTATTTGGAAGGTTCATGAATAATAATGATGAGCTCTGCTCTGATTGGCTGTTTCACAGAGCGGCTCATTTAGCTCTCACAGCAGTAAGGAAACACATGTAGGAAAATATATATTTAATTACGAAGCTCAAACTGCTATTAAGTGATTTGCGATGCTCTGTGTAACGTTATACTACAGCGGCAGTACTTGGCACATTTGACAAGTTTAGATGCTGTCAGTGGTGATCAGGATCTGCAAATCATTCGCCATTGTCCATGCAGTCATCTCTCCTTACTCTGTTTATGTGGTAAGTGAAATTTTATGTACTGCAATGTAACAGGCTAGTGCTAGCAAGAAGCTAACCGTGTCCCTTTAGTGGCTCGCCTTATTTTATTAGAACGCCTTATTTGTTTTCTGTGCCTTTCTGAGTACAGACACCAACCCATCCCTGCACTTAACATCCCCTACACAACCTGGAACATAACATTTATTTTCGTGATCTGCAATTTTCGCTATTGTTTTTTTTCCACAATAGCCTACCTGCAGAACTTCTGATGATTCGGCTATGCAAATTTTGGGGGCGTGGCTATTAATGATCGCGAGACTTTAACGTCATAGTCTGTGTTATGTTGGAATTGGCCTCTTTTTCAGTGGTCTTTTGTAAACACAAGATTTATATAAGGAGGAGGAAACGATGGTGTTTAAGACTCACTGTATATCATGTCCATGTAATGAAGATTAATCAATATTTTATTTATGAAAAAAAAAACTATGTAGTGTTTTTAAACTTTTGATTTCAATTTCTGTACCTGACATTTGTTCAGTTTTATTTATTTATGCTATTGCTAATTGATTAGTTTGTTCCTATTTTATTACTTGTCTATAACAATTTAATGTAAATTTAAATTAGTTAATTTTTTTTTTCCTGTGGTATTTTTTGTGTAAAACCATAGGCAAAAGACAGAATAAATAGGACATCTAAATGTTTGACTTAAAACTTTTTAACAGATTTTTTTTTTATCTAATTGGAATCGGAATTAGGAGTCGATAAGAATCGGAATCGATAAGCAGAATCGGTAAAGTCGGAATCGATAAAATTCAAATGATACCCAACCCTAGTCCTGACTCAAGAAATCAATGTTTCCTATTAACTATTAACTTCCTAATAAATGAAAAATACTTTACACTTCCCATTAGGGTTGTGTCCAAATCCGATCATACTGTGTTTAGAAAGGAAATGACGTACTACCCTAAATACGAGATGGGATGAAACAATATTTCAATGCTTTTTCTCGCAATTATATCATTGGGTAGTTATACTTTTTATAAACTGCGGGCAACCGATTTTGAATACACGCTTGCATTTTACTTTCACTTTCAAGATTTGCGATCACACGGAGTGACGGTAAGCCTACTTTCCACATATTTCACAAGACTAGATTTTTGTCAGTGGTGCTCCGGATCTGCAATTGATTTGCCATCGTCCTGTCAGTTATCTCTTTATGTGGTAAGTAAAATATATTATGTACTCTAATGTAACAGGCTACCGCTAGCATGGCTAACCTTCAGTGGCTTAGTAGAGAGCGTTGTTGGTTTTCCATCTCTTTCCGAATACTTTCCATAAAAACAAAAGATCAATAAGTAATATATCATTTTTTCAAACACTAGCCTTTACTGAAAATGGGGCAGGATGTATGTTTTTCGTCCTCCATTGCTGTTGCTTGTTTTGTTCCGACAACATCGTGCTGTTATTGTAATTATTATATTAACTAGAAAATCGATTTCTGAAATGTGTGAATCGATGCGAATCGCTAGAATACTATGTGTGAATCGATGCGAATCGCTAGAATACTATGTGTGAATCGATTTTCCTCTGACTAGACTCTTAAAATGGCTTTTGAAGCTTTTATAGGATTATCGTTAGCACATGTAGTCAATTATTTCCTCTACCCACTTGCTGAAAAGTGCTTGCCGGTGTTATGATAAAATTTTACAAGTCTATTGAACTATTCCCACAGGCTCGGCCCACAAGCCGACGCAGTCAAACACAAAGCCGGACTCCGGCGCGTTGGCCTTTTAAACTGCGCCGTTCGCAAACCCCAATACCCTTTTCATCTAAACCCCTGCTTCGAAAGGCTCGGCTGACCCTTCGCTTCCAGTGGAGGCTCTTGGGATTCTGTTGCTATCGGCTTCTGTTCTTCCTTAGTTACGCAGTACAGCAGCTGTGGAGCTCGACAGTAATAAAACCTGGAACAATTTACCAGCTTTTATTGTTCTTCTGTGGCGTTTCAGCGCAGCTAACCTGTCCTCCAAGGAGCCGAAAGAGAGAGTGAGAATCCCACTAGAGCGCCAATGAAAGAGGATCTCATTTACCTAAAAGCGCTTATAAATTTTTAATTTGCTTTAACAAGTAAATTAACAAGTCCCTCATTCGGGAAGTTTTATGGCTGCCTGCCACCGAGGGACAGCCATGAAAGTTTTATAGATAATCCACTAGTGTGCTAGGGCTGCTTATAATAAATTGTCTATTTCCTGCTGCAGAGTCAAATCCCTCAGTTTCCAATGACTACACTTTAAATATGTCCTTCTCTGCTTTCTTTTCACTGCGATATAACGCCTGTTTTAACACTGGAGCAGACGGCGGGCCGTGGAGGGAGATTTATCCTGTTACTTGTGAAGGTGAGAAGGGTCTGGACTATATGAGTCAGCGCTGGCTTACATTCAGGAGACAATGTTAAATACTCTAGCCTCTGTCTTCATGCAGGTCTCTGTGATTGGCTGACAAGTTAAAGTGATAATGAAAATTCACACTCATGTCATTTCCAAACCTGTATCAAACCTTACTTTCAACTGTCGGACACAAAAGTTATTACATTTTTAATATCAAATGAGAGATCCAAAACAGCTTGATTGGATAAACAACAATGTATTGTGAAATCCTCATCACTAATTGGTTTGGTTTACCAGTCAGCTGTGGCGCAACAACTGTAACACTAATAATAATAAAAACAACCCTTGATATCGCAATATGTCGAGTGTGATTATCAAACTGCAAAAGTGAAAGAAAATATATGCGCTACGTGTGAAGTGTGGCAACTTGTGATCCACATAATTGCATTAGCATTGAGTTTACTAATAACATGAATGTGGGAACATAACATGTACCTACCATCTTCTCAAGCTTGTAATTGTCACGTGAGATAAGGGAGGTCTGGGTCCAAATGCAGGGAAAGGATTTTTTAATGAGACAAATAACAAAATAAACAAACAAAAAGGCCAACACGGCACAACTTAAACATAAACTCA
This sequence comes from Garra rufa, assembly GCF_049309525.1. Taxonomy (NCBI): domain Eukaryota; kingdom Metazoa; phylum Chordata; class Actinopteri; order Cypriniformes; family Cyprinidae; genus Garra; species Garra rufa. The sequence goes on from NC_133383.1 coordinate 18,587,526, forward strand.
AATACTAAATAACAAAACCAGAGCCAGGATACAGGAACGTAGAGCAGACGGAGAGTTGACAGAAGACATAAGACAATGCAGACCTGAAAACGGAATGAAGTGTGAGTGTTCTTATACAGAGTCCAGATAGTGAACAGCTGTGTGTGAATCAGTGGTAATGACAAAACAGACGTGATGAATCAGAGTGCAGTGCAAACAGCGACCTCAGGTGGCTGAGGGAAAACCCACAGCCCCGATCATGACAGTAATCTCCTTGTAGTTTTCCGTCATTTTAAAAGCAAGATGGTTTGTTGTTTATGAAAATGAAGAAATTAAGACAATTTAAAATTATTTTAACGATTTACAATTAATTTATTTTTTACAATATTTCTTTGTAAAGTTATTATTAATTTATGTTTCCTTTTATATCAATACACATATATTAATGTATTTATAAATATGTATATATTTTCAGATTTTATATTTATATAAATATATTTATCTTAACATAATATATAATAAATTATATTTTATTATTCAGTGAAATATTACAATAGTAATTTTTGTTTGTTATTTTTAATTGATAATAATAAAATATTAAATTATAATAATAATAATAATAATAATAATAATAATAATAATAACAATAATAATAATAATAATTATTATTATTATTATTGTACAGTCATATTGTTACTGTATATAATCCATAAAATATTTGGCTACAAACACACACACACACACACACACACACACACACACACACACACACACACACACACACACACACACACACACACACACACACACACACACACACACAAAGACACTTTAAAATAGCAATTACTATATTTATTTTTGTATAAATATAAATATATGTTAAATTAATAATATAGTATTAAATAATAATAATAAAACTTAATATTGTTATTATTACTACTATATAGTAATATTGTTATATAATTCAAGAAACATTTGGCTACAAACAAGCACAAAAACACTTTTTAAAATAGCAATTAATATTTTTGCTTTTATATAAATATAAATATACACATAGTGTGACCCAATAAATAGAACTTACAATTGATTCATAATAGTGATAATAATATCACTGGACCTAATTTTTCATTTTTATTTATTTTATAAAATAATAAAGTGCGGCAATACTATTATGTTTTTAAATAAAAAATGAGTATCAAATAAAAATAAAATTATTTTATAGTAAACCTAAAAAAAATTATAATATTTTGCGGGTTACGGCCATATATTCATATTATTTTTATATATTTATATGAATACATATCTTAATATAATATATAATAAATAATATTTTGTTATTCAGTAAAGTATTACAATAGTATTTTTTGATTTATTATTAATTAATAATAATAATAATAATAATAATTATTATTATTATTATTATTATTATTATTTATCATCATCATTATTATTTTATAGTCATATTTTAATTTACAAAATATTTTGTGACACAAACAAGAAAAAAAAACACTTTTTAAATAGCAATTGCAATTTTTAATTGGAAAGAAGAATCATAATTAGATTTCTTTCCCCCATCCTCTCATGGCAAATTGTTGTAACACACGTCTGTATATAGGTCAGAAAACAGCGCTCTTGACTCTGTTCCCAATTAGTGAATTAAAAGTCCCTGCATGAGCTTCCTGGACCTCCATCTGAGCGTTCTGGTTTTCTGGCAGCCGGCAGTAGTTGGATTCCACTGTGAGCAGTTAACCTGAGTGAGCCTACCCTAAAGACAACAGCGCTTGACAGAAGGACGCAGGGGCCATCATAGCTGGTGCGGCGCGGCTGCAAATGTTCCGTCATTGCTTGGACAGCAACTGTGTCACCCCGCCAACTCGAGCAGCCCCGCTATGACCTCCTCAGCTCTGAGGGCCGGGGCTCTTAACCGCCGCAGACAAGCTGCCTGTATCGCATCCGATCTAAAGTAGCAGCCTGTCAACAGAGATCAGGGCTCGGGTCAGGCTAAAAGGCCTGCGTGGCTGTTTATTTAGGCTAACGTTACGGCAGAGTACGTACTTCCGCTCACACATTGTCACGACGACCCTGTCCTCGCAAAGGGTTATATTCTCCGTCTTTCTCCGTGAGCGCTCCAATTGACATCTACAGTCCCCCAAAGCCTTGATTTTGTCGGTGACATCACATCCTAAATGTCAGCAGAAACAATTTTGCGGGAATATTGCAGCTTTCATCAGCGTCTCCTGTTCCCCAAGGTGCGATCGCCATGGAAACGCTGCGGGCCCCCCTCTTCGCGGTCGGTAAGCGCAAGTGACATGCGACGACCTTTGGTGACCTTGTCAGGCGCTGCTGTCGTGACGGCAGAAGGGATTTTAACTGACGATTACCATTAGCTTTAACCTGCCTTTCATTCCACCTGTGTGAGAACGCAGAGCTTTTAAGAAGCAAAAGAGAGTCGGCATCTCTCAACAGAGGCCTGGGGGTAAATGAACCTTGAAGGAAGGAAGAAAAGAGAGATAGATGGAGAGGAAAAAGAGAGGTAGAGGTGGACAGGGAGTGAAAAGAGTGCAGAGTGCAGTTTAAACCTCATAACTCACACAAAGAGCGGCGTTTACTCACTTGAGCCGTTGCCTCGAGGACAAACCTGAGGACGCATTTATATGGATATAAAACTTAGTGATGTACAATGACATTATAGACAAATCAATATGCTTTTAACATCCATCCTCTGCTTGCGCTCAGCACTGCTCCAGTTCCACTCCTACAAATGGCTCTATAATGTGATGCTCCTGCATACTGATATATGGGGACAATTCCCAGATTTAATAATGAACTGAAGAGCAGAGGAGGGAAGTGGGATATTACGAGCGACCGGAGACTTCAATTCTCTTAGATCATATCGGAACAGCTAGTTATGGTGCTCAGAATGACAATAAAAGATGAGGTCGGCAGGCTGCGAACACCACATATACCGGACCGACACAACTAGTCAAGGAATCGGCTTGCCTGACCCCGACAAGACCCTATTTTTGGGGAAGGTATTTACATAAGATGTGTTTTTAACATGCAAACTGTCTAGCATGCAAAATAAAAACACAAGCATAAATATCAAAACAAAATAATAATAAAAATATTAAAATAATAATAAATACATAGATAAAATAAGAAAAAGATCAAATGAATAAAATAATAAATAATTCAAGAAAAATTAAGATAAAAATAATATCTAAAATAAGAAAAATATAGAAGCCAGTTTGGTTTGACTTTTTTTTTTAATCTCACAATTCAGATTTTTTTTTCTCAGAATTGCGATATATAGTCACAATTCTGACTTTTTCCCCAGAATTGCATGATATAAACACAATTGTGAGTCATAAAGTGAGAATTGTGTGATATAAACTCACAATTGTAAGTTATAAAGTCAGAATTGCTAGATATAAAGTCACAATTCTGCAATTTTTCGCACAGAATTGTGTCATAAACTCACAGTTGCGAATTATAAAGTCAGAATTGCGAGATACAGCATAAAGTCCCAATTCTGACTTTTTCACTCAAAATTGCGAGATAACGACTCACAATTGCGAGTTACAAAATCAGAATTGCGAGATACAATATAAAGTCACAATTCTGACTTTTTCGCTCAAAATTGCAAGATATAAAGTCACAATTGTGAGTTATTAAGTGAGAATTGCATGACAAACTCGCAATTGCGAATTATAAAGTCAGAATTGCGAGATATAGTCACAATTCTGCCATTTTTCTCAGAATTGGTGATATAAACTTAAAACTGTGAATAAAATCTTGCAATTTTCTCTCAAAATTGCAAGATATAAAGTCACAATTGTGAGTTATTAACTAAGAATTGCATGACATACTCGCAATTGCGAGTTATCCAGTCTGAATTGCGAGATATAAATTCCCAACTCTGACATTTTTCTCAGAATTGGTAATATTAACTCGCAACTGCGAATTAAAAAGTCAGAATTGCGAGATACAATATAAAGTCACAATTCTGACTTTTTCACTCAAAATTGCAAGATATAAAGTCACAATTGTGAGTTATAAAGTCAGAATTGCGAGATATAGTCACAATTCTGACTTTTTTTCTCAAAACTGCATGAAATAAATTCACAATGGCTAGTTATAAAGTCAGAATTGCATGACAAACTTGGAATTGTGAGTTATAAATTCAGAAATGTATTAAAATTAAGATAAATAAATAAATACAGATAGAAAACGAAGTACTTGAATAAACACGTTAAGTAGATAAAACTCTATAATATCCATGAAAATAGCAAACAATGTACCGTATTAATTTAAAGGGATTTCCTGTCTCGGTTTTTACAGGTGTTCTACCTGTAAATTCTGCACTTCATTGTGTTGTGTTGTGTTTTATGGTTAACGGAAATGTCCATTAAATTATATATAGTCGCTGGAAGCCTAGTTAAATATCTTGACCCGTCCCTAACGGAAAGACACTCAAAATAATAAATACAACTTGGCTGAAATGAAGCAAGTGAACCGGCTCTTAGAAGCCAAGTAGATATTTCCCAAAATGCAGCAGATGCGTAGAGGGCATAGCGTCACAGAGAAGCCAGAGAATTTAAGCTAGCAGGCCAAGTGCTTATCACTACATAACATTTCATCAAAGAAATTTGTGTGCAATTAATTACATTCCCAGGCCTCCGTGATCCGGCCGTAGTTGTTACTCGGCTATCGGCTTTCAGGGCTCGCCATCTCACTAAGCCTCGCTCACGGTGCCAAGTCACATCCCCCAACACCAGCCAGCCTCAATAAAAGAGAACGAAAAAAATCTCCTCTCTTCTCAGCTTGCAGGGGCTCTCATTCCTCTTTTTTATTGCCATTTATTTTCCTCTAGGAATTCACTGCCAGTATATTGGCAAGCCTTCCAGTAGATGGAAGCAATGAAATTTAGCGCGGACACTTAACACCGGGTCAAGCCATGCGCGCGGCTCATGTGTGGCAGTAATATGATAAACAGGGGTATCTAGTGCAGTTAAAGCCGCTTTTATTTTTTTTTTCCATCTGTCTATGACGAAAGTGACAGGAAGAATGTGCGCCACCGTTGTGGAATGCTGTTTATTAGTCGCTTTCTATATTTATACATTCTTTACGGCCGTGGATGTAAACAGGTCAGGACCGGAGTGTCACCTAACAGCAGACGTGCAGCAATCTCTAACTGAGCATTAACATGCTAAACAAACCAACGGAAATGGCTAATGGAGAGTTTAAGTGTTTCCACTCCATTATCACACAGACAACAAACAGAACACGACACAGCTTGAAACAAAATGGTGAATTACTACACAAGTCATGTTGCATCAAATCCTGCTTACTGTTTCTTAGAATCCAGATCCTTATATTATTCATGAGATCTCTCTAATATAATATTAAGAGAAAAAAACATGGGAAAAAAAGATTGTTTGCTTAGGTCTAAACTCTTATAACCCAGACAATAAAATTCTGTTTGACTGACACAATAACATTCACATATATAATCACAATGCAATAAAACTAGATAAGAGTCACTAGCCTGATAGTAAATGTGGGTGTGCGATGTGTAAAACCACAGGTTAAGTGCATAAACCACTGATATGAAAACATAAAACACTCTTATTGTTAGCGGAAACACTGCTATGATACCTGGCTAAACAAAATCATTCTATCATATTCTATTCAGCAGTACTGCAAAGACAATATTAAGCACTTCCCAACACATTTAACTTCAGTCATGTTACAGCTTTCTAAAATAAAGAACGTTTAGTAGGAAGGACTTTATTTTAAAAGATTTGACTCGATTTACGAAAACGAGAGATGCAGAGATATTCAAATTCATGTCAATAACAGATAAAAGGCTAAAAAACTATACTATTTTGTCTAAAAAATTAATAAATAAAAACTACTCAACTGACAACCTTTACTTTTATAATGTGCTTTACATAGATCACATAAAACGTTAAAACAAAATTACAAACAATAAATCACAACAACAGTCAACTTTAATCAACTTTAAGTGTTAGATGATGGTAAAGGTAATCTAGACATACTGTAAAAATATAGAAAATTAGCACAAACAAAAATGATGAATCATGATTAATCGCGATTAATCACAATTAATTGTGATTAATCGGCTCAAAAAAAAAATTGTGTTTTATATATATATATATATATATATATATATATATATATATATATATATATTTATTTAGAATGTGTATGGATGTATATTATATATAAAGTCAATACATTTTGATGAAATAATATGAAAACAACCATAAATTTCATCATGTTTTCTTTCTTGCCATTATTCCATTGTTTAAACAAGAGATTTCATAAAAAATAAGGTCATAATTTTATATATCATGACACTATTTATGAATTCTGTGGTTTGCGCAGACGTTATTATAAAAAAAACACGCATAATCTAAGTTATGCATGAGGCCCTGATCTGTTTTGATGAAAAATTATCTAAGCGTCACACACAGCATTAATTTCTTCAGGCGCTGGTCTTTATTTTTCTTAGTCGCCTGTAAAGATAAGTCTTGTAATAACCCAAGGCTCTGGGTGGGCCATTCTGGGAATGCGGGACACAGGTGATCAGTGTGTGTTTCGGAGTATACGATTTACGCGGTGTTTAAAATAGCTTCCTGCTCTCATAGACCTGTCACCACCTACATCACAGAGGGAGAGAAAACCAGGGCTAGGGACAAACCGTCCCACCTGTGTCAGCTACAAATTACAGCATTCCCAAGAGCAGCTCTTGCCTTGGCCCCATTTCTTCTGGCTTCATAGTGATGCTGCTATTTTGTGTCAAATTAATAATCAAGTGTGAAATTGTAACCAGAATAACAGAAGACAACTGTTTATTTGTTCACCCTCTGGCACAAGTTTATCTTAACCAAGGCCGTTATCGTCCATCTTTGGCAGCGACGTAAAACTGCTTGACCTTCTTAGCCATGCATGACATCTCTCTGTTTGTGTTTAGGTCTGCACTTCCTTTAGCGAGTAATGGACTTCCTTCAGAGCATAAATCACAGTCATATGCTTTTTTCAATCTCATGTTTCTTCTGTTCACTCTATGCATTAGCCTAGTCTAGAGGTGGGCCATGGTAGTCGAATGACTACATACACACCAGTGTTATTTTAGTACCATTGATATACCATTATAGTTGTTGTTAAAGGGTATTAAGACTTGTGTGGCTTAATATAACACAAATAATGTCTCTTACTGAAATATGTAGTAGAAAACCCATGAAAGATTTACGGCATTTAAAAAATCCACATCGTTTTATACATATTTTGGACTATGGGGGGCGCCATTATTTTGATGATATTAAATGGCTACACTCGTGAGCTACTGAAACTAACTGTTGGATAATTTTTATCGCAACACAACTCGAAATATGAAATGCTATACTATACTATGAGATCCGATGCCGCATTGTGTGGCTTTCGGTTGTAATTTTTTTAGTTGAAGGGCAACAACAGAAGCGATTTAAGTCTTTACTGCTTTCCTAGCGATACGAAGTGAAGAAAAGCATGGGGAAGATGCCTGCGGACAAATAAAAATTTCTTAAAAGACCTGCGTCTTTGTTCTCTCCACTTTAGCCCTGATGCCTTTGAGGCATTTAGTAGACCACAGGTACTTAAAGAGCTTACAAACGGCAGAGACAAGAAACGCTAGATGCCATCCTGGCAGGATGTAAACATGTGACACTTGTCATGCCACTGTCGCCACTGTAGGAGTTTCTCAATGTGGATTTCACTAGATATTAGGGGGGAGTTTAGACTCCTTGTGGGAAAAAATCGATGGTACGGCATTTGGTTTAAGCCTACGCTTATATCCGTCACCACCAATAAGTTGTGTTGTGGTAAAAAAAAAAGCAACAGGTAGCGCTAGTAGCTCACCGAGTGCAACCATTTGACATCGTCGAAAGAATTCCATGCAATAACTGGGGTCGCTTCAACCCGCAAACATGAAAAACAACCCTGCGGCAAACAGGAAAACTGCAGAGTTGGCAACACTACCAATCAGGGTCATGTGAAGCCGAAACCAGCCCAATACAAGTCTTCCTTGCATAATTCCTACCATTTACTCAACTAATCATTTAAGCAGCCCTGCTTTTAAATAGCTTTCATTTAAAACCGTACACTGCGCACAGCTATAGTCTACCCCTGCCAAAATATGTTTCGAAAATCTAGCAAATTTCCTTAATTTTCCAGCCAAACATTTCTGTTCTATTGCCGCCAGACAATGGCAACCTTCATCATCTCTGTCTGCCCATGATAGGCTTTTCTTTTTCTTTTTTTTCTTTACAGGCTCTTAGGGCCACAAATGTCAACCAGAGGAAGGCAATTATGAGACTAAAATTACTTCCTTACTGTTATCAATCCACTCGGTGGGCCGGGGGACTGGTTAAAAGCCACCATGTAATGGGGCTCACTTAGACTTTTCTCCTGGGCCTCCGCCAAGGCTGCTAACCTTGCTATTAAAGGCCTCGACAAGCTTTGTCAATGCAATCTGCTGAATGCTTTGAGTGACAAGCGATCGATACTCTCCACTCTCTGGGGTCATCGGTGGTGACAGAGCCCTAAGTAATAACACAACCCTGGCTGCCTCCTCCAACTTAAACGCTTCCCCTGACACAATATTTCTTTTTTGTCTCCGCGCTCGCGAGCTAAATTTTCGTGCCAATCGAAAAAGGGAGGATGGGAGGGAGGAGAGAAATGGAAGGAGGGTCTGACAAATGGCTGTATGTGTGTGCGCGCGCGGATTGATGCCGACCGGGGCGAGAGCGAGGCGTGGGGGAGGGAGGTGGGGGCGCGGAGAGCTCAGATAAATCGAAAATGACTGGCTGGCGAGTTGTAATCTGCCAGCGCCGAGCCCCCTGTAGCAACAAGCCAAATGAAAAAGCATGCTGACAGACCACAGAGATGGAGGGCCTGCGGTAGACTGCAGGAGGGAGGGAGAGAGCGAGCGAGGGAGGGAGAGCAGTGGAAAGGAGAAAGGAAGTGAAAGCCAAGCCAGAGATATTGTGAGGAGAAACGCTTGCTCTCGTGCTTGACGGAGAGTGTGCCATACGATGAACCGCATCTCAAGTCATTTGTGGATGTCGAGCCAGATTTCTATATCATAAGCAAAAGCTCTAGTCTACAACAGGAAAATACATCTCAATTAGCACGGCTACATCGTTCTGTCGTTAAATACAAAATCAATTACACCTGAACGCAATTTAATTTATCTTAGAAGATGTGCTACTATTGTTTTAATTGGGGTTACACACTCTAAATGAATTCGTGGACTAAAAAAAGCTGCTGTACGCTCGTTTCTCACCTGCCGTCTTTGAGAAGTGCGCGATTTAACACACTCACACGCACTCACACCCACACAAAGGCAGCTGTCCTGTCCTCTACCAGCAGGTGGAAAACATTCTGACATCGAACTCCAACACAAGAGCTCCACCTACAGCAAATTCTGCTCCACCCACACTCCACACTAATCCTTCTTTGTCTGAACACGGAGATCCACCCATCTAGAAGCGGCACGTTCTGTATTTACTGCACAGAGGGATGTCAGATCTGGGGCTGACCGTTAATTGTAGATCATGGGGACAGGATGAATGGGAATGTCAATTGTATTCCACCCACTTCTCATCATTTACTGTTCCCTTTGCACAATAGCATAATAAATTACTATACTACAACAAGGCTGTAATTGGCCTCACAATGGATTTTTATAGACATACAGTATATAAAATATCTGTGTATTTTTAGCTATGCATACATCATAAAAATATATTTGTAATGTAAAGTATTTATTATAAAAACAAAAGCATTTATATTTCTCATGAAACATCCAGTATACGATGTGTTTGTGCTACAAAAGAAAGATTACAATAATAAGAATATATACAATTTATATTGTATATATAATATGAAATATTTTTTTAGATTTGTACATAAACACATCATTTTTAGGCAGCTGGATTTTTTTTTCTTTTTTTTTTTGTCATGCATGTTTCACATTCTAAGCTCCAGAAAAATAAGAACAGAATGGACTCCTATTGCTTCATATTTAAAATTATATATGTGACCCTGGACCACAAAACCAATTATACGGGTAAATGTTTGAAATTGAGATTTATACATCATCACTGATGTATAGTTTGTTGGATAGGATGTAAATGTAAATGTAAATGTAAATTCAATATACAACTATTTGAAAATCTGGATTCTGAGGGTGCAAAAAAACAAAAATAATATAATGAGAAAATCGCCTTTAAAATTGTCCAAATGCAGTTCTTACCAATGCATATCACTATTCAAAAATTAAGTTTTGATATATTTACAGTAGGAAATGTACAAAATATCTTAATGGAACATAATACGTAAATTTATTTATTTAGATTTATAATTAAATTGTTTATATTTTTTATCATATTTTTCTCCTTTCCTCATATATATATATATATATATATATATACACATGTGTACATTTTTTGATGCACTTGGCTTTTATTTTAACAAAAAAAATATTTTGAAAAAATTATTAGACTTTTTAATTTAACTAAATGATGATACTGAATTAAAAAAAAACAACAACAAAAAAAAAACCATAAAATAGTTTTAATGATAGTGAATTTTAAAATAATAAAATAACCATAAAATGAAATGACCACACTCTTATTGGACAGAAAATATATTCATGTTAAATTTCAATATATTATTATTTTTTTCAGTTCAATTCAGTTTTAAAGATTTTTTTTTTAAATATCCAAATAATGTACAGTCCTACAAAGCTATAAGTATCAGAGCATGTGAACAGAGCAAAATGTCATTTTTGCCGCATCCCTACAAAAAAACAATCACACACAAACAACAACAACATTGTTAATTTTTCATTCTTCGCAGACATTTTTAGGCATCTGAATTATTATTATAATATATTTTTTTCTGTCATGCATGTTTCACATTCTGAGCTCCAGACGAAAGAGAACAGAATGAACTCTTCTTGCTTTTCTGAATCCAAAGACAGGCTACCGAGGGATTGTGGGATGCGTTGACCCCTAGCCTGCCAGCCTGCATATCCTCAGCTCACACTGCAAGGTCAGACTGACTAACTGGCCTCAGAGACTCAGTCTTATCACTGACTCAATAACCTTGCCTGTAAAACAATACGAGACAGGCTCGTACACATCCCACACACACACACACACACACACACACACACACACACACACACACACACAAACATACCCTAGGAGCAAAAAAACTCAAGGCTGTGAGCAATACTCCAGACTGCATTTCATAAGCTATTCACAATTCATATGCATATCCAAACGCACTCCCTCTCTAGAAAACACACACAGAAATCGTTTTTTTAACTTGAGTGGAGGAAGCTTCGCCTTGTCATTCAGAACCACCCCTCGCCGCGGAAAGTAAAGAGATGGCGGGAGGGATGTAAGTGAGAAAGGGTGAAACAGACAGAACAAATTCAGAGCAGGCGATGCCTCCTCCTGGTTTTTTCCCCCCAATTTCAGGACCCCACGGCTTCCCGGCGGATTGTGTCAGAGAAAGCCATCTCCTTCCCAGCAGGCCGTCTATATTCCCCTGCCTGGGCGCAACTTCCCCTCCTGCCGCCCCACTTCCTGGCTCCCCCCACTGCGCTATCTAGGAAATCACGGCCAATGGCGAATCATTTGTCTCTGCGGTATGTTCGCTAAGCGTCGGCTACCCTGCAGAGGGCCGGAGCAGGACGCGAGCACATTTCCTCTCGGTAAACACAGCAAATGAGTTTTGCAACCCTGCGAGCGGCAATTTGGCGAAGGAATACAAAGATGGGAAATGCAGCGATTGTGAGTCGGCATGAGAAAATTAGGTTTTGCTGTCAGTCGAGATGCCCGGATAACTCGACTCTGTTAAAAGAGCATACGAACGTCCTTCCTTGTCACATTAACACGATACTTTGGAAACAAAAAGAACACAAACAGAGAATTTGAATGTGGCACGACGGCACTTTTCTTTTGTCGGTTGAATAACAGTTTGTTTGACCTTTTCGGCAATGTGATTCCAGGATGAGTCTTGTACAAACATCCTCCACGGAGGCAGTCAGGTAGTTATCGGCGTTGAAAAATACACACAGGTTTTCCGCCTCCGTCAATGAATGCGTGCCGGGGAGATAAGTGAGGCTTAATTAAGC